>NC_064562.1:88050524-88420524 GCF_937001465.1 Orcinus orca | reverse complement strand
GAGAGAGAAATCTCTGTCTTGTTTAAGCCATGTGGTTTTCTGCTGTATGCAGTTGAATCCAATCCTGATACATTTTATATTACAGTTGACCTTTGAACAATGCAGAGGTTTAGGGGTACAGGCACTCAGTAATCAAAAATCCGCATTTAATTTTACAGTTGGCCCTCCTTCTCTGGGTTTCCTCATCCACACGTTCAAACAACCTCAGACCATGTAGTCCTGTAATACCTATTTATTGAAAGACATCCGCCTGTACGCGGACTCATGCAATTCAAACCTGTGTTCAAGGATCAGCTGTATTTTGAATTGCTTTGGTAGTACTACCCTGAAAAATATTAAGAGCTAAAAGCCTTCTCCAGCAACACATGGTGAAGATGAGATGTTATTCTCTAGGGTGAGGCACAGACCTGAAGGAAGGGATGAGGAGAAAAGATGGAAAGGACGGTGGGGGGATAAAGGAAGGTAAGACCAGAGAAACGGTCATTCTCAGATGCCCACCCAACAGGGGCTCTTCATGGACTGGAAGTTGACTTCATAAGTAAAAGGATTATTTCTCACCATCCTCTGGACTTTATATATGTCAGCTGTTGCCTTGAAACAAATCAGCTGCCAGAAACTTCTCCAGCAGAGATGGGTTTATTTGGGATAAGCAGATAGATGCAAGTTGGGGTCCTTTAATGATTTTTAATTTAAAAAGAGGAAGATAAAGGATGAACAGAAAATTGGAGGTGAGGAGAGAAGGCGGGAAAGAATAGTTGGAAACAGGAATATAGCTTCTTAGAAGAAATCACAAAGCACAGCCCTTTGAAGGAGACTCAAAGTTACAAATCTTTATCTTATTATTTTATTTTCTTAAAGCTAAGAAAATTAAGCAATTAAAATATTCATATTAAAAATCCAAAGTAAATCACAATCATGAGCTCTTAATCTATTCTTTTGTTTTGTCTTGTTTTTCTTCCCTCCACACGTAGAATTACGTTTCATGTCAACTTCCATTGAAATCCCAGCAACAAAATTGTTTTCCATGGAAGGGAGGCTGGGAGGGGGTCTTTTCATATAATGTCCCCTCAGACAGAGTCCTGAGAAGACCGTGTATGGGGCAGTCTGATTATTCACATGGGCAGAAGTGTAGAGAGGAGTTTTCAAATGAAATACAACAATAGAAGAAAAGAAAAGCTATCAGGAAAAGGGTATCTCTTTACTCTGACCCGGGCAAGATGTCAATCATGTGGTATGTTGACTCTGTAAACAAACAGCAGGGTCTTCATTGGAGATTGTAATGAGGTAAGCTCAGGTTGCCAGAGCAGATGGGAGGCCCGAGCAGGGGAGGGGAGGATTTCACCAATGGTCAGGAGGAAAGGAGAATAGGGCTTTCTTCTCCGGTAATCCTCTCCCAGCTATTCATCAACAGATGCATATATAGGAAAGAAATTGCCACAGTCAGTTTCCACTGTGGTTGCAGACATTAGATGGTGGGGCTCAGGAAGGAGCAGTGTGATCAGGGTGAGAATCAGGGCTTCCCCAAGTCCTGTTTTATGTACCTTTTTCACCAGCAACAAACTGGAGTCTGTCTTGCCATCAGAGTCCAGTCACCCAGTACCTTTGAAGACCACCTTGACAATTTCCAAATGCCCTTGAATCAAGCCAAATTCTCAAGAAGCTGCCAACGTAGACTTCCTTGTCCTCCACTGTTTTAATTAAAGTGTTCTAATTAAATTTCTCACCACCTTAGAGCATGTGGTGTGGGAGTCAGATTTAATTTGATTTATTAAAGTAATGTGCTGCTGAGTGAAATTTATTTCTGTCTCTAGATTTGTGTGTAGATGGTTCACTCTGAAGCCTGACCAGGAGAGGGCTTTTCCCTCGTCTTTCCTCAGAAGCACAGGCTATGTAGCTCCCTGCTCCAGCTCCCTCAGGGAAACCAGAATGGAAGCCAAAGGAAGAACTGAAGCAGCAGCCATAACAGCAAGGCCAGGGATGCAGGAGGAGAGCCCCCAAATCCCAAGGGACTATGGAGAAGGGAGGCCAGAGGGAAACCAGAGAGGAGACGCAAGGTTAGACTCAAGGGGAAGAGTTGAGAACTCTTCCACCATCTTCTGGATTTTGTGTTTAGCCTGAGTATCTCACAGTAAGATCTACTGTCTGCTAATGGACTAGATCTTCCCAGCCTTACAGCCATTAGGGTGACACCAGGTCACATGCCCACCCCTAGAGCCGGGCGAGTGGTCTATTGTCAGGCCAATTCATCACTTCCTTCTACGGGTTGGCCTTCTTCTCTCCTCCTTCATTTGGTCCTTTTAGCTCAGCAACTCCAGTGGGAGGAAACGTTACTCTTTTAATGCCCATTTTACAGTCCCAGGAAAGCATTCTGTTTGGCATTCTTTGGGTAATCCAGCAACAATAGCTACCAAAGTTCGCTGACCAGTGAGGACAACAGCACTGTACAGCATGGTAATTATAGTGAACAAGACTGTATTACATACTTCAAAGTTGCTAAGCGAGTAGATCTTAAATGTTCTCACCCCAAAAAAGAAATGGGAATTATGTGAGGGGATGGAGGTGCTAGCTAATACTGTGGTGGTAATCATTTCACAATTTATAATTGTACCAAATCAACATGTTGTACACCTAAAACTTACATAGTTTGTATGTCAGTTATATCTCAATATAGGTGGGGGGAAAAGAGGTTTGGCAAGTTTCCACCCACCGTCCTGAAACGTCCATCCCCGGCCACCAGTAGAGCATGCCCCAGGTAGCCGTTACTACTTTAGTCCCGTCAAAGAGTGAACAGCAGACCTCAGCCCAAAGTCCAGCCCAGTCCAGCTAAGCCCAGGGGAGATCAGCAGAGCTGCAACTCATTGGCAGACCTCTAATTATGAAATAAATGCTTGTAAGCTGCTGAAATTTGAGGATGTTTCATACATCGATTATTACAGAAGAGATCTGACTAATGTTCAAAGGGTAGGGCAGAGAATTACAGCTTGAATGACTGGGAGAATGAGGGGCTGGTTGTAAATAGAGACTTGGAAAAGAGAAACAGAGCAGATCTGGGTGACAGGAAGAGCAGCATGATTTTTGTTGTGTTTTGATTTGATTTATAAGTAATTGATAGTGTCCTTACCTGAAGTTCTACTGAACGATCATGTCTTGGAGAACAGAAGTGGTATTTTGATCGTCCCTGTGCTTCAGGGCCTAGCATCGTACTTGGCACATCACAGACACATGACATATATTGGTTAAACAAAGGAATAAGTGAAAAGTGGGATGATAACAGGATATCCAAGAGGAAATTATCTAAACAGAAACGTGAATCAGAACTCAGCTGAGAGGACTGAATTTAATATAACGAATCAATTAGTGTAGAGGTGATAGTTAAGCTGTAAGAGGCTGCACAATCCCGAGGAAGAAGTGTAGGGACAGAGAAGCAAACAGATAGTGACAGGTTCCTGGGGGCCCAGCATTAGAGGATGGGGGGGCTTAGTGGGGGTCTGTGATGAAGACAGAGAAAGAATGATTAAAGAGGGTGGAGGAGGGTGAGGGCCTTGTGGGGTCACTCACACCAAAGGAGGGAAGGGTTTCAAGGGTCAATCATATCTATCCCAGGAGAGAGGTCAAAAAGAATGAGACTGGGGAAGAAACGTAGAATTTCTCTGACCAATGACTGACCAAGGCAGTCATTGGTCAACTTAGAGAGAGATGCTTTCTATCATGTGTGAAATTTCTATTAACGTCCAACAGAAGAGATATAAAGATAGCTGAAATCATGTAGATATCAATAAACTGTAGAGGCAGAGGGCCATTGATTTAAGGCACCAAACATAACTGAGAGCAACTTTGGCTTCTAGGGTCATTATCAAGAAAATGTCGTATGAAACTAGATGCACAAAAATCATTTTAAAAATAGAAAATCAGACACTGTCACCTCCCTCAAATACACTGTATTTTTTCTTTTTTCATTCTTTTTCCCTTGGAAACAAAGAAAGCAGCTATAGAGAATTCCTGCAGAGAAAACATATATTTTCATCTAAGCCAAGTATTTGGAAAGCAGAGGACAGCTAGGCTCCGTTAACAATGTATTAATTCACGACAGCAACAGGCTTCATAAATAATAGCTAGATGTCAACGGGCCCCTGCCATGAACTAGAACTGAGATGAAAAGCTGCGAGTGCAGTGTGAAGCTCGTTAGTGAAAATGAACTTGGGGTTCCACTTTAAATGGGGATGACTTACTTGGTTAAATGTAGTAATTAACCAAAGAGTGATTATGGGGTCTAAGGGATCCGTTTATTGGGTAGAGAGTAAGAAGCCAATTTCACTGAACTTTGTGATAGATGCTAAAGAAGCATAAGGATGTCCAATGCCTGCAGGCAAACTGATAGCAAACTTTCTTGTGAGCAGTTAACTTCAGATAGACTGCCAGGAGGCGCTGAAGAAATACTCTGTTGAAACAACAGTAAGAAATCCTACAGCCTAATAAATACCGTAGGGAGAAAGGAGTTAGAAATAATGATAGTTTAAAGATCAATTATAATGAAATTATTAGTAAGTTAATAGTAATAGAGAAGGAAAGAAAACAGTAACTCCTTAAAAAGGATTGACCAAAATATCCCTGAAGACCAATATAACATGTTCATTTGTTTTTTGGTTTCTTATCGTTATAAATGATGGACTATCTCAGCAACAGCAAACCCATTAATCAAGACTGTAAACAATTAAAATCTCTTTCCAGATCCGGGAAAGCATCAGAATGATCAAGACAGTGCCAAAAAAAGGAACATAAATTTCAGCCAGCTCTTTGGATCTGGGAAGTGTTTAGGCTACCCAGCCAAAAAGTCAGAGAGCAAAAAGTCTAAACTAAGCTGATAACAACTGATCATTAATTAGAACTGAAGCCAACTATCTCAGTCTACAGAAATGTCTTGGCTACTCAGCTAAGAGCCAGAAAGCCAAAGGTCCAACTTGGTTCATGATGATTAATCACAGGCAAATCCACTGTCCAGAAAAGCCCCTATTAATGAAGGGCCGCCTTTGAGAAGAAGCAGCCCCAAGAGAAGCTGGCAGGGACCCCCCCCCCCACCCCCGGGAAAGGGAAGAAAAGATAGGGGATATTGTCCACTCTGCTTAGGAGCTCAAAGTAAGGCTGAAGCCCTGGAATTAATAATCATGTATAGCGAATTCCAGCATTAAAAAGCAAACTGAGCATTTGATAACTCATCTTTACTGCAAGGACTTTTTTAAAAAATGAGATTCTGGTCTTTGAATACCATCGAAATAGGAGGAAGGTACAGGTAGGAGAGCAAGGGAGCAATAATGGTTATTTAAATAAAAAGTGTCCAAAAGGAAATTAACCACTGATGGCACCAAAAGTCAGATACCAAATGGAAATATGTAAAAATGACAGGATGTGACGGTGGGAAGTGACTTTGTAGCGGTAATTTAGAGGGGATTTAAGAACTGGATGTCATTTATCAGCTCATGCATACTGACATTTAAATTCATTTTGGCATCTATAAAAAAGCATTTCTCTATCTAATCAGAGAAGGCACAAGGACCTTCTTACGCACACATCCATTTTCCTTCTAATAGTTTCGTATTTCATGGATTCTATGCTGCACATTATTTTTACACTTATTATCTCTGAAGTCAGTGCATATCTTACAATCATGACATGTCACGATTTAATTGGAGGTGTTTTTACTTTCTCATTGGTACCCAAACAGTGGCATTTCTTACAATTGATGCCATTTAGATATGATGTAGTCCAGACGGGTGATATGGCTACACAAACACCATTTGGTGCTGCAAAAGAGAACCTCAACCCTTGTCCCGTGAGGTCTGAAATACGGAAAGCTGGGGGCATATCTGAGGGCCATGGATGCACGCAGAGCTAAGCAGTCCAGAGAAAAGTTTGCCTGAGTGTAATAGAGAGAGAACAGGGGTGTTCCAACTGTGCCCTGAGATCTTTGCATGCAGTGAGATTTTTGAGCTTGCCAGGTCGTCCTGTACAGAGCACAGGTTCTTCTTGGAAACACGGGGGAGGTGACAGGCTACAGTTGGATCCTTCCCTCACACTATGTGCTCAGGACTTATTCATGCCTCATAACAACGCAGTACATTTGGCACTAGAGTATCCTCCGCATTTCATAGATGAGGAAACCGAGGCTCAAACAAACACGGTGAATAATCTGCCAAGGGTCACACTGCTAATGAGTGTGGAGGTCAGTAACTAAGCATAGGTCCATGTGACCTCAGAGCCCACGCGCTTAACCATTACATCACCCTGACTCTACCAAGACAGCCTTCGGACAATTCCTACTGTTGGTGATTCACAGGACTTGGTAGGAGAGGAGGAGATGGAAGAGAATGGAGCAAATTAATTTTAAGTAAGAGGAGAAAGTAAAGGTAAGGAAAATACTCACCCTCAAGTTTTTTGTTTTGTTTTGTTTTGCGATACGCGGGCCTCTCACTGTTGCGGCCTCTCCCGTTGCGGAGCACAGGCTCCGGATGCGCAGGCTCAGCGGCCATGGCTCACGGGCCCAGCCGCTCAGCGGCATGTGGGATCTTCCCGGACCGGGGCACGAACCCGTGTCCCCTGCATCGGCAGGCGGACTCTCAACCACTGCACCACCAGGGAAGCCCCACCCTCAAGTTTTGATACCATCTATAATTGTGGGGTTTTATTGCATGAAGGTGGCTTTGTGAATGGTAGCGCTGCTGACTCTGAGCACACGGCTTCTATATCCTTGTAGAAGGGTCACAGGAACCCGAAAGAGTAAGCTATTTAGTCCTGGGATTCAAGTGATATGTGATAAAACCTGTACCGCTTTTCTACCACCAAAAGATGCAAGTTTTATGCTTGGAAAAGTTGATTAAAATTCTCAGTGTCTTAATTATCCAAAGAAGGAACCAGAAAAACATTATATTCAAATCTGAACTCTGACCTGTGTGTGTGTGTGTGTGTGTGTGTGTGTGTGTTCGTTCAGAGATATATGCCATTTTAAAAGCTGTAAGACATAATTACTTGGGTAAGCACTGAACATGTGTGATATTTCAGAAATATCACTCTGATATATCTAGGTTATGTTTACACATTTTAAGACATATTAGGGTAATTTCCATGGGAAAAATGTGTGTTTTGCCCCAAATTCTATGTAAATGGTAATTTTGAATACATAAGTACATTTTTGGTTAAAGAGAACATCAGTGTCACTTAATATATTACTGGAGATATACACAGATGTTTATGTTTGCATTTTATGTAAATTGCCTTTCAGTGGAGAAGAAATGTATACATAAGATTTCAACTTGTTATGTTTTACATATTTAGTGTGTGTAGTTTATATTTCACAGAAAGCAAATATAAGAAAGCAATAGAAACCAGCACATTGCATCAAGCTTTCTGATAGTTTTAGTGCCCTGCATTTGTTAACCTTTACAAATGCCGAGGAATTATGAGACACTACAGGAAGGCTGTGTCTTCACTGTACTCCATGGACAGCAGTTTCAGCTGTCAACTGGTCTTTTCACTGTTCCCTGACAGCAGTCATTCCAACCATTATTTCTTTGCTCATGATATCTCTTCAGAACCTATTTCCATCTCACCATGTGCTTCCTGGGGTCTTGTCAAATCTAACCCATATTAGTGTCCTGAAGCTGCTGTGACAAATTACTACAAACATGGTGGCTCAAAACGACAGAAATTTATTCTCTCGAACTTCTGGAGGCCAGAAATCTGAAATCAGTTTCTTTAGGCTGAATCAAGATGTCAGCACGGCTATGCTCCCTTGGGAGACTCTAGGGGAGAATTCATTCCTTGCTTTTTCAGCTTCTGGGAGCTGCTGGTCGCTTTTTTAAAAAACTTTTTATTGGCGTATAGTTGATTTACAATGTCGTGTTAATTTCTGCTGTACAGCAAAACGAATCAGTTATACATACACACATAGCCACTCTTTTTTAGATTCTTTTCCCATATAGGTCATTACAGAGTACTGAGAAGAGTTCCCTGTGCTACACAGTAGGTCCTTATTAGTTATCTATAGTTGTGTGTGTATGTCAATCCCAATCTCCCAATTTATCTCTCCCCTGCTGGCCATTCTCGACGTGTGGCCATGTCAGTCCCACCTCTGCCCCATGGTCATATTGCCTCTCTTCTGTGTGTTTCATCTCCTTCTGCCTTTCTCTTATAAGGACGCTTGTGAATGGATTCGGGCCTTTTTCCTCAGGTTGACCTTAAAAATAAAATAGCCAGTTTTATTACCAGTTATTTGACCAGCAAAATGGGTTTATTTGGGACTAGCAGAGAATTGCAGTTCCGGACGAGCATGCTATAGCAAAGACTACAGGCAAGTCTGGAGGCATAAAGGAGAGCAACCATTGGGAGGGGCTGTTATAAACAAAGTCCATTGGAAAAAACTGGGAGTTCAAAGCATAGTGGCTTTCCATTGGCTGAGTTGTGACAGTCTCTCATTGGCTGGGCTATTGCTGGGTGAGCAAATCATCTTCCTTCCTCCTGCTCAGGTAGTAAAGTAGGAACCTTCCTGCTGGGAATGACAGGTACCTCTCTTCCTGTTGGGGTCTGTAACTGACATTGAGAGGTAGTCTGTGAGAGCTCCCCTTCTGGCCTCCCAACTCCATTTTATTTTATTTATTTATATTTTTTGCGGTACGCGGGCCTCTCACTGTTGTGGCCTCTCCGGCCGCGGAGCACAGGCTCCGGACGCGCAGGCCCAGCGGCCATGGCTCAGGGGCGCAGCCGCTCCGCGGCACGTGGAATCCTCCCGGACCGGGGCACGAACCCGCGTCCCCTGCATCGGCAGGCAGACTCCCAACCACTGCGCCACCAGGGAAGTCCCCAACTCCATTTTAAATGAGGTTTCCTTTATTCAGTTTCACGCTTATAACGTTTACAGGTTCCAGGGATTAGGACCTGATATCTTTGGGTGGCCATTATCCTGCCTACTGCACTACCCATTCTTCTAACTCATCTCAAATCCCACCTTTTCCATGAAGTAGGAAAGTGGAAAGAGCTCTGAACTGGGAACCAGAAGAGCTAGACTCTAATTTTGACTTAGAACTAACTTGCTGTGTTACCTTGGACACCTCACTTCTTTGGGCCTCAACATGCTTGATTGTAAAAATAGATGAATTAGATGCAATTTTGTCAATAGGAATGCCTTGGCATTTTGGGTGGGATAATTCTTTGTTCCGAAGGACATTAATATCCTGGCCCTAATGCCAATACGGATCCCAGTCAATGTGACAATCCCCACCCACATTTCCCAGAGTCCTAGGGTGGGGTGAGGGAACAATATTGTCCCAGTTGAAAGCCATTGTAATAGGATGTCCCTTTTAAAAAGAATAATATATTTATTGATCATATTTCTCCCTGATTTAGAAATCGTGTATGCCATGCCAATTTTTAAAAATACTTAAAAAAGAGTTTTAAGTATCAACAAGAAATAATTGCTATAAGCATTTCGACATTGTCCATCCATTCTATTGTGCCCCTCCTCCCCAGGGACTGCCGCTTACTGCCCCTCACCGAGTTGGGAGTTGGTAGAGTTCTCTGCATATAGCTGCCAGAAATTCATCAATTGCAGTCCCAGTTTTCCTACCTTGGCCCTGGTTTCCATGGTGGTTTCCACTCCTGAGTCTCTGCTCCACTAAGCTGTGACTCCCTGTATTCACCTGTTGGTCTTTCCAGTCTTGGGGACAGTGTTTTACCCTGGGTGCTCCCCTCTCTTATGGGTCCAAGAGGAGTTGTTGATTTTTAGTCTGTTCAGCTTTTTACTTGTTATGACACAATGGCAACTTCTAAGCTCCTTACATGTGGAACCAGAAATCTCCAGAGCAACGAAGGAAACATTTCAGGCTCTGCCCTCAAGGAGCTTGAGGGAAGCCCAGATAATAACCAAACCTAGGCTAGGCTCTCAGGTAGTGACGGCTATTGGGAAGAAAAATAAAGTGGCAGGAAGAGGACCAAGTGGGTTGGGGGTGAGGGATGCAGGAGGGTGGCTACTTGGGTAGGATGGCCAGGGGACAGGTGAGCAGAGCCTGGAATGACGGAGTAAGCCACACAAACAGCAGAGGCAGAGAGTTCCAGGCTCTTGGAACCTCGTGAGCTTGACGTGATCAGGAAAGCCAGTGGGACTGGAAAGTGACGGGCTAGGGGCAGAGGGGCCAGAGGTGAGATTGGAGACGGATTCAGGAGCTAGATCACGCAGGACCTGAATATATTGTTAAAAGAGTGACAGGGAGACAGTGATGGATTTTGAATCAGGAAGAGATTATTTGATTTTCATTTTATACCTTCATTATAGTGCCATGTGGAGGATGGCTTGTAGGAGGACAAGGGTAGTAGAAGCTGGGAGACATTAGGAACGACTGCACTGGTCTAGGAGAGAGATGACATGGCTTGACTGGGGCCCCATGGAAGGAGTGAAAAATGGTCAGATTCTGAATATAATTTAAAAGTAGAATTGATGAACTGACTGCGGCAGTGTGAGAGAAAAAGAGAAATCAAAGATTTCCCCTGTCAGGGGTAGGTACAAGTGGGGAGGGATGCCAAAACAAAATCAAATATTAAATTTGGTTTGCCTGTTAGATATCTAAGTAAAATGTTGAATAAGCATTTGGACAGGGGAGAGTTCCATGCTGGAGATCTAATTTGGGGCACGTAGATGTGATTTAAATCCATAAAACAAACATCGTATCTAGAGCTGTGCTTTCCAGTATGCTAGCTACTAGTAGCCACAGCGGCAATTGAGCACTTAGAATGTAGCTAGGGAACCAAGGAACTGAATTTTTTTTTTTTTGCGGTATGCAGGCTTCTCACTGTTGTGGCCTCTCCCGTTGCGGAGCACAGGCTCCGGACGCGCAGGCTCAGCGGCCATGGCTCACGGGCCCAGCCGCTCCGCGGCATGTGGAATCTTCCCGGACCGGGGCACGAACCCGTGTCCCCTGCATCGGTAGGCGGACTCTCAACCACTGCACCACCAGGGAAGCCCAAGGAACTGAATTTTATTTAGTATTAATTAATTTAAATGTAAAAATAAACACTTGATTCAGTTATTGGAAAACTTTTAAGTATGTTCAGAAAAACTTAGCAATAATTTTTAACTGTAAATTTTATAAAATCGGGCATTTCCTATGAAGTGGAGACCAGACATTTTTTATGAAAGTGTAGCATCTGAATTAAGATGTACTATAAATGTAAAATACATACCATATTTCAAAGACTTGGTACAAAAATATAAAATAACTGAACAGTTTTAATATTGATTACATGCTGAAATGATAATACTTTGATATACTGACATAATAAATGTCACGAAAATTAATTTCACCTGTTTCTTTGTGCTTTTTTAACAATGTGGCTACTAGAAAATTAAAAATTACATATGTGCCTTGCATTTGCTTTCTATTGACTAGGAGAGAGTGTAATAAAAAAGAAATGTCCGGGGATTGAACCCTTGGAAATAGTTTATGACTTAGAGGTTCTGGAGAGAGGGATAATCCTTTGAAAAAGCCTCAAAAAGAAGTAGCCTCAAAGGGAGACCAACCAGGAGAGTGAAGTGTTCTACAAACCAAGTGAAAAAAAATGTGTTAGGAAAGAGAGAGCAAGCGACTGTATGAGAGGCTGCTGAGAGGTTGTTAGGTACAATGTAGACTGAGAATTGGCAGTTGGATTTAGCAACATGGAGACTGTTAGTGAACTTGATGGTTTCTGTGTGTGTGTGTGTGTGTGTGTGTGTGTGTGTGTGTGTGTGGGTGGGTGTAGGGGGGCACAAAAAGCTGACTGGAGTAGATTATTTAAAAATCAACTATAGACTACTCCTTCAAGAAATTTTGATTTGCAGAGAAGCAAAATAATTGAGATGTTGGGGAATGGGGGCTCAAGGAAGGATTTTTTTAATTTAATGGGAAATATATTTTTATAACAGCTATTTGTTTGTTATTCTCTATTGAGCTTTTGACCTAAATAAATCATCTTGTAAATATCTATTAGCTAGCAGGATAATTCTAATTTTATTTAATCAAAGTTGAGGAATGCTAAAAATTTTAAATGAGTACCCGTGTTTTGCTCGGCTCACAGAATCATTGTGAACAAAAAGGTCTAGGGGTTACCAAAATCTGTGTTTAGGGTTACTAAAATGACTAACATAATGGACTGTACACAGTTCCCTAAAATATAATACGTGACATCATCTGTGTTGCAGTAGAAGTGTGTGGAATTCTCTAACTTTGGAATAGAACACAAATGCCGAACTTGTATTAAATTTTGGTCATCATGTCTTATCTTAATTTCCATAGTACTTACTGTAGGTTCTGGCTCATAGTAAGTGTTAGTATAACTGAATGAATGAGTAAAGATAATCTCAATATCCTGAAATATTAAAGGGACCAGCAATACCCGAGAATTCACCAACAGATGGCCCCATGCTGTTTCCTATATGAGTTTATGTAGAGACAGTGTTAATACGACATTCAATTCTTAATCTCAAGTTCTGGTTAAGGGGGAAAAATGAAGTCCCTGGGGAATGTATTTTGCTCTTTCAAATTTTATAATTGAATTATTAAAACATGTTCATATGTATTTATTTATTACAAATGTCTATGTTCCTACTCTAACTTAGACACTTTCCTTAGGTCAGACCTTGAAAGAAAAGGAAATAAGATTGATTTGTAGATAAGAGAAAGAAAACATCCACAGGCTATCACTATTAAAATGTTTGTGAATGCTAAGAAGTCAAGCTGCTAATTTATTCCCCCTCAGAGATGAATATCCTTCAATGGCAGTGAAACCCAGGATGTTTTGTAGACTTTGGGAGCACTGGCACGATGCTTTAGAGAGCAGATGTTGCATTTTGCATTCCCAGTGTGTTCAGACTGAAAGTGACAAGGACTAAACACACAGTGTGCTTTAAAAACAAAACAAAATGAAACAACTCCTAACCCCATACGGTCTGCACATCCAAAGTGTAAAATATTCATCTGAGTGCCATATGTAAACAGCGCTCCCGTCATGACCCACAATTATTTTGATTTTCTGTAGAATTGCTTGTAATTTTCATAATTCCCTATGCCTATTCCTTCGCCTGCAGATCTGAGAAGTGAATGGATGTGTCCTAAGACAATAGTGTTGTGAAAAGCCAAGCCTGGAAGCTTGGTGTCCTGCTCACACACAAGACAGATGGGACAGCAGCACAGCATGGATGATCTCACAGTGTTAGGTCACTTACTTAAAATTTGAGAAGAGTGGCTACTTCCACAATTACTTTTTCGTGAAGAAATCTCTATCTCAGATGTGCATACGTCCTTGCAGATAAATGCAATGGGTCAAAGGTAAGAAAGTGGGTACTTTCAGAGTGACTGGGTTCTGCTGTAAGTGGAGCAGGACAGCAGATGCCCGCAATGCCCAGCACCGCCAGCCCCCTCTCCCCCGGGAGCCTGCTGGCTGAGGTTTCAGGAAGGGCCAAGCAGGGCTAGTCTGGGCCTCCCTGGAATATCAGTAAGAACCACCCAGGTGCTGGTATGTCTAAAATGGCCAATACTTTGCCAGGAGGGTTATCACTGTGTTTCTCGATAATAGCACCACTATGAACTTAAAAATATATGCACATGAATTACTAACTATTTAAATGACACATCAATTATTCTCCCTGTGTTTTCTTCCATCTGAGCATGCTCCTCAGTTGCCTTTGTGGGTTTCTTCCGTCTTTAAATAGAGGCTCATCCCAGGGCTTTGTAACTCACTCTCTGACTCAATTACCACCCAGAGGATGAGGATTCCAGATCTCTCCCAAGCTCCTGATTCCTCTCTCCACCTGCTGAACCTCTCTTCTTGAATGTTCCCTCAGTATCTCAAAGACAACTTGTAGGGAAACAAAAAAACCTCATTATTCTCTTCCTAAACCTACTGCCCTTCTGCATTCACCTCTGTGTATGTCTCAGTTTTTCAGTATAATACTTGATATTTTAAAAAAGAACATGCGTTGGGCTTCCCTGGTGGCGCAGTGGTTGAGAGTCCGCCTGCCGATGCAGGGGACACGGGTTCATGCCCCGGTCCGGGAAGATCCCACATGCCGCGGAGCGGCTGGGCCTGTGAGCCATGGCCGCTGAGCCTGCGCGTCTGGAGCCTGTGCTCCGCAATGGGAGAGGCCACAGCAGTGAGAGGCCCGCTTACTGCAAAAAAAAAAAAAAAAAAGGACATGAGTTATGTAAGTTATGAAGCATAATTATAAAATACATATTCATGAAGCTTAGCTTAGGAATTAACACATTAACCAATAGTGTTGCATCTGTGTAGGACTTCACGGTCCCAACTTCTTGACTCCTTCTTATAGTGTATTCATTTCCTATTGCTGCTGTAACAAATTACCACAAATTTAGTAGCTCAAAACAACTTAAAAAAAGTCTTGCAGTTGTGAAGATCAGAAGTGTAAAATGGATCAGCAGGGCTGCATTCCTTCTGGGGGCTCTAGGGGAAAAGCTGTTCCCTTGCCTTTTCCAGCTTCCAGAGGCTGCCTGCATTCCTCGTCTCATTGCCCCTTCTTGCATCTGCAAAGCCAGCAGAAATCTTTCTCTCTCTCCCTTCTATATGGTGTCTGAGATCACACAAAGGATCAGATTCTCAAATCAGACTCATATGAATCCGAAATCTCATCCACTGTTAAGCTTTACTGATAATTTAAAGGATACAGGTAACTTTGAAGCATAGGTGAAGCAGCGGGAGGTCTGAGACCATTAACATCGTTCTTCACATCCTTTCTTACCACATTGGATGCACCCTGGGCCCAGATTAATATAAGAAGTCTCTAAGCAGTGTGTGAGATTCACATCACTTATACAGGGGGAGGTCATTTTGAAAATAAGATGCCTCCATCTATGCCCCACCAATCCACAGATCTCAAGTCTCTTTACCATGATCAATTCTAGACAACAGATATATCCTGCTAAAAAGCAGGATAAGGACCTTTCCATTCACAAATGCCATTAATTCTTTTGCCAAGGTGTCTGTCATGAGTATGTTTACAAGGAGATTTAGACCCTGTTCCTTTTTTCCTGGAGTCATTTCTCCCCATTCCCCAACTGGAGAGACTGAATTACAGACCTGCTGCATAACCATTTATTTCCTGGTGTCTTTGATTAATACGTATGGTGTGAGGTAAAAAATCCAATGTAATTTTTTTCCTATATGGATAATCAGTTGTCCCAGTAACATTTATTGAATTTCATGAAAAAATTTTTATAGACTATAGTCTATATAATATTCAGTCTTTGAAATATGTAATGTTCAGAGATGAGTTTTGAATTAGTATGTGGTTGAGTTTTGAAATATTTTATATGTATTGAGGAAGATGGTGTAATTTTTTTTAATATTGTGTTTTCTTTAACTTTTAAAGATAGGTTTTTTTTAACTGCCTAGTAAATCAAACTGATTGTATATTTTTCAAGTTGTCACTTTCCAGATTTTCACAAAGATTTATTATATTTTTGACTTCTGAATAATTGAGATAGATGTGTTGAAATCTAATATGTTATATGTCAATATTCTTCTGTGGTCCTATTGATTTTTTTTCTAGGTACATGAAGGTTTCATTATTGAGTGCATACAAGTTTAGAATTATTCTATATCCTTGGTGAATTTATCAAAATAGAGTGACCATCCCATTCCCTATTAATGCCTTCATCTCTAAGTTTACTTTGTCTGCTATTACTATAACCTTACCAGCTTTATAAAGTTAATATTTGCCTCGCCTTTAAAAAAAAATCTTTTTACTTTCAACATTTGTAAGTCCTTGTTTTAAGTGCGTCTCTTGTAAAGAGACTATAATTAGTTGTCTTCCAGTCAAAAAAATCTTCAGTTGTTTTATTTAATTTACATTTATTGTGATTACTGACATATAGGAACTCATTTCTATCATTAATTTTTTTCTCCTTTTCTTTTAAAAGTTGATTGTGTTTGTGTTTATCATTGTTTCTTATTTCCTTTCTTCCACCTACTGGATTGAATGTATGGATGCTATTCCTATTCTTCCATCAGTACATTTGAAACATCGTTATTCATATTTTACAAGTATGAATAAGTAAGTAAGTTCATGTCTTGGACCCACCTCCTGAACAAAAAATTACTTTAGAACATTTTAATTTCAGTCACTCAATTTTTCTTTTTCTGGAGATGTTATTTTCCTCAGTTCTTGAAATATAGTTTGTTGGCTATACAACTTTAGACTGATAGTCATTTCTCTCAGTGTCTTTGAGATTTTATGTTACTGTCTTTTGACTTCTACTATTGCTATGAGATGTTGGCTATATTCTAATTGTCATTTCTTTGTAGGTAATTTGTCTTTTCTCACTGCCTGCTTTTAAGCTCATCTCTTTTTCTTTGGTGTTCTGCAGCACTATGACTATGTGAGTAGGTGTGAATTTCTTTTTATTATTCTGCTTGGTACAGGTTGTGCTTTCAATATATGTGGACTTGCATCTTTCATCATCTTTCTGGAAAATTCTCAGCCTTTATATCTTTAAATATTGCCTCTCCTTCATTATTTCTAGGTTTTTTTTTTAATTCCAGAACTCAAAATAGGTGCATGTGAGACCTCTTGTTCTATTTTTAATATCTCTTAATCCTTTGTTCATATTATCATTTCATATCCCTCTTCTGCTACATTCTGGAAAATGTTTTAAAATATATCTTCCAGTTTACCAGTTCTCTCTCTCTTTACCTGTGTCTAATCTATTGTTTCACCCATGTATTATGTTTTATATTATAATAATTTTTACTTTGAAAAAATTATATTTGGTTATTTGTTTACCTGTTAATTTTAATATGCTTGTCTCTTCTTGACTGCTTATTTTTAATTCCACCTTTCTTTTTTAAAATCCAACATATACATTTAAAAAATATTCTGTATCAGATAATTCCAAGTTCTGAAGTATTAGGGGGTCTAAATCTATATTTTGTGGTATCTGCTGACTCTCACTTACGGCATTTTCCCTCCTAAGTGTGTTTTTTGTCTTTATGGTGAGGTCATATTTGCTTGAAGATACATTTTTTTTCTGAGAGGATATTCATTTGCCAGGGGATCTAAAATACCTGTGGCAATTTTAGCCTCCATCTAGTTTTTCCCAACCTAATGTGAGGGCTTGCAGTTCAGCTCTCTAGCCTTGCTACTAGTCCAAGGCTTGGACTCACCAAGACAGGACTTGATGGCAAGATTTGCATGTGTTCCTGCTACAGTTTTCTTTCTTTTTTTCTCTCAAAAATTCTCCCTCATCTTGAGATCCCAGTAATGCTTTGAAAATTATGTTTTATGCATGATCTTCTTGGTTTATAGTGTAGGACCTGGCAGAGCATCTAGACATGGACTTGTATTTGCTCTCTAGTGGAAATGCCACTAAAATAGACCTGGCTGTTACCCTAAATATACTTTCAAACATATCTCCCTCAGTTTTTCCAGGTCTGGCCTGAGTAATTTCTCTTGGGTTACTCAGAACCTCCCACCCAGTCTCTGTTTCTCCAACTCCATACCTTCTACTGTAGCCCCTACAGAATCACTAGATTTAGTGCCTAGAGTGACCTGTTAAAAATGTGAATCTCATAGACGCCTTTTCCCTGATAAACATCATTTAATGGCTTCCCAGCATGTTCTGAATAAAATGAAAATTCCTTATCCTTGTACACCTGTCTCCATCTCTCTCTCCAGCTTCTCAGATGCCCCTTTACCCCTTGCTCCTCCATGACCAAGCTCATGGCCTTTCCACAGAATGTTCTCTGCCCTCTTTTGGGGAAAAATCATCTCTAGCTAGACATAAGTTATCAGATCCTTTTATTTGGAAGTCTATTTCTTCTTCTTCCTACATAACAACTCTCCTCTAGAGGCCAATAATTTTTCAACCCACAACATTTAGTGAGAGTTGAATATTACACAAGTGTGAATGAAAGAAGAAACTCCCAAAGTCAACTTTAATATACTATATAACCAATCTATTACTGAAAAAAAATTGTTTTTAACTGCAGAAAGAAATATCCAAGGATGAAAACTTAATTCAGTTCTGATCCTTGAAATCTGAGCTTTTTAATTAAAAAATGAAACTATGGAAAGACACCTCCTCCAACACTAATACGTTTTAGACTGTCAGCCAACCTAAGGTATGCATAATGTTCAGTGTGAAGGGGCTGTTTGACAAGTCTAATTTCTTAACTTTCTGCAAATTTGCCCTGTGACTTAAGAACTATGCGGGGGCCTGGGCTCCCCAAGTAGAAGCTAATCAATATATTAACTCTCTAACTATGTTGGGTGGATTGAGTAAAAACAAAAGAGGTATTCTATTTATTGGAAGAAAGGAATCAACTTGAATTTTTGTATCCCATAAATAGAACAGCCAATTAATTAAATTATTCCCTATTCTCATTGCAGCAGACTCATAGTGAGTAGACCACCCAGAGGATGAATTTAGACTCTGGAGTAGGTGAGAACATGGCACATTGGGCACCTTACTTAAATTCTGAATTTCTCATAGGGTTGATGTGACCATTAAACAAGGTAGCACATGGCAAACAGGTACCACAGTACCTAACACAAAATAGGAACTTAAGCATTATTCAGAAAGACCCTCCACACCAAAGAGTGTATTATAAAATTAACTGTCACTTTGTGACCTTTATATTCAAGGGAATTTTAAAAAATCTACAGCAAAAGCTTAATGCAAATAAGTTAATGTTTCATTGACGAAAAGGTGATCACAAAGTTACCCTGAGTGAATCAAAAACCCCAAATTCACTAGTTATCATCAATTTTATATAATCTCCTAAACAGAGTGTTTCTTGTGTGACTATTTTTCCTTATTTCTTTTCTTATTCCTTTTCTTATTTTTCCTTCTTATAATGAAGCCTCTGAGGTCTAGCTATGCCATCAAGATGGTCGAATATTTTCATTCAATTAAATTATGTAATGTGAAAATGAATGATGGCCAGGAGGCTGATGGCCAGTGTAATTCTGGTGAGGAATTATGTTTCACGCATTGGTTTATTTAGTTAGAATTTTCTTTGGGTAATAAAAATAGTGTTATATAAAAATTAGTTGTATCTAACCTCACACACACTGCCATAAATGACTCTGGCAAATCCTACACTCTGAGAGACAGTGACAAGTCTCCCAGAAGGCGATTTTACAGTAAAGTAGGGCTATCCCAGACCTGCTCAGGATGACTTCTTTTGGACAGCTGAATATTCCAGACAGCTGATTTAAAATAACAAAACAGTGAACATTTCAACTATTTGGATGTGAACATTTCAACTATTTGGATTGGAACATTTTTTAATTGTGTCATACACTTACTTTTTTTCTTAAACAGGTTGCATAAGGATTATGATTATGATGCAAACTTTTCTTCATGACACATTGTGACGTGGATGTTAAGGAATCAGATCCAGATCTTGGCATTTGAATGATTCCTTCCATGTTACTCCTGGATTCACTTTTCTTCTTATGAATTGGCCAAAAGCACAAGATATAATAATTCCAGGGACTTCCCTAGTGGTGCAGTGGTTAAGAATCTGCCTGCTAAGGCAGGGGACGTGGGTTCAAGCCCAGGTCCGGGGAGATCCCACATGCTGTGGAGCAACTAAGCCCGTGCGCCACAACTACTGAGCCTGTGCTCTAGAGCCCGCATGACACAACTACTGAGCCTGTGTGCCACAACTACTGAAGCCCACGTGCCTAGAGCCCCTGCTCCACAACAAGAGAAGCCACTGCTATGAGAAACCCGTGCACCACAACAGAGTAGTCCCCGCTCCCGCAACTAGAGAAAAGCCCATGCAGTAACGAAGACCCAATGCAGCCAAAAATAAATAAATAAATAAATTTTAAAAAAATTCCAATGACCAGCCACAGGGACATTGTTTTTGGCAGGGATACTCTCCAGATCAGCAAAGATGAAGGTCTCAGCAGACTCATCTTGCACCACCTTCACCTCTTGCATTTTTGCAGAGTCCTCTGTGATCTGGCCTCTGTCATTCAGTGTGCAACCAGGAAAGGAACTCAGGGGACCCGTGAGGAGGCGATGAGAACCATGGCCTTGTCTTTAGCAGTTTCTGTGGGTCAGTTGACTGTAGTTTGCAAATCCAGAAGGATGTCCCTCAAAATGTCCAGGTCACAAACTCATTGTTAGTGAAGGTGTGTGATAACATTTCTCCTCTACATGCCAAAAGGTAAGGAGGGGGTGGTAAAGTTAGTAAAACTGGCCTTGGTTGTTGCCATTGCTGCATTAACTTGCATCCTAAATGGGAGGAGAGATGAAATGAAAAAATCTAAATTTAAAAAGGGGATCTAAGGCAGGGGCTGGCAAACTATGGCTTGGAGGCCAAATCCAGCCTGCTACCTGTTGTATGTAACCCACAATTAAAGAATGATTTTTAAGTTTTTCATGGTTGAAAAAAAGTCAAAAGAAGAATATTTTATAACAATTGAAAATTGCATGAAATTCAAATTCCAGTGTCCATAAATAAAGTTTTATTGGAACACAGCCATGTCCACTCATTTACGTTCATCTATGGCTGTTTTTGTGCTACAACATCAGAGTTGAATCGTTACGACAGAGACCATATGGCCCACAAAGCCTAAAATATTTACTATCAGGCATTTTTTACAGAAAAAGTTTGCTGACCACTGGTCTAGAAGAATAAATTTTCTTTGCCTTCTGCCTAGAAATTTCTTTTATTGGACAGAGAAGTAGGGCTATTTCCATACTCATAAAAGCCCACCCACTCTTGTAAATAATGATGAAGAATTATCCCAAAATCTCAGGGGGGAAATACCAAGAATGTATATGTGTGTTTATGTGTACAGAAACTAAGTATTTAAAATACCGAAGTGTATTTCAAGCTGACCACCACATGTGATGATAATTATGAACATAAATTGTTCTTGTAAAAGGATAATATTTATTAAATTATGTCAGTAATTTAAACAACATATCTCAATTTTTGTAGCCTTTCCCCTAATCAGCCAAGGGCATCCATTTTCCTCAGGGTATTCAGAGTTTGTTAAAACAGGAAAAAAAGAGAAAGCAAAGGTCAATGTCCTGGTTTAGACTACCAATATGGCATTTTTCTTTTTAAGTCCATAGAGAGACAATGGTCTTGAGAATCCTGAGGATTTTTAAAATTCCTTAAGCTCTCCTTTACTCATTAAGAGCTATGTCTGTGTGACTTCAGGCTTATGGTAAGTCATTGGTAGAAATAACTCAGTAAATCATATAAGGAAAGACCTTGACCCATGGGAAAAAGGGAAAGCATCCCCCATCGGGCCCCAGTGGAGTATGGGTAAGAGCAGGGTACACATTTAAGAAGCAACTGGTGAGACAGGTGTGTTCTGGTTGCTCCTTTCCAAACCCAAGTCCCAGAGAAAACAGAGAGATGGGAAGGTGTCAGAAAATTCAGAGTAAAGTCAAGAGCAGAGTAGGGTTTGCCCCTTTCTCTGTTTGGGACTCTTGGGAGAGACAGCCATGATGTGTGGTTTTGCTCCAATGTGACGAAGCCAGTTAAAATGGCAGTGAGGGTGAACAGGCAAAGAGAGAGATTGAGCCAGCATCCCGGAAACTCTCTTGGGTGCCTGTGTATTGTGGAGGGATCTAAAAGGTCCCTCATACTGAATGGAGCAACATGGAAAACGGTTGATGATGCTGGCTGGCGGGCTTTCTGTGTTGAGGTGATTTACCCTGTAGCCAAGGGCCAGGGGTCCACCACGGCCCAAGACAAGCTAGACCTGAGGCAGGGGGTAGCAGGGGTGGGGGCAGGGTGGGGATATTCATAGCCCCAGTGAGAGCCAAGGCCAGGAAAGGGAGAATACCTCATGTGCTTGCCAACTACACACTTCTTCAGTGGACCAGCGCCCCGGCGAAAGGTAACAGTTAAGATCTGGAGAACTATGTGCATTCCAGACTCTCTCTCCTGTCCCGGAGAGCTGAGGCAAGCAGCTTCTCTCCTCCACCCCTTACAGTAAGGGGGAGGACCAGGGGCCAAAACAACCCTGAGAAAGAGATGAACTGCAACTGAATAAATAACTCAGAGGAAGCAGTCTTAAACTGGAAGAGCCTGATGCCTTTACTTAACTGCTTTAAATCCATGCATGACTCCTACCCATCCTCCCCCCGCATGCGTACCTAGCAAAGTCAGGACTGAAGGAGCAGTTATGGAAAATGGGCAGCCACCTTTACTTAGAACACAGGAATAATAATGTGCTAAAAATTTTGATTCTTCTGTTTTATTCAGCGTTGTGATGCAGTTTTGTTCTAAGTGGTGACTTTCAAATGTTTTGATCATACCCCTCTGTAAAAAAAAAATTTATAACCCTGTCTAGAACATATATACTTACACAGATGCCTGAAATAAAATGGTGGGAAATCAAACTTACCTTTACTATGGTGACATACTCTCTATTTTGTATTCTATTCTTTTATTTATTTATTTATTTATTTGTGGTACATGGGCCTCTCACTGTTGTGGCCTCTCCCGTTGCGGAACACAGGCTCCGGGTGCGCAAGCCCAGCGGCCATGGCTCCCGGGCCCAGCCGCTCCGCGGCATGTGGGATCTTCCCGGACCGGGGCATGAACCCGTGTCCCCTGCATCGGCAGACAGACTCTCAACCACTGCGCCACCAGGGAAGCCCTCTATTCTATCTTTTAACAAATGCCATTTATGTCCCTGTAAATTGATTTCATGATCCACTCAATATGTTGTGACCGACAGCTTAGAATGTACAGTCCTAAAGGCCTAATGAGGTAAATAAAATATTTGTCCCTTCACGATATAGCCACAGATGCTGTGCTTTCATATCATTCTATTTTGATAATTTTACCGCCCCCCTAATTGCAGGCAGCAGTCATTTATTAAAGCTGTCTCCATAATATTTATTGTAGTAGTCAAGATGCTTTCAGTTATAAATGATCAAAACCCAACCCAAACTGGCTCAAGCCAAAAGTGAATGTATTGTCTCGTGTTAACAGAGAAGATCAGGATATGGCAAGTTTCAGGCGCAGCTGGATCCGGGACTCAAACATTTTAGGTTTCTCCCTTTGATTCTTCTCTTGCCTCTGTGAGTTGGCCTTATTCTCAGTTAGGCCTTCTCTACAAGATAAGGATCATGTCTTCGACTGCCCCAAGCAAACATCTCCAGTGTTCACACTCTACAAATAAGGGAAGCCCTCTGCAAATCTCATGGAACGATTCTGATTGGCCATGCTTGAGTCAAGTGCACACCCCTGAACCAATCACAGAGTCCAGGAAGACAGGAATTCTTATTGCTTCACTAAGGTCTCATGCCCAACCCTTAGCCAGGAGTGGAGTGCCATGATTGACAGTTCTTCCAGGCTCACGTGGAATGGGGGAAAGTGGGTTACGTTATTAGACTAGGGGGAGGAATTCTCCTCAGGCAAAGTGAAAAATCAAGAGGATAGATAGAGTACATATAGGAAGATAGGCCCTGTGTGAGGGCGTAAACCACTCTCATCAATAAAATAAGCTAAATTTAGTACCAGACTCTGTAAATTTTTCTTTTGCGGTACGCGGGCCTCTCGCTGCTGGGGCCTCTCCCATTGCGGAGCACAGGCTCCGGACGCGCAGGCTCAGCGGCCATGGCTCACGGGCTCAGCCGCTCCGCGGCATGTGGGATCTTCCCGGACCGGGGCACGAACCCGTGTCCCCTGCATCGGCAGGCGGACTCTCAACCACTGCGCCACCAGGGAAGCCCTGTAAATGTGTATGTCTTCTTAGGAAGACAAGACTGCTGTGTTACAGGGTGGGAGCAGTGAAGATTATTTCCTGGATTTCCCCTGTCTTCAAGAGGGCTGAGGTTGCCAAATAGCTAAGTTCTAGATAGAAGACGCAGAATGGCACATAAACTAAAGAAATACTGAACCTTAGTTTTTTAAATACTAAACTGGAATAACCATGCAGACTGCTACAAATGTCGTCTCTACTTCAAGCCCAGTTCATGTGGAGAAGCCAAAAAAAGATGCCAAGGATGAGTTTTCTTCTTGTCCTTGATTACAAAAAATATGTTAAAGAAATATAAAGTGGAGGGATTGTACAGAATGAATGGTTGCATAAAATCAGATGACGGAACAGACAAAGCAGAAAGAATTCCAAAGCACAGTTCTGAGGATAAGATGAAGGGCACATTACAGAGATGACAGTGTTGACCCATTTGCTGTAGGAGCGTGTAACACTGAGTTCATTTCCCATGCTGCATATGGATTGTGTCTGTTACATCCAATTTCTTTGGCTGGTGCCCTCAAACAACTCACAGCAGGTGTTTGCCAGCCAAGGTCAAGTGTGCATTCTGTATTCCTGAGACAGTGGAAACCTAGTTGACCCACAGGGGTGGAAATTAGGACCTTTGCCTCATTGACCCTTATGTTGCCCACAGAGCTAACAAACTACAGGCTATTTAAATAAAGGAGAAAACGTAAAAGATACCTTTGACAGCCATTGTATAGCAGCTCTCAAAAGAATTCCGTATGATTTAGAAACTTTAAGGGTGACAAAATTTTTCAAAACATTATGTGTGGCTGGTAAGGATAAGAAGAGGCGTAAGAAAATAAGACAAGCACCCTCTGTGTTTTCTTTCTCCTCTGTAAACCTTCCCCCCACCCAAAGAACACATGGCCGCCAAGCAGCAACTCACCATTTTTTCCAGGATCAGTTCGCTTTCCGTGCTGCTCTAAACCCTGCTGAAAGCCAGCTCCTTGGGGAGCCCCAGGAATTGGGGCTAGCCTCTCTTCAGTCTGCAAGCACTGGGAAGGAAACGCCCCTTGCTGAGAAAGGGGTCGCGTTGGTGGGGGGAGGAATCCATTTACTGTCAAGTAAGTTTCGGTTAAATACGGACGCCAATTAATTTAATTTATATTTCTGCATGAAAAATATCATTCTATTATACATGCACTGAAAGGATGCCAGGAGCCCAGGTTAATAAATTACATCTCTACTGACATAATATAGAATCACAGACTAATCGGAGACTTATTAAATGCCCACCTGTGCTTGGGGCTACACCTTGTAGAAATCTAGCTGCAATAAGGTCTGTCCAGCAGGGCCTGTCCCTACCCTGTGATCATCTGACACCACCCTTATTCCCTCTTCTCCTAGCTTTAGTGCATGTCTCAGGAGAACGACTCCAAAAATGAATAATCAATATTCAATTGCCGGTGGTTGTGAATGGGCACATTGAATGAATAAGGGAATGGATGATGGAGAACTGTAAATTACCCACTCAAATTAATCAGGGCAGAGGCCTATACTCGTTAGCAGGAAACGTGCCATGATTATTTCACTATAGATTCAAACCAGCTGGTAGTAGGTAATATCTACTGGTTCTGAAGCCCTTACTCTGAGCCAGACTTGCTATATGTTTTATTTTGAATCCTTACAAAAATCCTGCAAGGTAGGGGTTACTCCCTCCCACTCCCCTCATTTTAGAGACAGGGAAGCTGAGGTTTCAGCAGTGGAAATGACCCTGCTGAAGGTCAGGTGATCAAAAAGAGGCACACGCAAGCCCAGACTTGTCTGACTCAAAACTGGAATGTTCTTTCTACTGTGCTGGCTGATTTTCTCTACATCACAGTTCTAGTCTCTTGGACAAGTGTCACCACTGTCTCCATGAGGGACTGGCTGGCGACTGCCCTATTCTAGGCAGTGCTGATACTCTGGACCGTTCTTGATGAGCTATGTTTACAGTTAAATCACCAGGAGTTCACTCTACGAATATCCCCTGCCCTGGAAATTCACCCTGCTCGCCACTGACCCAGCTCCGAGATATTCAACTTGCTGCAGCTTTATACGGTAGTGAGGCGGGTGTCTCGATTGTCACAAGTCCTCAGCCAGTTGTCTATTGTCTACAGTCAGTTACACTCAACATTTACTGAGCACTCACCATGTATCAGGTGTTCCGCTAGGTCCCAGGATACAAGAATGAAAAAGGAGAAGGAGAAACCAATGGAGAAGAAGATAGATGCCCTATCACAGAATTACCATGAGGTATGGTAAGTGCTTAGAATTACTGAAGGAAATTAGTCATTTCATCATTTATGCAACCATTCACTATTCCCTTTATGACTATTTATTTTCTGAGTCCCTGGGATGTGCCAGGCAACAGGTCCACTCTCTCATGCGTGAGCCAGGGCTCTGGTGGAGGCCACCAGCCTGAATCTGCCCACCCCCTCCTTCATCCCATCCCAGACTCCATCTTGCACTGCAGGGGCCTCTCATGTCCATGTCTGGACATCCTAGCCTGCCTTTACAAGTTTTGAACCATCTCCCCTTAGAACCACTTATGACCTGGAACAAGCTTTTGCGAACCCTAGAAGCCAGCTTGGGTCTGTTTGGGTAGGGAGTGCTGGGGTCTTAAGGCCCAGAGAGTGGTAAAGAAAGGGAGGAAACGGGCTTTGGGTGGGCCAGTCCCGTTGGCTGTATTCATTCATTCCCCTGTGGGTAAGGGCAAGGGCAGAGAAGGCCCGGAGGGGTACAGAGGATGGGCCTCAGACCAGCAGCCTCTGCATCACCTGGAAACATGTTGGAAATGCAGAATCTCAGGCCCCTCCCCAGACGCTGGGAATCAAAATCTGCGTCTTAACACGCCAGGTGATCCTTGTGCACTTGTGGTTTGAGAAACACTGCTCTAAGGGCCCTATGTCTAATCCCCTCTTCACAAACGAAGAGTCTGGGGCTAAGGAACAGGGCGGAGGGAGGGGCACAGCTTGGGGCTGGGCTGCTGGGGTCTGAGAGTACACATCTGGGCACCTTGTATTCTCTAGTGGTGAATAAGTGCCAAAGCAAATTTGAGAAAAAATACCTTTTCAGTAACTCCGATTGACAGGTTCCTGGATTTATAGTGAGTGATCCAAGCAAGAGGCTTCTATTAAGTCACAGGCGAAGTAATTAAAGGAAGGTTAGTGATAATACTTCACTCCAGGAAGAAACTGGAGGGAGGGCTGAGAAACTTTTGTTTTCTATTTTATTTCTGGATCCAGTGCACTTAAGCTGGAGGAGATTTCCATAGCCAGAGTTAATTGTCCTTTCTTTACTTATTTATTCCCTACTGCATTCCATTGGCCTTTCCTCCCCCTTTCCTTAGGGCATTTTAGTTCCCCACCCTTTCTGATGCATCCATTTGGTCCTGTTTTTCTTCACTTCTCTGCTTTTGCTTTTCTTAAGTCTTTCCCTCTACTCCAAACAACGTAAAACAAAGAGAAGTGAATGGGACAAGGTTGAGAAATATGGTCCGGTGCCAGTTTTATCCTGCTACCGATTCCCATCTACTAAAAATGTTTTTAAAAATGTAATTTTTATTCATGTATAAAAATAGAAAGAATTGCATTTCCATTTTGCCAGTACCCTTCACCCAGTGACAATTATCAACATATTGTCAGTTGTGCATCAGCTTCTCTATCCTATCTTCACATCTCCATTTCTCCCCTCCCTCCCTCCCTCTCTTTCTTCCTCCCTCCACTCTCCTTCTCTCTCTTTTCTTCTCCATATCCTCCTTCCCCCTCCTTCTTTCTCTCCCCCTCTCCCCTCCCCCCACTCTCTCTCTTTTTCTGGTGTTTATTAAAGCAAATCCCAGACATCATATCATTTAACTCATTTCCTATAGCATTTCCCGGAGGCCGTGAGGGCCACAAGAGAATGTAAGCTGAGCAAATGATCTCTTATGATTGCGTTCTTCACCAAAATATGGAATTTGTGTTACTGAGATAAGGGAAGATATAGAATTTCTTAAAACCTCGGCATAATACCCCAGATGGTGCACATTGTATTTTCCATCTCCACGTCCTCTCCCTAGAGTCTTTGAGGGGGGTCTCTAAGAACTTTTTAATCTTCCTTTACTATGAAAGTAGTAACACCATAACAGCAACCTTGGATGTTTATAAACCTAAAAAGAAGGGTATGTTCTCTTCCTGTTTGCAAACAGCATTCTGAGAGCATCACTTTTGCAGTATAAATCTGTCAGTGTAGAACTTGAGGAGATCTTCTATGACAATGAACCAAACACACTCCCCGCCCCAACCCCGTGCAAGCCCCCAGAGCTGATTGTTGTGATGGTATAAAGTGGCTTCAGATCAGGACCTAGATAAGAAAGCATGGCGCACAGTTGCTTTAATGTTCACACACATCAGATCTAAGGAGTATCAAGTACTTTGGAGGTTTGGTTATTTTCCATTAGTAAATATCCAACTAAATTTGAGTAAAATGTCTTCTAAATGAGTCAAACAGACAGGACTTTGAATGAGGGAATTAATTATAGCTCGTGTCCTAAGGAAAAGAATCCCACTGTGGCAGAGAGAATGTAATTAATGGGAGGTAAGTGCCAACAAATCATTCCCTAAAATATTAATGCTATCAAAGAACAGCTGGATAATGAGAGAAACTTGACCCTTGGGGGACTAGCAGAGGTTGCTGTAGAACTTTAGGTAGTTGTGATGTCATGGAATTCCTCTAAATTTAACAAGAATAATATTAAGAGGTGTGGTTCTGGGAAAGTTATTAGCAGTAAACATGTTTTTGTAGTTTTATCATCTTATTACGATCACTATATCTCATTGTTTCTGTGGCTCTGCATGACTTTCCTCCTTAATTGCTCAGGGTTTATACAATCCAAACAGCACTCCTTAAAAAAAAAACAAAAAAACCCCCTTTACGGTGCTTTGTGACCACCTAGAGGGGTGGGATGGGGAGGGTGGGAGGGAGACGCAAGAGGGAGGAGATATGGGGATATCTGTATATGTATAGCTGATTCACTTTGTTATAAAGCAGAAACTAACACACCATTGTAAAGCAATTATACTCCAATAAAGATGTTAAAAAAAACCCAACAACCTTTAGGGCTGGCAAGGATTTTTTTTTGTACGTAAAAACAGAGTACCTAAGAAATTTCTGCAAAAACAATTTCCCATATGCTTAAGTTCTTTAAGTCAAGAAAAACTGTCTCATTGTGGATAAAAGTCTGAACTTAATTTGGTTTTACTTAATAACATATTATTGTCCCAAGAAATATCTAAGGAAGCAATAAAATATTTACACAGTTCTATTTAACATCTGAAATGTTGGGCATTATTTTTACATTCTCATAAATAAATGCTAATCCCAATATTTAAAATCAGAAATCAGAAGTGATTATTTACTTGGAATATCCTTGAGCATACATTTTAAAACAGAAACCGTTTAATTCAGAGTTAAAAAAAAAAAAAAGAAATATGCTTCTGTGAACGAACTCGGACCCTCGGGAAGCCGCGGGCTTGGTGAACGCTTTTGACCGCACACTTTTATGGCTGGTGCGCGGCAGACTTTGTCTTCTTTCACTCAACTTGCCAACAGCTAAATCAGTGACACGGGCATTCAGCGTGTTTGACAAATAGGTGGAGATACGCGGGACATATTCACACGTACGAATAAACGATGACAGGAAGTTCAGGATGCCGTAAAAATAAATTCTTGAGTTGAGCCCAGGTTTCACATAACGCCAGTTTCATAAGGCACTTACGCCGCCAAAGGAGCAGTGCCCCTGAAAATAGCACACGGGGGACACATCATTTAAATAAATGTGTTTCTTTGCCCGAACAGAAGTTCAGATCTGCTCAATTATCATTAATTTTGTTCTTTTATTTCTTTTGCGGGCGCGAATGGAGAAGTCGTGCTCTTTGAGGTTTTGCGAGCTGCCCTCGGCAGGCGGAGGTGACCGGCGATTCTTCGCCCGGTGGCGTTCGGGTTAGGGGGGCGGGGGAGAGTGCGAGTGTGTGTACATTTGTGAAAATGTGCCGTCCCTTCTGGAAAAAGTGGAAACTTAGGTGGAAAACTCAGCGCAGATGTGGGCGGGCCCTAGAAAGTATGCTATCCGCCCAGAACCCTCAGAACAGGTGTCCCAGGAACGAGGCCAGATCTGTGCAACAGACGACAGAAGATTCTACAAACCCCAGTTACCGAGTTCGTTTTTGATTACATCCCTAAAAAGCAAAGCCCTGGTCTCCACCCGCGCGCTAACGCGCGTGGATAGATGCAGAGACCCGGCGGCCCTGGCCCTCTGCGGAGTTTGCTGGGCTGTGCGAGAGCTGGAAGGTGTGCGTGGAGAGGGCCTGATGCCCCAGGTTTAGGGTAGAGTCCTGGGGGAGCGTGCTGGGCGGGGGTGGCCCGGAAAGGCGGAGGGGGGCGCGCGAACCAGAGGGCGCACAGGACCGGCGGTCGCGCCGCGCCCGCTGTGATTAGCCCCGGCGGCGCGCCCCGGAGGCGGACTCTTTCTTAACCCTCGCTCTCTCCCCCTCCCTCTTCCTTTTTAAAGGACGCCGCGGAGGCAGAGCTGTCAGCAACCGGGAGGCCGTCTGTACTTGGCCGCGGCCAGGCGGACTCCAGCTCCCGTGACAGACAGGGGCGGGGGGCAGGGGGGGCCGCCTGTCCCGGGGCTCCGCACGAGGGCATCTCCCATCCTCCTGCCTTCGGGCTCCGCTCTGGACCCGGCAACGGACGCAAGTCGGGGTACTGCGCGGCCCGGGAGTTGCCAGACCCGGGCGCGATGGCTCCTTTGAGGAGTGGGGCGGTAGGTGGCCGAGGGCTGGGCGCGCCCCTCGCGCCGGGAGCGTTATGAGCCGGGCAAAGGGCCGCTGCAGCAGCCCCAGCCTCAGCCTCGGCCGGCGCCTTCCGCCGGCCCTTACCCACTCGCCCCCGCGCACCATGCCGACCCCCGGCCTGTGGAGCCCGCCGTGCAGCCCCTTCCTTCTCTCTGGCCCCCGCTAAACCTCGCGGGAGTGGCCTTGGCCGCCGGGGCAGCTGCCCAGGCCGCGCCCCGGGGGGAGGCGGAACCGCGGGGCGCCCGGAGCCCCGGCTCAGCCCTTCGCTCTCCAGCCGCGTGCCCCTCTCGGCCGCCCAGCGCGTCCGCGGCGATGGGGGCGCTGCTGGCGCTCTGTCTCCTCTTGGGCTGGCTGCGTGGGGGTCCGGCGGACGCCCAGCAGTCCGGAGAGTACTGCCACGGCTGGGTGGACGTGCAGGGCAACTACCACGAGGGCTTCCAGTGCCCGGAGGATTTCGACACGCTGGACGCCACCATCTGCTGCGGATCGTGCGCGCTGCGCTACTGCTGCGCCGCGGCCGACGCCAGGCTGGAGCAGGGCGGCTGCACCAATGACCGCGGCGAGCTGGAGCACCCCGGCATCACGGCGCGTGAGTGCGGGCCCATGGGGGGCAGACCCCGCCCGGCCGCCCGGGCTGCCGTGTGTGCCGGCCGGTGTGCGCGCGGACAGGCGCGCCAGGCTTTCCCGGGTCTGAGCAAAGGGGAGGCTAGAGGTGGGAGGATCAAGGGAGGAGTGGGTGGTCGCGTTTCAGGTCGGGCCCTATTCCTTTGCAGTCCCGATTCCCGCCACAAGCGGTTTCCGCGGGTCTGCCCAAGAGAAAAATTTCAAGGGACAGTGAGGACCGCGGAGCTTGCATCCGGTGACCCCGGGGAAGAGAGCGGGAGCCTCGGGCGCTCGCGACATTGCAGACAAGGGCTGTAGGGGCAGCGCAAGGCTGGACTTGGGTTTTAAAGGACGATGAGGGTGCCTCAGCGCGCGCCCTGGGCGCTCCGGGAGCTTTGAGAAGTGGCCATGGCGCAGGGAACGCAACTCTTGGGGCGCGCTTATCTGTAGCCTCACGGGCGTAAGGAACTTCAGACACTCTTTTTTTTGGTGGCCTTTTGGTAGCGTTTCTAAGCCGCTGCCCTATTCTCCCGACTTCCTTTCATTTCTCTGCATCGAATTACCCTCTCCGGCCCACCCCCTATTGTCACGCTTTTCAGAAATGCCCAGGTCCTCCAGCTGGAGATTTAGAAACCGGGGTCGCAGGGGTTTCCCCGCCCCCTATTCTCACATCGGAAAACGCGGGTCAAATTTCCACTAACTTCAGAGCGGAATAAATCACGATCCCAGCAGAGAGATTTTACACCTTAAAAAAAAAAAAAAGAAAAAAGTTTTCCACCTGAATCGGAACTTCAGGGCAACCCTTTAGAGCTACAGGCGATGGTTTTATGGCCGGGAAACCGGAGGAGCGGGCGGAGCTAAGGGCCGCGACACCCCAGAACTCCGGAGCGGAGGTCTGAGGCCGGCAAAAGACGGTCCCTGGGAAAGACGGGGAGAGGCTGGAGAGGTAATTGATGGCGCTGGAGCCCCCGTCCCCCTGAGACTGACAACCCAGAGGAAAGGGGGGCCTGCCCTTCCTTAGAACCCCATTAGACTTCCAAGGAATTTAACTTTGGAGGGCAAAATACCAATCTGCAGGATTGGGGAAGAGGCTTCTGGGAAAAAGATGTTCAGTGGAAAGGAGAGAACTCTAGGCCGGCCTGGCCTGTTAGGAAAATACAAACTCTTTCCGTGGCTTTACTCCACTCACCCTGGGGGGCCCGGTTGCTCTCTGCAGAGCAATCGTGAGTGCCCAGCCTCCAGCAGGGACTCCATCCCGGCCTCCTCGGGCGAGCTCTGCAGCAGATGAGGCAGTCTCCTCTCTCACCAAGGCTGGGTGGGATCTGAGGAAGTCTCAGGACCCGTGGCTCTCTTGCTCGCCAGCTTGTAACCTTGGGCAAGTTACTTAACTTCTCTGGGCCTCTTCTCAACTCTAAAATGGGCATATAGCTCTCAGAGGAGTTAGGTTGTGCATTTAAGGAGTGCATGAATGCTTAGCAAGGTGCTGAGTAAGTAGTTCGTCCCTTTAGACTTGCCTTCCACAGGGCGCTGGGAAATGGGGCAGAGTGGGTGAGCTTACACCCAGGAGCCCACAGATCTCGGGGTGGCTAGTTACCTGTCGCTCATTGCCTGGGTGTCTTTGGGAAAGTCAACAACTCTCCAATGTGCTTCCACATCTGGAAAACAGAGAGTATCACGCCCACCTCACTGGGTCTCCGTGAATCTGACAAGAAATACGAAAGAGCCAGGCACACAGTAGGGCCTGTCAGCGCAGTCTTGCTTTCATCTACCTCTAAGCCAGAGGTTTGCATCCAAGTGTGGCTCTATCAGGCAGGGGACACACCTGGAGGATGGCCCCGGGGGTGCCTCCGGGGTAGGAAATTTTATGTCTGCCTTATATAGAGAAGGAAACTGGGGTTAACTCTGACGGGTGCTCTCCCGGAAAGTCTGGGCCACTAACACCAAGAACTGCATCACGATCTATCCAAGGTTCGGCCTGACCTTCCCAGAATTTGGGTGGGAATTGGGAGGCAGAAGCATGGCAGCTGGAGGAGGCATCCCAAATTGTTTCTGGAAAGAAGTATCCAGAGGTGACAACTTGTGATGCAGTAGGAGACACAGTTAATTGGGGCCCACTCTGGATTTCTTTATCCTGTGCTTTCTGTAGTCTTGTACATTCCCGGGGGTTTCATTTCACAGGCCCAGCTCTCTTTGCTTAGATTGGAGATTCTTGGATAGGATTTTCAGCCTTAGAGCCCTTAAGAGCCCCACCGTGATAAAACTACTAAAACCCAGATTGAAAACCAGTGTTATAGTAACCCCCCAAACTCATCCTTTCCCTCTCTCCAGTGCGTGAACAGGAGGATAGAGTCTGTTCCGACTTCCAGATGTGCAGTGTGATGGCTAATTGCTAACAGAGTCTACAGTATCAGTTTGCTTCCTCCCTGCTAGGAACAAGAATATTCCATCATCACAGTTTGCACTTCAGAGGTTGCCAGTCACAGGCTCTGAGACGCTGGGCTGACAAGGGTGGTGATGTGGACCTCCCACCTCCCACCCCTAAGCAGCCCAGAGTTTGGGAGACTCTAGTCCCAGCATCTGTGCCTGTTTTTGCCTTTTAGAGCCTGTGTACGTTCCCTTCCTGATCGTTGGCTCCATCTTCATCGCCTTCATCGTTCTGGGCTCTTTAGTGGCTGTTTATTGCTGCACCTGCTTGAGACCCAAGGAGCCCTCGCAGCAGCCAATCCGCTTCTCGCTCCGCACCTATCAGACGGAGACCCTTCCCATGATCCTGACCTCCACGAACCTCAGGGCACCTTCCAGGCAGTCCAGCACGGCCACCAGCTCCAGCTCCACAGGGGGCTCCATCCGAAGGTTCTCCTTTGCCAGGGCAGAGCCAGGCTGCCTGGTGCCCTCACCACCCCCGCCTTATACCACAGGCCACCCAATCCACCTGACCCAACCATCCGGTTTCCTGGTGTCACCCCAGTACTTCGCTTACCCACTCCAGCAGGAGCCACCACTGCCTGGGAAGAGCTGTCCAGACTTCAGTTCCAGTTGACAGGCCATGGCTACAGATCCACCGCGTAGTGCAACGGCCGACCCACGGACGCTGCTGCCACGGCCACCAGGATTTCTGAGGGAATTTCCCTTGAACCCAGCAACGTCATGGAGAAAAGCGCAAGGAAAATACAGCACCTTCTAATCTTGAGGTTCCTGGCTCCAGTTGCAGAATGGCTGTTAGAGAATCGCTTTCTGTCTTTGAAAACATGGTGACTATTACATTTCAATTTATGTTACTTTTATTCAAAATAGGCAGCAGTCTGACTTTAAAGTTACAAATTGGCTGAAGATGTTTTATTGGACAACTCAGCTATCCTGCTTAGAAAAGGCCTACGTTGTTCTTTTTTCATTATAAGTTGTGTAGTGAGTGATAATACAAATATATATATAAATAAACCAAGAAATATACCTGATTGTAATTATTGAAGGTTCACTTAAAAATTAATTGCTAAGTAAACTGAGGGGACAGTGAACAACCTATTTATAATTTGGGGAGCAACTTAACTGTGAATAATATTAGCATCATGGGAACAGTTACTTTTTAAATTAATAGCTAAATTTTGTTTAAAATATAAGAGCGTCTTGAGAATACAAGATTTCAATAACCAGATGAGAAGTTTAACATTTTACATATTTACTTAGATATTCATTGTAACAGAGATCTTTTGTAAAAGCATTTCCCCCACCCACCCGAGGGAGTATTTATTGCAGACTTTTTGTTCAGCAACATTTAGTGTTTAAATGAAAGTTGGACAGTTGGTTCTTAAAACATTTATTTGTAAAATGACTTATGTACAAATGTAAAGATTTGTAATTTAATGTATTTACCACATTGACGGTACTAATTAGTAGTCGCACTGTAATTTTTTATGTTAATAATAAGTGTGGAGTTCAAAGTCCAGCTTTGGCTATAATCATCTGATATTATGTATCTTAAGTGCCACTGAATTCCATGTCTGATGACTAAATATTTGGGCATATATATATCCTGCTGGATTAGAATAAATAAAATCTTTTATGTTTTCGTGAAATCTCTTTGAAAGTTTAGATCAAAGTGCTTCATTTTATCGTCTTAATGATACTCTTTGCTATTCAATAAAAGGAAATGTCTTTGCCTAACACTTCATAATTTGAAATGAAAAAAATCCTACACTGATTTTGAATTGCGTTAGAAAGCTATTTTCTGCAGCGGGACTCCTGAAAGCAGCCAAGGAAGTGAATTTTTATGGAGGTATCAGCCTGTGGGCTTCAGCCCTCGGATGTGTTATTTGCAGAGATTTAAAACTTGGGACATTTCTCATAAGAATCTGAGTTTTGGCTTCTCGTGGCAGGAAAAGGTGCAGCACCAAGGGTCCTGCTCTGGCAGGGGGTCAGGAGGTCCTTTTCAGAGAGGACAGTTGCCTTTTGCCAGCCTCCTGCCCGGTCTCCCCGACCTGGCTCATCTCCTTCAGTTTTGTTGCCTCCTGTCCCTTACGGATGTCCTTTGAAAACCCAGGTTTATATGAATTCATACTATCATATGACATCCTCAACAGCTCTTGTCAAATACAGCTACTTAGAGGTGGAAGTCTGACCTAGGGAAAGTCATCTGGCCTTGCCCTTTGCTTTCTAGTTGAGGAAACAAGTTGGAAGATACTATGCCTTTGCCCACTCTGATGGCAGAGGAGCTCTGACTTCTAGTCCCCTGCTTTCAATTAACAGTGGCCTGACTTCCAGGTATCCCAGGATAGCCCCAATAATCCAGGAATAAAGGGAAGGCAGGAAGGGAGAGCAGGAAGGAGGGAGGAAGGAGGGAGGGAGGGAGGGAGGGAGGGAGGGAGTAAAGGCTGAATGTGAAAGGATAAACATTTGTGAGAAGTTCTGGAACTCACTCCTGTGTTATTAGGCTGGCTTTATTTATGTTTGTTACATTCTGCTCCTTTGATATTTTAAAGTTAATCTTTACTGGGCTTTTATGACCCAAACACTATTCTAAATATTTACATGTACTAACTCATTTTATCTGTAAGCAATGCAACAGGGAGGTATTATAATTCCTATTTTTATAGATTTGGAAACCGAGGCATGCAGGAGTGTAGTAACTAGCCCAAGGTCCCGCAGCTAGTCAGTCCTGGAGCTGTATGCATAACCATATTCAAACAGCAAGGGAACAGGTTTGCTACACTGGCAACTCACACCCCAGAGGCGCTCTGCTGTTAATGTGATGTTTTTTCCAAATGAAGCAAAGTTTGGTCTTCTTTTGATTTGCACAGTTGTTTCATATCTGGAAAATTCAGTGTACGTTAAGGCAGTGGGGAAAACACTCTTTCAGTACGATGGGATCAGGTTTTTCCACCGAAAGCAATGGAGGGACATTTCAAAGTCATGCCCCTGGACATCAAATCTTTGTTGGGTGGACTGTCCCATGCATTGTAGGATCTCTGAAAAACAGAAGTTCCATATTTTGAAAAGTAGTTATGCAAATAATGGGTAACATTTATTAAGAACCATGTGTGTGCTGTATGGCGTATATCACTTAATCTTCACAAACCATAAGTCGGGACTATTATCACACCTATTTTTGCAGAAAGCAAAGCAGAAAGGTTGAACACTGTGCCCAAGGTCAACAATAACAGAGCCAGGATCTGAACCCAGGCAGTCTGCTTTGAAACTCTACATTAACTTTATGGCATGTACCTAGAAGGCCTAATTTTCTCAGGAAAAAATTATCCAACCTACTTTTCAGAAAATCTATTTGGGGAGGAGTGATTGACTGTAATATGGTACATACCCTGCAGATAGAGGGGATTGTAACCATCAATAGGATTGGTGCTACATTATGAGAACATAGACTAATACAGAGCACAAGTAGAAACACTAGAGGACAAACATTTCTCCCTTTATACCTGAGACACTTGAGAGAGCAGAGGGTGATTTAGATGGATTTTGGAGTCAGAGTGTCTGGGTTAGTTTCCTGGGTCTGTTTCCCATAAGCTGAGTGACTTTGGGCAACTTACTTTACATCACTGTGTCTCAGTTTTCTCATTTGTGAAATGAAGATGTTGATGGTACCCTATTGCTGAGGGTTGTCTTGACGAATCAGAAGTCAGAAGCACTCTCAAATCACTTGCAATCTAGAGGGGAGGGAGCTGTGTAGTAAGTCCACGATACACAGTAGAAAGCAGATGAAATATCCCAGCATATAAATGCAGGACTGAGTTCTGTGGGAGGGCAGATCCAACGCTGATTGGAGTGCAGGGGACAGAGAAAATGGCCCGACGGTTTGATAGAGTTAGTCCCTGGTAATCCATGGGCTCCTTCGATACCTGGCCAACTTCTCCTTATTAACTGCGACAGAGCACCCTCCCACCCTGCACTCATGGCCTGTGGATTTATTTTATCATCTGCTTTAGAAAAATGTATTTAATAAATTTGCTTTAAAATGGTTATTCACTCCAAACCCAACACATTGTATTTTTAGTTGTCCAAATGCATAGGTGTTCCCTCTTATTTTCCCACCTGTTTCTTTTTCATTGATGTTATTCTTAGCTATTCCTCATGGTGGAGAATTTGCCAGATTGACTTAAATCTATAGGAAATTTTCTCTCTAAAACCAGATAACCAAAAAGTTTCCTGAAAATATATACAATCACAATTAGGAGTATGATACATTTCACTGGGTCCAGATCAGTTTACCTGTGCATAACCTAAAAAGCTTATTTAGGATATGTTCAGGAAAAATAAGGATTTACTTAAACTTAACTATTAAGGGAACAAACTGTCCCATATTTTTATGTATAACACTTTCAAAATTGCAATTAAACAGTTATTAATGAAATTATTCGGACAGAGAATTTTTTATTTGAATTGCTGGTTATATAGTTTGTACTTGAAATAAAGACTGAACAGTAAAAAAGATTTCATTTTCCAACAATTTTTATTAGCTTTTTAGTGAAATGATCCAGGTTCGGAAGATCTTTCTTCACTAAAATGAGTGGCTCTGTATTACTGAAATGGAAGGTTTAGGTCTGAGATGCCATAAGCACATAAAAACAAACTTTAAATGGGGATGACGCATTGAATTTATGGGAATGTATTTCAAGTTTGCTGTTTCCTTATGGTGGTATTAGATGACAGTGCTTATTTTAAGGGGGATGGAGTTGAATGTGAAAATATTTGACATAATTCACAGGTAACTTTTCTGAACACTGTTTTGCTGTGGTTTTGCATGGGGGGGGAGACCCACACTCAATCGTTGCCCTTGGAAAGGCGGTGGGAAAGGAAGTCGGGCCCCAGACAGCAAAGCACACACTGCCCCTCGCTCTTATGAAACCAGAGGCTGCTCACATTGCTTGCCCAGCGCTTGCCTGTGAACTAATCCTGTTCTAGCAGTTTTCCAAATTGCATTTCAGTTCCTTTTACCAAACAATGGTTATTTTTGATTAAGCTCTTGTCCACGTTTCCAATGTTTCCTGTATTTTTGTCTCACGTGGCAATTTTAGTATCTTCTGGTTTTACTTCCTTCAAATTTTATTAGCTAAATGCGGCCACTTTCTCATATACTTAAAAAATTTCGGTGGGTTTAGAAAACTGAAGACATTCATGCTATGTGAAAGGAAGGAGCCGTGAATTAGCTGTTGACTTAGAGGCCGATTTAAATCTGTAATGAGGACAATCCTGGGAGGCTTTTCTGACTGAAGAATCAAAATTAAAATAAAATTTTATTTTAAAAATTGTTTTTTTGATACTTAATTATCAACACTACCAGCTCATACAAAACTAGAGCTAATATACCCCACTTTATGTTGGGTTGAATGGGATTACAATGCAGGGATATTCTGTATATCACTGGGGTTGTAAGCAAAATGTTAATATTGTTATTAAACAGATACACCTTCTCAGACTACAGTTAGAGCAGATTTGAGGGTTTTATAAAGCAATATAGTTTCTAAAACTAGCAATTAAATCTTGAACAATTTTCTTTATGTAATGGTAAAGTTTATTTCATTTTTAACAACAATCAGAGAACAAAATGTTTAAAATTTGCCGTTTAAAACATGCACATTCACAAAAGGCCAATGACACATAACACTGCATAGAATTGAATATTACTCGACTTTAATAACTATTTATAAAACAGTGCATTGAACATCGAGATAAACACACCTGAGAAAACTACTATAATCACAGATTCAATACTCTCCACTCATGCAGCTTCACAATTTCTACAGCAGTTTCAGCAGGAATGGTTTTTCATGGAGTTGAAAATACTATTTTATCTTTAATGCAAACTGCAATTTTCTATAGTAGCTGCCTTCCAAGGCTGCTTTTTTTAACCTAATAAACTTGAAAATGTGAAAAATGAAGCTTGAAGTAGTAAGACAAACAACAAACAGTATTTACTGCATTTATGGCTTCTAGTCTAGAACCATGAAACATAAAAATATATACTTTTAAATATTCTGCTCACATCTTTGCAAGAGCAGATTTACCTATGGAAAGTTGCTGTTAATTCAAAGTAAGCAAGTATGAAATCTAGCTTTTTTTTTTCCCTACTTAAGGGAGATTTATTTGCTGAGAAGTTTTGTGAGCTTTATTAAGAAAAGTTCTTAGAGGCAAGCTAAACAAAAGTTTCAATTAAATTAGTTCAAATTTGTTTGTAAAATAATTTACTTATTAAAAAAACGTTGTGTGGAGGACCAATTAATTTGTCCACTGAATATGAAATTCCAGGTAGGCCATGAGAGACTTTTATAAGGCAGAAATAAACATCAAGATTTACAGCAATAGCCATGCACTGGCCTAGGCCACTTTACATATTAATTCATGCAAACCATAAACCTATCAAAAACACAGCTGCTCTCATATAGAAAATAAATCAAGATGAAAAATGGAAAACATTTATTTCCTTTCCTTCAAAATTTAACTTACATTCCATTTTAATAGCTGTTGAAGGCTAATTAAAATGCAGCAAAGTATAACAGTTTCACAAGTGACTTCAATTATTTTAAAGTGAGAAAAATCAGACTATGGTCTCTTTAAGAGGCATTATAGAAATGCTGATCATTAAAAAGCATTTATTAGGCACCGAACTGCATGGTGTTACATTAAATAATTTACAAAAAAGAATTCCATAGGTCTGGTTCATATGATGTGAATAGGGTGGGAATTTTCTCAATGAATTTTGTACATAATTATAGATTTATTTGGTAATATAAGTTTTAGAACCAGGAAACATCAAAGGGCAAACTGCACAAAAATAAACACCAATGATTATTTAGCTTTGTAATAACGATGACATTTTTAGAAATAAAAAATTGTGAATATGCAATCTAGCACTTTCAGAATGGCATTCGTTTCCTGAAAGAATATTTAAATGACAGATTATAAGTGCTGTACCGTGCACAAAATGCAGAACTATCACGTGACTTTCATACTGGATATTTAGAATGCAGAATTGCAAAACTAAAATATAAAATGTTATGACCAGAATAAGTGTTGATTTCTTGAATTCATTTTTTCCCCTGGAAATTAAGAGGAATCGCTGAGTCCATTCAATGACCATACAATTCATGGAAATGGCTAAGACTGAATAGAATACACGTTCACCTGACTTCATTAGAAAAAGCTTTCAATTAACTTTGCCACGTTGCTGAAGCAGGCTCACGTCAGACAGAGTGGCGTGTGGGAGGGTAGGCAGCACATATGTCATTTAAAATTTACTACATTCCTGAGAAACACCATTTTCCTGCTAATAATTTCTACCATATAGCATCTTTCTGGGTGGGAGATACCAATATATTTTTATATGAGTATGTAAAACATTTAGAAAGTTCATGCTCAATATCACTGTGTACTAGTTAACACTAAAGAAGCAACCTCTAGCTTTTCAGGGTGAAATGAATGAGGATTTTCTGCAGTAAGTAGTATTTTCCGAATTGTAAACACTGTAAAGCAACGGTGTTAGCGTTTGCCGGAGTTCCAACAAGGGACTTTTTAATCGAAGAGTGTCCCTTATTTCAGAAAATACAGGTTAAAAGTCACCTCAACTGTTTATTTTAATCCTGGTAAAACTCTGTTACTTCCCCCACCCAAGGTTAAAGAATCAGAGGGTTTTTCTCTAATGAACACTACAAAGTCACTGCAATTGCAATGTTATCTTTTAAGTTGTACCAAGGTGGTCATTCCTTGCTGCCTACTCCCAACTCCCACCCAAGAAGCTAAGAGACTGACTTAATGTTGATAATTCAAAAATAGATCCATGGGACCAAAAGGCATCAATTAGTCATGTTTCAGATCACGATCTTCCACATGATTAACCATGAGTCTTCCACTCATGTTGAAGGGCTCCACAGAAACGATCCAGTTTCAGGATAAAAATAAAGCGTTTCGTTTAAGTCATAAAATTCAGTTCTATGACACTCATCACATTTTGATATTAAAGTTTTGGGGAAGGATGTCACCTATGAGGTGAGGGGAAATGGAAGCAGCCCTTTTCTGGAACTGCTATGAAGTGTTCCTCCAGGGGGATGTACCTCATTCTGCTTCTTTTTAAAAAATCCTTATTCGTTGTACTTGATTTTTGTTTTTCATTTTTTGTGGTTTGACCTCAACTCTCATCATGGAGGCCCAGAAAAGCTGCTCTGAATAGTCATTCAGTAGACAAAGACTGTGAAATCTGAATTTTGAACATGATCTTAGACCCTTATGCCTGTGGTCTTGTTAGATGTTTGAATTTATGATTTTCTTAATCTGATCCCCAAATGGGAAGGGTCTGGGGAGTGAAGTATGTCAACTCCTTGTCCCCTTTAAGTTCAAATTATGTATGTTATAACCTCTCTTTTGTGTAGAAAATGTGGGAGGCATACAGGTAACTAAATAGCTAAAAATACAGAGAAGGAAATAATATATAGCTGAATTTTAAATCTAGATTGAGAAAAAGGACGAAAAAGATGGGAATTATTAAACTCAAGGAGTGATTTGAAAATCTCCTGTCTTCTCACTTGTAGTCGACTTATTTTTTTTTAAGAGGAAGTTGTACCAATTTTGCTGGTAAGTCCACTTAAAGGCAAACAGGCTTTTGAATACAAGGCAAAAAGTTTGCTTCAATCTCTGAGGTGTATCTGAAAGCTAGAATTCTTTTTATTTCCACATGAAAGCATTATGTTAAAAATAGTGTAGAAAACTGGTTGTGGTTTTTAAACAGCCCCTTCACCATTGATTGTTGGTGGCAAAATAGGCCTTTTCAGATGTCTTGGAAATGCTGAAAATAATTAAGCTGAACACACATTTTAAAGCATATTAACAAAAATCTACTTTTCTTTGTAAAGTTATAGGCTTGAGTACAATAGATGTGTTTAAAATGGGTAAAAGGTACTACTTATTTGTCCCAATTAGCAGTGTGTGACTAATTTTGGGAGCTGCTTGACTAGTGAACTGTGAAGTCATTCTCAGTCTTATGTACGGGGCAGTCACCATAACACTGGGCGTGCCATTGAGGACAGCAGGCATCTCGAGTGGGCAGTAATAGGGAAAACCAAAACACAGGACACAAGCTGAGTCTACGGACATTACAAAGGCCCATGCATTTATCCAACATGGTATTCCAAACACCTGGACAGAAGCATTGGGAATCTCACATAAATATGTAAGCGCATTTTTCTTAAAAGAGAAAACTCGAAGACAAAATGACATCAGTCTACAGCAGAAGCCAGGTTGTTAGAAAAATCTAAATGACAATGAAACCTCATTAGAAAGGATGGAGACATAAATACAGTTTTAAAAATCAGTATCATAAAGACAGTCACATACCACGTGTGCACTGCAACTTGAACAAATAGACAAGATGAACGAGAAAGAAGCATTTGTAAGGCTAAAGGTGCAACATCACAGATTTTAGTAGCAAATGCCTTGAAATACTCGTTTTTGCAAATCACTCTTAGATTTGTAAAGTCAGGCATGCAGATCTTACAGCAGAACTAGAGGTAAACCTTCTCTTAAATTTCTGGGCAAATGACTACTGAATGACAAAGACATTTATTAAACTTCTTTGGCAAACATTTATAGTGACAATTTTTGACACAAACACATTATTATTAATGTCTTGTTTAGAAATTTTGCTCAGTGAGTCGCTTCCTTAAGAAGGCTGGTTTTTCTCAGCATATTCTGAAATCTAAAATGGATATCAAGGAGTCCCTTTAACTTACTACCATTTTAGAGATTTGTAAAGGTCGGTCGCTTTGTGGTATATCCAAGACACTGAGAGTTAGTGGCAGCCCCAGAGTAACAGCATAAGAATGCTGACCTATTCTCAGTTTAAGAAAACACTCTGGCAAGATACAAGGTCATTTTCCATTTCTGTTTACAAAGACTTAGTAAACACTTTAGAAAATCTGAAAGAGATGGTGTTACAGTGTAGTTGCACAGTGCTTATGTCTATAATATACATGAATCTGAATGTCAGTCAATGAGATGAGTTCAGATCCATTTCCCCTCCTTGGACCAGGCTGGAATTGGTCAGCAGATTCTGGTGAAGACCTGGGAGCTCCCCTTTGAGATGTGTCAGAGCTGGCCTCTCATCCCTCCCCCCGTCACCACTCATCGGGTCTCTGCTTTGTGGTATCATACGCTCTAATCACTTCAGACTGTGAGACGATTCCATTTTCATCTTGAGAGAAAGCATACCCGTCTGTAAGTTAAAGATAAAATAGAAATGGTCATCTTGAAGTCGTTGGAAATCTCTGTTATTCTGAGTGTTGAGCGCTCATTTCCTAACTTGGGGAACTAATGCATCCCTCCCACCTTTAAAAGCATGAAGACACTAGTTTTTAATGTCTGTAAAAGGTATAGACTCAACTGCAAAATGAAGAGTGAGATGATGGTAGCTTAGATTCTAGGAGCTGTGTTCCCTAGACGAACAGATGCTCTCGGCCCCCCTCAATTCTCCCTTCAGCATCTCAAGTCCAGCCCCTCTAATGTCTGCTTCCTGACTAGCAGAGGGGTGGGGAGTGCAGTCAAGTGGGTGCGTGTATTCCATATAGATCAGGCGGATGAGAGGGAAGGAAGAATAAAAGCAAGGGAGAGGAGGAGATAAACACACACAACTTCGAATAGTGGAAGCGTGCTCTCCTTCCCTCAGAAGACATTATTCTGGGCTCTCAGCATCTACAAATAAACTCACTCATGCCCCAGCCTGGTCCAAGGGGGCTTGGGGATAAGAAATGACCTCCAGGGGAATCACATCTTTAGCAAAGGCCTCTTGAAGTATAAAGAGCAAAAGCATTAAACATGAGTATATATAAATGAAAATAAATTACATGTGGAAATAACATGAAACAAATGATATATTACTAACACACATACATTTACCACAGGGCTTTATATATTATATTCTTTTTTAGATCCTTGAAATGTTAAGAGGGTGTGATACCTAATAATTTCTTACAACTCTAAATATTCATAAATATTTTTGAAGGGGAAAATACATGTTTCAATTGTGCGATGTTTCACATACATGTCATTGTGTATGAAAGCTGAAAAGGCTCTTGCAAAGTTATTCAAGTAGGAAAGATAACAATACAGAGTGAGCTTTTAAGAGTTAAGATTTATTTCACTGGTTCTTTTTAAGACTTAAGGAAACAAGGGGCATGCCGGAATATTTTTCTTGAAGTGAAAGCAGCAAGATTTTCAAAGGCTCTATCTCTTTTGCTGAAAGTGAGATGGCTGTGGTCAAAGGATTCTTTAAACATTTGTTATTTACATAACATGTTGCAAATGTGCAAAACTTGTTTTAGGTGTTAACTGTAAATAGTTAAATATCTCTAAAGTTAAAATACTGCTCTCAGATCCTATGAGGTAATGGCAGAGGATGTGTTTAAAAAATAGAACTCAAATACTTACGGAGCAGGTTTTGTTGCAATGATTCTGATGGGTACAAGTTCACGTGGTTCTTCTTAAAGACATTCTTGAGCAGTTGCGCCCTCTCCGTGAGGCTGCAGAACAGGTGCAAACGTGTGAAATGAATTATCAACTCGGTGGAAACCCAGAGAGCCCACAGGACCACCAGAGACAGTCAGACTGACACAAAAGATTGCTTGAGAAATCCGGAGTCTAGTGATTATTTCAACCCCATTTTCTCAGACAGCAAATGAGGTTTCAAGTACTGGATACTTTTGAGGCCATTTTTTCCCCTGCTGACAGCTAAGGAGAGTTTTGTCCCCAGTAGTCCAGTCAAAAGATTTCCCCACCCCCAGTTATATTTAAGTCAAATACAGACACAGAACCTGCACAATATAATTAATAAAAAATACAAACTCTACCAGTTGTGTTAGTGGCTTCTAAAATCTTGGAATTTAGACTTACTACATATAGCAAGCATGGCATTTTAGAATTAAAAAAATCAACCATTACTATACCTTTTTCCTACTTTGCACATATTCTGGTGTAAAATAATTTTTTTTAGTTATACAGAGAAATCTGAAAAATTATGCAAAGAAGAAATTTCACAGACTTTTTAATTAGAAAAATTCCATTACCACTCTAATATGGTATGAAATGTGTTCCTTAATTTCATTTTAAAATAAAAAAGCTGTTTTCAGAAAATAATTTACTAGGTAAAGTGACAAGAAAAAACACATTTTTCAATAAACGTTTAGAAGAATCTTCTCTGCAGAAACAAACCCATGTAATTATGTAACTTCTAAAAGCAGAATGTAAGAAATAATGCATCTGTTTTTCTCCCCTGCACACAGAACAGTGTTTCACCCAGTAGGGAGTCAAATACTTGTCGGATAGATGAATTTGAGTAATAATTCCAAAGTGCACTTTTAAACATCATCAATCCTCCCAATCATGCCGTTTCTCCATTGGCTGATTTATAAAACTTTGCTTTGATATCAAACACATAACAAGCATGAAGAGCTAATAAATAATCCACATGTGTTGCAGCAAATGTTTATGCAATTTTGTTTTAATCACTGGAATTGACGCAGTGGACAAACTTCCATCTTTTAGTTTCCCCACTTTAAAGCTTTAGTTAAACTGCTGTAAGTTATGTTAGTTCTGTATTTTGCCAATTTTTTTAGACCCCGAAAGGGAACAATGTTTATCATATGCAAAAAAAAGGATCATCTGCAAAATGAACTCATTGTAATTACACAAACATTTAGGCTTTTGCTGAAATAAAATATTTAGAAATGTTGACATTTGTAGTAGTCTTACACACATTTTTAAAAGTCTAGGGGTGTTAACTGCTATTTATTAGACATATTTTATTGTCACTGGGAATTAAGGCAAGAAAGCTAATTAATCTTAAAACTCCAGTGGTTTTGCAAAAATTTGTAAAACTTGTTTTTGCTAGTGAAATAAACAGATATGGGGAATGAGAAGGAGCCATTTTTACAGAGTGACTTTTCTTACTCTGCTCTTAAAATGATCTACCGTTACAGACCCGGGGACTCACAGGGACACTAAAATATGTAACCGCTTGGAGGAAGTCGGCAGCTTTAGCAGCAGGTGGTCTGATGTTGTTAGCAGAGCATCGTGGATGGGGTGCTTGGCAAGTCTCTGGTGTTTAAAACTGAAATGACCACAGAAGACTAGAGGACGGCAATGTATCATGATAGAGCTTCTTCTTCCCAAAATACGTTTTCCAGGTTTCGGGCTGGCCTTCCTGAATGCATGATACTTTAATACTACAACATGATACTTTAATATTACAATTATGGAAGCGATAAGAAGGCAGATGTGAGAATTGCCCCTTTCATATTATGGCAACCTAAATATATGAGATAATGTAATTTTGTTTTGTAACGGTTCATATAAGGCTAGTTTATCACTCAGCTGTTACATCAAGTTAATGTCTAGTGTTAAAAAAAAAAGCAGAAAAGTCTCTTTCTGGGGAAAGAAGCACACTACTGTGGAAAGAGCCTGGGCTTTGCAGTCTTACTTTGGTTTAATTCTGAGTCTGTTACTTATTAGCTGGGTCACCTTAGGCAACCTTTCTTGGACATCTCATGGAGAACAGGACAATTCCTAACCTCAGGCTGACAGGAGGATTCAGGGAGTTGTATAGCTTCAACCACAGTTACTGGTACTCAGGAACCACTCAACACTTAGAAGCACTAGTTCTTCCCACCCTTACCATCCCCCAGATCCCACGGAATTTATTATTTAAAAAACCCCAACTAGAACAGAGATCATCACGAAACAAAAGATACTCTGTGAGGCCCATTTCTGATGCCTTGGTTTATATTCAACATTACCTCAACAAGAAGTCTATTGCTGAACATGAGTTTTAACTTATAATGCCCCTCACTCCACTTCCTTAGGAAAACTACTAGGTTTTTTTTGTGTGTGTTTTGCTTTTTGCCTTGGCTACGCTGGACCTCTTGATAGAACAAAAACTCCCTCCTCAGAATATAAATGCCGTTCATGGGAGGGTGCTTAATAAATAATAACTGATGATGATTTGTATCTCTCTAGTCCTATCCCACTTTTGGAGAACTACTCATCATTTCAAAGTTATGCAGTTTCTGTACCATCAATGTTTATGGGTACTGATATCACTATCAAGCCACATTATAAAATATACTGGTAACATGTTAACATTAATAGACATGTTAAAAGTTTAGTTTTTGTTGAACAGTTTAACACAGTGTGAGGAGAAAAAAAGACTCTAGGATGCCTTCTAACTAAAACCACATCTTATTCACAACTCTCGTTCAGTAGTTTTACTCAGTTTGTAGGGTCTTTCATGTACATACCAAGCTATGTAAATTTTCGATTTATTTAATGCAATCACACAATTACCACTTACGTTATTTCCAAGCCTGTTAAAACGCTGCAACTTAGATATTTGGTGAGGTGAGGTGGAAATATACCACGTTTTAAAATAAAATTTCATTTAGAAATACTAAACAAAAAACAAACGTAAAAACTCATTTACTGTCCTGGAACATGTTGTCTTAAGGTATTTTCAGTTATCTTTGAAGAGTGGTCAATTTGCATTTGTTGTTTTATTGGGTTGTCAAGCTGTTTTCATTCATTCATGAAATGTTTTAGTGCATAGCATACGACAGCTGTCCTGTAGTAGGCAGTGGTGGTGGGGAGATGAACGATGAATATAAGAAGCCTAAGTAATCTCTGCTCTGGAGGAGGTATTTCATCGTTCTGTCATGTTTCTTTACAAATGTTGGATGGAACCCTTATCACAGGGATGAGAGTAGGCTGGGGGAAAGCATTTGATATGTCCTCCTATCCTAATCACCTCCCCCCACACCCCGCGCCTCTGCCCCAGCCTCAAAGAAATTTATGTAATCCTGATATAAAACCCAGGTGAAAATTGAAAAATATAGTTTCTTTTCTATTAGTTCTGGGGCAATGTCAAAATTGCTTTTCATTAAGATAAACAATACAGAGAAAAGCTGGGAGAGAACACCATCACCACCCCCATGACCAAATGATCTGACATCCATACTTCCCTACTGTCTTTTTTAAAGCTAAGGCTGTGGGCCACACAGTGGTGATGGACAAATTAGTAAGGACTGACCTGAAGATCCTGGGCTAAAATTCTATTTAGTAACGGCTGATGATGATATGCTGGCTAATGTCTACAGTTAGATACAAAAAATTATGAGACTCATTATTCATACTGCCTTACCATAAGATGCATTGCTTCACACACACGTGAAAGGTATCCAGTAATAACTGCCCTGTCTCTAATGAGCCCATTGTCCACAACCCCTTACTTTAAATCTTTGGGATTCTGAATTCACATTTTGTTTTGTTTTGTTTTAGAAAAAGTAATATGTTACACACAATGTGTAGATGTAATACTCCCAAGTGGCATCTTAGAGGCCCATATTCCAAAAATTAATATTCCTGCTATAAAATACAGGAATATTACATTGTAGAAAAATAAACACGATCAATGTCCTTATATTTATAGTACAAATTGTTTTGGTTTTTCCAGCAAATTTTGCTAGAAACCTATGGAAAAAATTGAATTTCAAAGCTTTTTGGACTTTGGGAATGAAGATGCTTCAGCTCCCTAGTGTTGGAGCATGTCCACATAAAGTAAAAGCAAAGAACAGGATTTCACAGCTTAAAGTCATTTTCTTAACACACAAAAATAAGCCATGGCTATACAGTATTAGGAATAAGGTTTGGCTTTATTCTCCCAATTTTTTAGACTTAAACTGATTTCTACCATAACCCATGGCTCAAAAGCAATATACTTAAATGATGAAACATACCTTTTTCCTCAAAATTTCGATGTAAAATTAAAATATATCTAATCTGCTGGAAATTATGATAAGTGGCATACTATTTCTATAAAAAGGACTAATTCTTTTAACCAAGGTGTTCCAATTTTTGAAAATGAGTAGAGATGAGAAATAAATTCTTATAAATACTAATCTGGATACGGTGCTTACAAGTAAGTTATAGTTTCTCTGACACTCTTTCATTTTACATCTAGGTTGACTTCACAGTAGTGCTTAGTGAAGATTAAAAAAATTGGGATGATCAACCCGCAAGATCTTTCTTAAGAATTGCATCATTCTATGACAAAAAAAGTAAACAATCATTAACGCTAGGCGTTACTAGTTTGGGAAGTGTAACCTATATACTTCTATGTTCTTGTTATCACATTTTAATTTAATTACCCACAGGTCAACCCCACTACTCAACTATCCTTTCACCCACCCTTTCATTCGTTCGTTCATTCATTCCTTAGTTAACTCTCTTGGCCATACATTCATCCACTCAACAAATATTGACTGAGTGCTACTACGTTCCTGGCTCTGTGGCCTGTTCTGGGTTGCAGTTAAGACCAGGACAGAGGCCTCTCCTACAAGGAGCTCCGTCTAGTAGGGGAGACGAACAAGCATAGGGCGAACAAATACACTATATCATAATGCAATAAACGTAAAAACAGAAGAACAAACAAGATACAGAGATGGCAGAATAAGAATTGATTTTATCTGTGAAAAGCTGAGGGAATTGCATTTGGACTGGGTTTTGAAAGCTAGGAATTGGATTACCCAGTCTGTAAGGGGTATCAGCTCTAGACAAGGAACAGCATGTGTGGAGACCGGGAGGCGTAAAATAATGTGGTGTTTTGGCACTCAGGGAAGCCTGGTATCACTAGAATACACAGAAATCACTATTTCTTCCTCTTTGAAAAATGCAGATGAAATTAGCTAGTTTTTTGAAATTTGACATGAGTCTTATTCTCCAAGGTTTCTGAAAGAGTTCTATCAATAAAATCTATCTGACAATTTCTAAACTGCCTTAGAATGTAGTTTGGTGTTAAGACTTTTCCAACCAGTTGCTACTTTTCCCCTTTCACAGATCTTTTTCTCCCCCTTCCTCTAGCTACCGTTTAGCAGGGAGACACCATGCCGCACTGACCATCGCCATCCTTCTCTTCACCGATTGGCAGCAACGGCAACACAGGGTCCCTACTGTACTAGGGGTTTTTGTCTGGGGTATTCAGCTAACATCTAACTTAGTCCTGAGTCCTTAAGAAAAGCTGAACAGCTGTTTTAGGCAAATGAGCTGAGCAGCAGCAGGAAATTTATCAGATGCATTTTCTTGGAGAAGCTGGTTGTCAGTTACGGCGGAATTCACTTCTTTCCTTCTAGGTTCTCTGACTTATTTAATGTAAGGGACTACACACATCACAGACTCAGGTCTTTAGGACCCAGAGGTCAGAGGTCATCACAGGGAACCCTCAGCCTGACTTATGAATTGCTGAAGTCACCGATATACTATAAACGATGGAAAACCAGTATCACATGGAGGGGCTTAACGTAGGTTTTATTAACATACAAATAGGAGAAATTTACTAAGGGTAGTAACAATGCTATCAGTAGACTTTCCCTAATAATTGTGAATAAATATTTTGGTTCACAATTTTGTGAGCTAGAACTCTTACCACATCCTTTTTACAGCTAGAGTGAAAGAGGGAAAAAAACATTTACTGAGGAACTAGTTATGAAAGGCAATAGAATAGATGTTGACTTGGAGGTGAAGGGAAGAGATGAGGAGAAGGTGGAGGGAGGAGTAGCTACACCTGTAACCGCAAAGGTAGCAGCCCATCAGGTACACAGGGACACCGACTCGGAGAGGCTACGAACTGTCATGTTAGCGGCAGGCTAGTTTTGCTGCCATCCTACGTTCTTGAAAAGCAGCAGCAGGAGGCAGAATAGTGCATGGTTAGCAACAGGGTTTCTAGAATCAACTGACATGGGCTCAAGGCCCAGCGTGGTCATTTCTGACCTTGAGAACCTGGTCTGTCTAAGCCCCGGTTTCCTCATCTGGAAAAACTGGGGATGATGGATTTGTACAGGGTCGTTGCAGGAGTGTAATGCAATAGTACCTGTGAAGTGAGGAGTGCAGCACCCAGCACGTGGTGCTGTTATTTTTAAGTGCTGTTATTTTTAAGAGAGGCACAGACTGGCGTGTGACGTGCTCCTTCGGCCTAATGAGAGCACGAGAGGGCTGGAAGCCAAGGTCTCAGCCTGAGTTCCCAGTCTGACACTCCACTGTGTCAAATTGACTAACAACAGTGAACCACGATGAAGGTGACACAGACCAGGGCAAAACGTTTCCTATGGTTGAGACAAAACTTTAGCTCACTTTAGTGTGATGAAAGACAGAAAGAATAAATTCCTCGTATTTTCTTCATAATTGTGGTGTATCACAGAGTGCTTTCATATAAGTTTAAATTCTTTTCTATAACGTTTTGTGAAATTTAGTCAATTCAATTAGCTTTCTAACCTTGCTTTTTTGCGGGGCGGGGGGCGGTAAGGAGGACTTGGAAGACATAACTGACTTCATATATGACAGACATATGCCCAGGTCAGTTCCTAACAATGTACTGAACCACAAAGGTAACTGTGGGAGAGCTGACTTTATGTCAAGCTCTGATTTTGACTATATTCTACTGTGTTATTTGTTTTCTTTTTCAGTTTAATAATAAACACTATTTGTACCTACCATTTATTGAGTGCTCATTAAGCACCAGATGGCAAGCCACCTGCTTTATCCACAGTATTTTATCCAATTGTCACAACTGGCCATGAGGGAGGTATTATCACTCCCATTGTACAGATGAGAAAATTGAGGCTCAGCAGCACTAAGCAACTTGGCTAAGGTCACCTGCAGCTTAGCGAAGAAAGATGTGATCTGAATCTGCATCTCTCTGACTGCAAAATTTGTCAGTGACACTGCTAGCTCCATGTTAACAGATAAATACGTTTAACTGCTTATTTCCAACCACTAGCAAAAGACATTTAAAGTTCACTTGGAAAAGAACATATTCAGGGCATATTTTACCTTTTCCCAAGCACAACTGCTCCTGGGTCTTGAGATTTTGCCTCCAGCTCCTGAACTTCATCCACTAATGTTTTAAAAGCAGTCCTCTTGATACTGCCAAAAAAAAAAAGGGGAGAAGTATTCGTGTAAAGATTTAAGACTTTATGAAACTAGTTTTGATCATGCTGCTGCTAAGTACAACAGTAACCAGTGTACAAGCAATTTTTCCATAGAATCTAAAAAACTACAGTAGGCACTTCCCTGGTGGCGCAGTGGTTAAGAATCTGCCTGCCAATGCAGGGGACATGGGTTCGAGCCCTGGTCTGGGAAGATCCCACTTGCCGTGGAGCAACTAAGCCCGTGTGCCACAACTGAGCCTGCACACTAGAGCCCGTGAGCCACAACTACTGAGCCCGTGTGCCACAACTACTGAAGCCCGCGAACCTAAAGGCTGTGCTCCACAATAAGAGAAGCCAATGCAATGAGAAGCCTGTGCACTGCAACGAAGAGTAGCCCCCGCTCGCTGCAACTAGAGAAAGCCCGCGACCCCAACACAGCCAAAAATAAATAAACAAATTTATTAAAAAAAAAAAAGACTACAGTAATTCTGGGCATTAATATAATTATAGAAACAATAGTCATAAAATAAATCGTTTACGTTTACAATATTAAAACTCTCAGTTATTACATAAGCATCACATTAACTAACATTAATGATATCTTTTTTGTGGGAAGAGAGGATACTTTAAAACTTATAATCCTTGAGAAAGATTAGTAAAGTTGTAGTTTCTTCTATTCTGTTTTATACATGTTTAGAATCAGGCAAGCAAAAATTCCCTTTCACAACTACTGTTCACTAAAAATTTATATATATATGTATTTGGAGGTAAAAGAATTTTTTCTTCTACCTTGAATGGGTTTTTCAGGCTGATTAACAAAAATGTTAATTGAAGCTACCTGCTTTACTTCTGTTCGCTCTTTTAAACTAACTTAGTTTTCTAATTCTTCAATCACTCCTTTCTTCTTTATGTAGAATTAATATTACTAATTCCTATTCTGTAAGCTCTACACTAGAGTTAATGTTACAACGAGAGAAATCTGAGGATTAATATGCATCTGTGTTGTTAATGACATAACTGAGCATTATACTTACACTTTGTACACCACGTCAAGAAGCAAAGATGCCACAGGGATAAATAACAGGCCTGTCCAAAAGACTCCGGAACTGAACAACATGGCTGCCTGAGTAAAAGCATCAGAAACAGTATTACTTTAAAAACCAAGAAACACATCATTCATGTTTAGTTTTCATATGATTTCAAGTAAAATAATTTTAAGAATCTCATTCTGCAAGACAGTATACGATAACTCTGAATTCACACTTGTGAAATATTTGGAATTAAAAGCCAAACATATTAAAACATGCATTTACTACATTTCTTTTTTTCCTTCAAGTAGCTAATACAACAGAGTTTTATCATGTGCCAAATCTTTTCATAGTTTTATGTGAAATTTTTATTATTGTGATCAAAATAATGGAGTAATAAACTTTGACCTTCTTTTATAACTTAGAATATAAAAATTGATCTTTTTGAGCAAACTTCAAACATACACTGGATTAAATTCTCTTATAATACAACATGGAAAATCAATCCTAATTAAAAGCTACATTTACTATTGCTGGCACATAAAAATTTGCTTTTCTAAAATATTGCATGATACTAAAAGATCATCCAGATAAATCATGAATGCAGTATAAACAAATTAATTAAGGAATCTATGAAAAATAACAATTTGATATTAGATAGGAATAATATTAATTTTTGTTCAAAGATTTACATAACTTGTTTCGGTGCATCCTGTTATTGCTAAAGTCAAGCCAAACGTTTAGTATGTAAAACCCAAATAAAAATGTATTAAAATAACTTTAAGCATTCCTTTGTATTAAATCCCAAATTGCGATATCAGAGCCTTTGGGGTTGCAAAGAAAATGATTCTATAATAAAAATCAACAAATTCTATTAGTTATTTGCGATTCTAATAAAAAAATCCCTTTATAATGTAATTAGATTACTAGAGCTTAAAAGGGATAGTGTCATATAATAAAACCAAAAGGGATATTTTGCTTCACTTCGAGTCTATTTGTTTATCAAGAATAAATTTGCAGTACCTATTTAAATCCATAGACGTATTGTTATAACTCCATTCTGAAGTAGCCAACCAACGCACACACATTTACATCCCATTAAAACTCACGCAAGAAATTTTTTTTTTTAACTAGGTCCGGAATTAAAAATGATTTAGAGTTTAATTCGTATAGGCAGGTTCACAATTACACATAAACAATAAACATAACATAAACATAACAAAACATAAACATAAATCAATCAATCCTTATCAAATACAAAGATTACTAATTTTAAGTTGTGTTTCAGATTACCTATTCATTTTGACTCTCAACTGGAGACCAGGAGCTGCTGTTTAAAATTTTTTCTACATGAACACAAGCTTATTGATACGGACTCTTGGTACGAGGATACTCAGGTTTCCCTCTATCTAGGCTGACACAGCTCTGAACACAACGTTAAAATAAGAACATGCTATTACCCAAAACTTCAGAAAGTAAATGTTGCCACGTGGATTCAATGGAATAGCACCCACATTGTAGATACCACCAAGACGAAAGATATTCACATAAAAGTCATTTTATTTTATAAGCAAAACATGATCTTCGACATGCTTGCTGACATCCTCAATAGTGAAAACCAACAATAACTGTGTAATAGGAAATGTCCATCAAGTCAGTGGGTTTTGTTTAGTTGGAAGGAAGCTTTTGAGTTAGGTAATGACTGCAAAACGGCACATTTCTTTTTCCTTCTACGGGAAAAAGGTAAGATGAGATTCTAAGTCATGTAACTGAAAATACCTCTTTTACTTGGCTTAATTTTATAATCTCTTTTAATTTGGGGGCAAGAGAAGAAAGATTTATTCTCGCCTTTGCCACCCTGTATCAAATGTCCACTGGTGGTGAAGGAGGCCGCTAATTCTGACCATTGTAATGTTAACTATGACGGGGAGACTGGCGCCCACTATTCAGTCCACCAGCCTTTGGCTTTGCAAATGAACGCCATGCATTGAAGGGAAAGAAGTTTTTCTGCGTCATATCTGAAAGCCTGTCAGATTTTTTTTTCTTTTGCAGAGTTAATCCAAACCTAAAAGATTTAAAGCCGACATTCGCATTAAAGACAGAGAGCCTCTTTGTATTTTTTGGATGAAGGCGGGGGGGGGGGGAATAAAATCCCACAGAGGTATTTCCTTCCTTTCTGTACAAGAAAGCTCCCCCTCACTCTGTAGAGACCATTTTTGTCTTTAACTTTTCACATCTCTCCACTCGCAGGCAGGTCGGCTGGGAAAAGACGCCCGATCCCGCAGACAATGGGGGTGGGGGGTCAGGAGCCGCCTGTTCGGGGCCGGGCTCGCGCTCCCTCCGCCAGCGGCTGGCAAGTCGCTCCTAACATGGGAGATTGGGGGGCCACGCCAAGCAGCCCCGACGCCCCTCCTCGAGGTCCTTTGAAACCAAATGGAATCTGCCACAAAAGTGCCTCCCGGGGGACTTGAGAAAGGATCAGCCCAGGGAGCTGCAAAGCCAGTACACTTGAGGGCACAGGTCCTGCTCCGGGAACAAACAATTGCTTGTCTGCAGAGCGATGCTGTCTCAGCATCGGGCCACGCGGGCTTCAAAAATGAACCATCACTGCCTGAAAACGCAAGCTGCGGCAGAGGAATGAGGAATTGTTTTGAAATTTCCCTGTGAACTTGCAGAGAAAGAACGTTTGAGAAAATCCTAGCTCACGTGCAGTTAGCTAAGCCGAGGGGCTTGAGCAGATAAGAGGGCTTACCTTCTGACCCACAGTGAGGTGACCCCTTGGTACCCACGTTCCCACACAGAGAGGAACACTTACTTTTTCACCTGCAGTGTCTCCCATGTTCAGTCTTGGAGGAGAGAATTTCGATGCGCTACCTGCCTACAAACTTTCAGCAATGCACTTTTTAAGTCTGTCCCTCCTTTTACCCTATAAATGTCCAAGTGGGGAACTAGGATGCTGATTCTTCGCTTAAGTACAGACACTATCTAAATAAGAAGGCTCCCTGGGGAGTCCTAAAACTATATCCCCGGACCCCAACTAGAGCAGGGCTGGTGATAAACAGCCCTGGAAGTGGTGGTGGCTCTGCCTGTCCCAGCTCTCAGAGATGGAGGGAGTAACTTCGGGGTCTCTGCTTCCTCAGCTGTAAAGTGGATTGTAAGAATTAAACCAATAATGTTTATAAAGTGGCTGCTTTTATTACTACCACTGATTATTAACAAACGTTCCTTTCTTCATTTTAATTTTCAAATTCCTTTAAACACTCGAGTCTTGTGTTCTTTTCAGTAATCTCTCCCATGAGCTTCAAGGAAGGAAATTTTTATCACAACATCAAATTAAGTGTAAGTTTATAAATGTCATGGTTTTCATCACATTAACATCACAGTATATACTCATCTCAAGACTGAAACTGGCCGAGTAACTGAACCCTAATAAATTGCCATTCATCTCAATTTGCTAATGTAGGAAATGGAGATAAAATTGTTTTCATAAAAATTATTAAAGATTGCATGGGCACAATATATTAATTTGGAAGGGAAAATTCAGAAAACAGTGCCGTAAAACTTGGTTAGTTTCTTCTGTCGGGGGGGGGAGGGCAGCAAGATAAATTAATATAAATAATATAAATACCAGAGGAGTTACGAGTTAATGTTAATAACAACAACAAAAAAACAAGCAGTGATTATTAAGTGTCTAGATAAAACTTTATAAAAGGACTTTCTAAGCTTAAAAACAGTGGGAAAAGAGCTATAAAAAGAAATGCTTTAAAGAACTGACCCATGAAAATGGAGAAGTTCCACGTGTTCAAAAAGAACTTAACTAAAAAATAAATGATACATAAGAACTTGGGAAAATGGCTGCCATAAGTATATGAAATTCTGCACTAAAACCTGATTATAAAAATAGACCACTTATCTTCATAAGAATAGCTAAGATTCCAACAGACAGGCAAAAGACCTGAGAAGGTATTCACAAAAGCAGCAGCAAGTAATCAACAACATGGAAAAATGCTGGGCCTCTCTGTAGTCACAGAAACATTACCAAATTAGATCAGATTTAAACAATTCATGATCACACTTGGGGGAGTGGGGAGGTATGGTGAAACAGGTATGTGGAGTAATTTACATTCCCATCAGCAATGTACTTGCCTTTGGGAAAGGTAATTGACATGTGCATCAAGAACATAAACATGCATTCCTGTTAATTTGATAATTCAACTTCTGGGACTATGTGTTGAAATCTGGTACAGCTTTTACATACAGGTTAATATCCTATGAAACTGTTCTGTGGTCACTAGTCCTGAAAGCACTCCCTCCAAAAGCCTGTCATGGCCCAAGGCTTAGTAAAGGTATAAACAAACCACAGCATACCCTTCCTGGAGAGTCACAGGGCAGAGTAGCGTGTTTAAGGCTTTGAGAAATCACAGTAAAGAACCTACTGAAGAGTTTTTAAAATCAAGGTTTCCAAAATACATTTATCGACCATGGAACACTTTTTCCTATATACTGCTTTCTAACATCCCAAGGAACTAATTTTGCGGAATGCAAATATTCATTGTGCGTTTTTTTAAAAATAGTAAAACATCAGTGAAAACTAACAGGAAAAACTACGTGGCTGGTTAAGTAAATGTACGTCTATATGAGATAATACTGTCCAAGCTGTTAAAGATGCTGTTCAAAGAGTGTAATTGTTAGGAAGCTGATTGTTTGGACAAGTCCTGAATAAAGGGAAAGGTAGACTATCCTGGCATTCTCTCAGGAGCCTTCTGTTATCATATACACACACTCCCTGGGAAGGTTGGAAGTTTCTATTATCTACATGGGGATCAGTCACGGTCTCTCCCTGTGGCTTAGATCTCTTGCCCGTGCTTCAAACACAGACCAGCCAGCTCTGAACTTGAATGTCAAAGAGGCACTTCAAACTTAATACATTCCCCAACTGAACACACACTGTCTTCCTCCCAGACCTGCTCCTTCTTCGTGCAATCTCTTCAGGGAAGTTTCATCACCACCTGCCTGAGACGGAAGCTGGGCTCTATTCTTGAACTGCCTCTTGATACTATATCTGCTTTATCACCAGGTTCTGTTGTGCTTTAGTATCTTCAGACCTATCTACTTCTCGCTCACCCTGCTGCCATTACTCCAGTCCAAAACTTGCCTGTCCTCCTAATAGCCTCATGCGTGGACTTGCTGACTCCTGTCCTGCTCTGCTTCTAGCCAGTCCCCCCACTACAGCCAGAGCCACAGTGCAAATTAGCTTTGAGCAGTTCTTGGATTAAACCCTTTCAGTGGCTTTATACCACCCTCAGGATGGAGTACAAAAATCCGTAATATGATTTCATGACCTCTCCTACCTGACTTCTGATTACGTCCCCTACATCATCTCTCAAGCCAGCCCCCATCTCTAGCTTCACAAAGTGTTTCAGATTTTGGAATCTGCCCAAGCTTACTCTCGTCCTTGGACCCTGTATCTGTGACTCCTGCTTGCTCTTTAGTTTTCACATCAGATGTCACTGCTTTCCTTAGACTTGGGTTAGCTGACCCTACTTTGTGCTTCCACTTTGGTGGTAACTATTACCCATTTTCTAGTTACAGACTATAATCCCTGTAAGAGGAAGAAATATATCTTGATGAATTCTTACAGCCCAAGTGCTTAACCACCAGCCAGGTGTTCAATAAATAATTGTTGAATAAATAAGTTCTTACAACTTAGTGTTTAGAGCGATTAAAGGTCAAAAAACACCAGAGCCTTGGGACTATATTCCTGAGATGTTGTTTGGCTTTCTTGTGCTCTGGCATGGAGTTATTCTGGGAGCAGTTATAACTAGATATTTATGTGATTTGGGGAGAGAGGAGAAGGGCTTGATTCAGCTCCCTAACCATCCTTTTCCAATAGAGGTCATTTTATCTGTTACAAAGGCTGAGTGACATGCATTAAAAGCTAAGTATGTTAAATTACCTTCCCCATCCCCCTTTTGAATCAACAGAAATATTTTGGCAAATCCAGGGAAAGTATGATAACTAAAAGTAACAATTTTTTTTGTTGGGGGGGGCAAGGAAGGGATGTAGAATGGGCAGGAAGAGAAGGAAGGTCTCATACCGGCATTAATGAAGACTTAACTACACAACGTGACTATTTTGCTACGTTAAATAAAAAGAATATAAAACCCCAGTCTTCCCTGTCTCGGCAAATATAAACTTTATCCTTCCAGCTGCTCTGGCCAAAAAACTTGCTTTTCCTCCTTTTCTCTCAGACCACACTTCCAATCCATTGGTAAATCTGATCTGCTCTATTTCAAAAAAAAATCCACATATCAATGTTTATAGCAATATTATTCACAATAACCAAAAGGTGGAAACATCAACAGATGAGTGGATAAACAAAACGTGGCTTATAAATATCACGTGCTATCGTTCAGCCTTAAAAAGGAATGAGATTCTGGCGCAGGCTACAAACAGATGAACCCTGAAGACATTTCGCTAAGTGAAATAAGCCAGATACTAAAGGACAAATATTATAGGATTCCACTTACAAGGGGTACCTAGAGTAATCAAGTTCAGAGACAGAAAGTAGAATAGTGGCTGCCAGGGGTTGGGGGGAAGCAGTAACGGGGAGTTATTGTTTGATGGGTCTAGAGTATCAGGCGGGGAAGATGAAAAAGTTCTGGACGTGGATGGTGGTGATGGTTGCACAACACTGTGAATGAGCTTAATACCACTCAACAGTACACTGAAAAATGGTTAAAATGATAAATAGTAAGTCATATATATTGTATCAAATAAATTTAAAAATTAAAGAGATTCTGGGGCTTCCCTGGTGGCGCAGGGGTTGAGAGTCTGCCTGCCGATGCAGGGGACACGGGTTAGCGTCCCGGTCCGGGAGGATCCCACATGCCGCGGAGCGGCTAGAGCCGTGAGCCATGGCCGCTGAGCCTGCGCGTCCGGAGCCTGTGCTCCGCAGCGGGAGAGGCCACAGCAGTGAGAGGTCTGCGTACCGAAAAAAAAAAAAAAAAAGCAAAAACATCAATTTTTACTGATATGGGAGGTATTCAGAGGAAGAGGCAAGGCTTCAGCTAGCCAGGCAAGGGAGGGTGCATTGTCTATGACCTGCTTCCTACTCCCGGTTCACCAGCTGATCAGAAAGTGAAGAATAAGAATTTAGGGAAATACTGTGTGTGGACACGTTTGTCACCATGGACATTGCAGAGTCGGGAGGCATCTGAGGGGACATACACTCAATGGTATCTGTCTAAACGGTACAACTAAACAAGTTATAATAAAGCTGCCCTTTTCAGTCACACTCTAACCTTTTTCTGCACTTAGAATTATTTTCCTAGGTTAGATCACAATCACAAGGAGATGTATTTTTTTTTCTTTTCCCCCAAACAGTTCTCTAATGGAAAGAAGTGATTTAATAGTGATCCTCTTATTCAGAGACATGGTATGTTTATTTATTCAACTCATTTAAAAAATATTCTCTCATTTTTGTCAAATTTTCCAGTTTTTTTCCCCATTAACCATACACACATCTGGCTAAAGTCTCTCGTTGCTGTTGTGAATGAGACCTTTCAAATTTTTTGGGTAGGAGGGCTATTTATCTTTGAGATTTAGGGCTTTTCCAAGGGAGTTAGCAAGTTTTGGAGAAAACTCCAAAAGCTTATATTACATATAGCTTGTATATCCTGTTATGTGCTTCTTAGGATTTGGTTGGGTGTGGTGTCCAAGAGTTTAATTAAATCTGAGTTTAATTGTTCTTTCTGGCTCTGGCTGCTTTGAAACATCCTGGTAGAGCAACTCTTCAGAGATGATCTGTACTGTGATGTGGTTTTGTGACCCTCAGAACCCACAACTCCCACTTTTCTTTTGTTTCAGAGTCATCTACCAAGTTATGAGATCATTTAACTTCTCTTGCTTCCTCCTATGTTTCAGTTAACCCTTCTGGTCTCCTCTGGAACCATCTTCTTCATGAAATCATTTTCATCAAAAGAAAAAAAAAGCAGTACTCAACTTCAGGTTATGCAGGTATTGTTTCTTTTCATACAAACTTTCTGGACCTTTCCCACCAAGTTGTGGCTCTTCCCTCTTTACTGCTCCTCAATGCTTCATCTCTGCTGTATCAGCTGAATGTTTCTTTGGAAAAGGTAGACTCTCTTGCTGTATTTCACTTTCAGTCCCATCTCATCCCACCGCAGTTACCCACATGGTATCTCCTCCTCCAGCTCCCTTTCTCAGGGGACTGGGGAGGCTGACTCACTGAGCCTACTCTTTAGTACCCTGAAAGCTGAAACGCACAAGGTTAACATCTATATTTTAATGGCAAAATATCAATGTTATATACACAGAATGCTTTTTTTTTTTTTTTTGGCGGTATGCGGGCCTCTCACTGCTGTGGCCTCTCCCGTTGCGGAGCACAGGCTCCGGACGCGCAGGCTCAGCGGCCATGGCTCACGGGCCCAGCCGCTCCACGGCACGTGGGATCCTCCCGGACCGGGGCACGAACCCGTGTCCCCTGCATCGGCAGGCGGACTCTCAACCACTGCGCCACCAGGGAAGCCCCACAGAATGCTTTTAACTGCATCGAAATTGTGCCTTCTCCTGGCAACACTGCCACTGATGTATGGAAACGACATCAGATGATCAAAATCAACTCTGCTTTCAGATATTATTGTGTTATTTGAATGTAAACTTGCAAAGGTTTCTTAAAGTGTCTTTGTGACCAAAGCCTGGGAAACACCATGGCGTGACAGAGATTTCCAAGTTGTGGGAGCCTTTCTCAGAAATTTAACCCTTTCTGTCTGAATTCGTTATAGTACCTGGGCATGGAGTTGAACTGAGAGGTACATAAGCACAACTGGGTCAACACTAAGTGGTGAACTCTGCACTTTAACCAGAGAGAAATTTCAAGCTAATGCGAACTTTGGCTTGAAGAGGTGAACTTCCACTGAAAGTCTTCAGTGGCTACACATCTTGGGTAGTGAGGCTCAAAACATCCCTCGGATAAAACCCAAAGACAGAGGAATACCCATGCCAAGTTCTATGGTCTGGAGCTTATCACTGAGAAAGGTCTTTGATGTCTTATTTTAGCTCAACAGAATTCTTGCAAATTTTCAATTATATTATGTGATATATATTCATGCCAAAATATAAAAAATGTTCTTCATCACTCACTAGCTTATTACTAGCATTTATATATCACGTCCTCTGACCTGAATCTGTGTTCTATGGCCTCAGGTACCTTCTGGAATACTATGTATTTCATAAGGAATTGCAATCTGCCACAGCTTAATGTAATGATGTAAATACATTCGGGTAACTTTCTGTGATCTGGTCTTGGCTACACTTTTCAGTTCCAGCTCCCTCAGGAACCCCAACTTCCCTCTTTGCTTGGGCTGCTCTCTAGCTGGAAGGCCCTTCTTTCTCTTGGCTTCCTGCACAGTGTGGGGAACAGCAGTACCAAGAAACCTTTCTAAACTCTCCGAACTGTAGCCTGGGGGTTGAGTGCCCTCTCCTCTGCTAGCCCCTGCGAGTCCTGATCAAAATAACTAGCGTCTTACATTCTAATGATCTGTTGATCCGTTGGTTTACTCACGACTCAAGCTCCTTAGAAGGACTCTCTTTTTTCAACTTTTGATCCACTGACACCCAGTATAGGTCCTGACACAAGGCACTCCATAAATCTCAGTTGAATTGAGCTAAATTGGACTCTTATATGGGATGAATTATTACTTTCTCCATAAAAGTAGATAGAGCAGAACACCCAGAAAATAACTAAGGAGAAGGGTGTTTTGGATAAACCCCAATATGTTTGCAATTATACCAGAAGCTCTTGATTACTCAGAGACAAAGAAAACCCTTGGTTTGGATTATCCTAAACAAACAAACAAAAGTCTTAGAAAATATGCAAATTGTTCCAAACAAAGAAAATCTTAGAAAATATGCAAATCAGATGCCAGTTCACAGCGTTTATGTGCTCTTTTTCCCCTTGGACATTCCTGGGTGGTGGTGAGGAAATGAAGAAGGCGTGATCACCCTGCGGGACTAAGAACCAATATTCAATCTGGTTGAATGATGCAAAAAACAACCTTTGCATCTCCACCCTCCGGAAATAAATGATTAAAAGAGATGTTCAGAGGAAAAGGAGGAAGAGCTAGTTGGGACCTAGATCAATCAGAAGCTAACTTTTTTTTTTAAAGTAAAATTTGACTGTGTATCAATATATACTGAGAATTGAACATGCAAAAATAGTCCTTCTAAAAAGGAATCAAGAGCACTAGAAAATGTATGGCTCTGAAACTTTATTTTCTAGGGATATAGTTCCCAGAATAGTAGAAGTAATTAAGAACAGAATTTGTTTTGCTTTGTTTTATTTTAATCTTCTTTATTGTGCTGTTTAAAAAACTTAAAAGTACCAGAAAAATGAGGACAAAATTAGTAACAAAATATTCTTTTTTATTATGAGAATTATAATTTTAAAATGTTCTGATGTTACTGGAGAAGTTGTATAAGATAGGGCACCTTATCTGAATGCTCAGTATGTTTACTTGTTATATCATTCTTACAAGGTTTTATAATTTTGTGATGGCTCTGTATTTTATCTTCTTAAAAACCATCTCGTAAAGCATCAATTCTTTGATTACTAGTAATTCAATCTGTGAAACATAATGGCCTATATTTCAGATTGTAGGAAGTTTTTTTCTTTAAAAAATTTATTTTCCTGCTTTATTGAGATATAATTGACGTATAACATTACATAAGTTTAAGGTGTGCAGTGTGTTGATTTGATATATTTATACATTGCAAAATGATTACCACTGTAATATTAACTAACACCTCCATTCCGTCATCTAATTACCATCTGTTTTAGGAAATTATATTTTAAAAACTCGAAACTTCAAAAACCATTTACCTATGGACATATAAAAGCTAATATATGGCTGAGTAATATTCCATTGTATATATGTGCCACATATAGCTGATTCACTTCGTTGTACGGCAGAAACTAACACAACGTTGTAAAGGAATTATACTCCAATAAAGATGTTAAAAAAAAAAACCTAACATATGGCTTATGTTGAAAATTTATTGACTTTCATGGCAGAGACTTCTAGTTGCCTCCCAGTATATCTCCTCTCCCCTTCTGAGATGCAACCACTTGAATCCTGGCTGAACACCTTCTCCTCTAGCTCAGACTATGTTCCTCTGGCTGTCTTACTGCAGCTAGGTATGGCCATGTGACTAGCTTTTGGCTAATGAGAGCTAAGAGGAAATGTGGTGGGCAATGTCTAGGAGAGAACTTCAAGGAGAAAGGGTTAATCCTCCTTTCCTTTCTTGTTGGCTGGAATGTTGATAAAATGGCTAGAGCTTAAGCAGCCATTCTGGACTACGAAGAAGGACACGAAAGTTGACAGTGCAGCAAGATAGAAGAAATCTGGTCCTGGATGACTGTGCAGCTGCCATACCAGTCTGGAACTACCTGACACCACTGGACTTTTTTTCACATGAGAGAGAAATGTTTCTATCTTGTTTAATCCACAGTTACTTCTTTTTTTAACGTAAAAAAATATGCCATAAAATAACTTGCTTTGCATGATACCTGCTAGGGAGCCTTAGTGATAACTTGGAACCAAGCAGCTTTTGACCTCATTGATGATCTCTTTTCCTTACCATCTCATGGAATGCAAGAATTGTGTCCAGTTGTGAGCTTTGTTGAAGTAGATGGCACAGTGACATTCATGGTTTCTTTTATGAGCATTTTTGATTGCTCCCTGGCACGCAACTCAAAAACAAGCTGTACTGGTCTTATGAGCCAGAGTGCTGTGCTTATAGGGGTGACATGTTTTCTGCCCATCTCACCGGCTCCATCTCATAGCACTCTTTCCCACTCTCTGCTCTAGCTACACTGACATTTTAGTCTTTGAATCTACCAGGCTCATTCCTGCCTCCGAGCTTGGGCACGGGCTGTTCCTTCAGCCCTATAATGTTCTTCTTCACATGAAGGCATCTCCACATTATTGGAGTTTCCGCTTAATCATCTGTTCTCCAAAAACACCTTCCTGGAGCAGCCATTACATCCCTGTCCCTTACTATATCATCCTGTTTTCTTCCTATCATTTTGTGAAATTATCTTTAGTCGTTCAACATTTAGTCATTTGTTAACAGACTCAGTGACTGTTTCTCCCTCTCCTTGCTTCTCTCAGCCTGAACGCTAATGGGTATCTTGTCTAATTAACCCATTACCTTGACACGGTGCCTAGAGCCGATTAAGCACTCGATAAATAATTACGGAATGAACGAACGCGAGAATGCACTGACTCTAGAGAACAGCCAAAGTTCTGCCGTACTAAGAGCAGCTTTGCTCAGCTTTCCATGCCTTGTTCACTGCCATGGCACTCGGGGTGCACCACATCATCCCTCACATTTATGACGTCAACAGCTCATTGATGAAAAAATGAGACCCTTAAGGGAAGTGACCAATTCTGTTCACCCTCTGCATCCTCCACTGCCTAACAAAGAGCCCGTAACACACATACACTAGAGACTCAAGATATATTTGCTCTGTATGGTAGGAAAGGGTGCTGTGTCTACAAAAAGCAATGCCAGCTCTCACAGTGACTCTAAAGAGAGCTTTAACTTTAAAATGTGTGCCAATGTCCTGACTGGCCATTGCATTTGTCACATCCATGTCTCTCGTTGCTTCTCAGTGTTTCTACAAGGCTTCTCTTTACAAAATGGGCTTGGAAGTGGCCATGCAGCCAGCTTCTTTAAGACCCGTGATGGTGTGCCTGTCTCATTCACTGTCAGGGCCCTGACCAATGGCATGTTTTACTGGATGGAATCCCAACTGTTGGCTCATTGAAGAGCATCTGACAGAGTTTAGGGTTCTTGTTCCCTCCAGGCTACTTGGCTAAACCCAGTAATCTTGCATGAAACTCCTTCATATCGTAACACTGCTCCACCCTATCCGCAAGGCCTGGTCTTGTGACCAATAAATTATTACACGCTATCTAGGTAATTAAAAGCTGAGAGATGAATCAGGACTATTTTAAACCAGGAAATTCCTCATATGCAAAGTAATTCATTATGCTGGTAAAATGGGCAACAGCACAACTTAGGAAAATCGTATCACTAACGTGGTTTATTAATACCTTTCCTACAGGGGTGACACTAAAAGGGTTCAACAAAGATTTTTATTGTTTTTCAGAGAGACTTTACTAACCTCAATCAAGAGATCTGAAATTCTGTAAAACACATGCTCGTTCCCTAACTTCAATTTCCTTCAGTAGTTTTATAGATCCCTCAGGCCAGGGAGAGCAGAACCAGATGCGCTTGGGAAGACTTTACAGTGTGTGTCTGCAATGCCGCGATACATTGAAAAGCTCTGCCGATACTAAGCTTCTGCTATAAATCGTGATAGGAAATGATCCTTGGTGTAGCGTGCTTTTTACTTTGTAATCTGGTCTACTAATCATAGTGCCTAAAATATCTTCTTCTGGAAATTCGAAAAATACCCAGTAACATCATCTAGACAAGTTGAAAAAGCAGGCCAGCATATGTTTACATAACATAGCACTTCTCCCCAGGGCCTACCTTGCCCCGTAAATCGTGGTACTGGTGTGAAAAAATAGAAGTCAGGTCTGAAGGAAAAAAAAAAGCCTCCCCTCAAATCACAACCATATTTGTGAGAGGACAGGAAGACAGAGACAAATTTAAAGTTGCAGTCATGCTTGCCACGCTATTTCCTTTTTATTTTCCTTTGCTAAATAATTTCTTATTGTCGCATTTTCCACCTTTGTAGAATCCGCTCTCCCCCTACCCTGATGTCATAATTCTTTTTTAATTGTTAAATAGTTCAGTCATTTGTGGTACTGGGATACTTGTTAATCATTATCATTCGAATCATTAGTAGGGGGCAGAGATGTAGAATTACTGTAGTGGGAACAACGCTATAGGAAGGAGTGTTTCCCAAGTGGCAACACCCTGCCCACCAACTGAGAACAGCCCTCCCTAGCTGCGTCTGGAGAGACTGCAGTCTGCCCTAAACGCTCAGGTATCTGGGGGATGGATTTCTGGTAACTTCAGGCATGCAGAATGTGCTGAAGGAAGGGGGAAAGAAACGATGCCTGATCAGTGATACAGGCAGCTGGACACAGCTGAAGACGGAAATATTACATGCAGATAACGGATGGCTTAGTTTACCAACCAGATGGAAGTAAGTACTTAGATTGGGGCACTGACACTAAAAGGAATTTATACCTTCGAAGTTGATAAGGCTGGGAGAAAAATGTAGAGGAATGAAAAGGTGAGAGAAGAAATGTAAAAGCGACAGAGAACAGGGTGTATGGTGGTTAAGGGAAAAGACTGGCTGGGTTCCAACAGCAGCTCAGATACTTACGAGCTGACCTTGGGAAAATTATTTAACCCCTCTGTGTCAGTGAAATGCGTAATAGGAACTACCTCACAGTGTTGTGTTAAATGCTCAATGTTAAACGACTGAAGACATGAAAAGTACTTATGACAGTGACTGACTCTCAGTAAATGGGGCCCTGCTACCATCTGAGTGGCAACTGTACATTCTCTGATGATGTGGTTTTCAATTTCATATATATATATGTATATATATAGTCATCATCGCCAGATTTAAAATGAGATGTTAATTGTTCGATCCAATTTTCCTTCCCGGATAAGTTTTTCTTTCCTATCTCTGTCGGTTTTGAAAACATAATACCAGAAGAGGAGGGGCCCAATTCCAAACAGAGCTCCTAAAAGTGAGGAGCTCTCAGGAGTGGGTCTGAAATTTGGGATAGATATTTTCTCATCCTGCATAGGTCCAATGAGTCAAGGCAGGATCTTCAATGACCCCATGACAGCTGGGGTCATTGTACTGAAGCAGGTACTCCCGTTTAAGCCGGGATCTTACGGCCAGCCACTTGGCTTGTGCCTTCTGGGTTTCCAGATATATATATATATATATATATATATATATATATATATATACATTTTTTTTTTTTTCCGGACGCACAGGCTCAGCGACCATGGCTCACGGGCCTAGACGCTCCGCGGCATGTGGGATCTTCCCGGACCGGGGCACGAACCCGTGTCCCCTGCATCGGCAGGCAGACTCTCAACCACTGCGCCACCAGGGAAGCCTTATATACACATTAAAAAAAAAAAAAAGAGCTGGGTATTAGATATGCTGATTTTGCTATTAAGAGGACATGAGAGGCCAGGATACAAAGTGAGGCAGAATTTCTATACGTGTGTTGAGGGAGTTAGGTGGGTGTTGAGAAGAGAGAATTAAAAATCTTGGCACTTTTAAAAAGAGACGGGAATGCTTTTATATCTGGCTAACTGAGGGAAATTGATCCTGGCCCTGGGTATCCTGGGAAACAGCAGATAAATCAGGGAAATCAATGGAATGCAAGGAAAATGGCTGCAAGGAGAAAAGAAAGCATTCCCGTCTGAGAGAAAGGAATAGGAATGGACCCTGAAGAGAAGGTAGTTACTCAAGATCTGAGAGTAACCAATGGGATTTGAGGAGAAAACCTGGGATGAATTCTCTGGGTCACCTGCTATTGCTCTGCTTATCACAAAGGTTTGTGATATGGATTTAAAAGAAACAAAGAATGCCTGGTGCACAATAAATATTGGTTCCCTTCCCTCCCCCTCGTGGTGAGCAAGGATTTTCTTTCAACATATTGAGAGAAATGGCTCTGTCTTCAGATGGGGGCTACAAAGACAAATCAAGGACATAAATTGGAAATGACTGTAAAATCCTGATCTACGTATGAATATGCGTCCAAGCTGAATACAGAAGCATGAGATCCGTACCTGTAAGTTGCCTAACTTGTGTATAATTTGCACCCTGAATTCCAGTTGACATTAACTAGAGCAGAATAGTCTGTGCCTTTCAACATTTTAGATACTCCTCTGGAGAGAACACAGTGAAGAGAAGTCCACAGAAAATCTGAATCCTAGGAGTTGGAAGCAACTTCGCAGGCGCAGGTGAGCAAGGCTCCGCTGAGTAGCACTACTGTCTGATACTGGGGCTGGTTACATGAGACCAGCATTCTGTTCTGCGGCTGGAAAGCGCCACGCTGGGGAAATCTCTGGATGTTAGCAAGATGTTCTTATCTGAGCTGAACTCTGCCTCTATGTCACCTCTACTCTATCATTTCTCACGTGTTTGTGCAAAACAAGACACAGACGTAGGGAATGGACTTGAGGACACGGGGAAGGGGAAGGGGAAGCTGGGATGAAGTGAGAGAGTGGCATGGACATATATACACTACCACATGTAAAATCCATAGCTAGTGGGAAGCAGCTGCATAGCACAGGGAGATCAGCTCGGTGCTTTGTGACCACCTAGAGGGGTGGGATAGGGAGGGTGGGAGGGAGGGAGACGCAAGCGGGAAGAGGTATGGGGATATATGTATATGTATAGCTGATTCACTTTGCTATACAGCAGAAACTAACACACCATTGTAAAGCAATTATACTCCAATAAAGATGTTAAAAAAAACCCCAATAACAATAAGCAAGGAAAACAAACTTACTTCACGATCCCTTACTTAACATTTATGGGGCACTAGGAGCCTGAGGCCATTATGTCAGAGCAACCAGTAAAGACATGAAGGGGCAGTGGACACGTGAGGAGGAGGGTGATCATTCTGGCACAGCGGCTAGGGTGTAGAGGATGGAGGGAGGAAGACCGGGACGACCGACATGTCCACACATGTGAGGGGGAAGAGGCGTGGGGGAACCAGTGCTGTCAGGAAAAAGAAAACAGAGATTCCCTCGTCTACACAAATCCTTGAAATACCTGCCACGAGGGGCAGTCCCTTCAGACTTCTAATTTCCAGATTATACACCGCAGAATCCTTTAAATAACTATGATCAGAGAAGCAGCACCGGGCAGTGTATAAGGTAGCTGACCCTGGGACCACAGCTAAGTCAAAGCGTACCTCTGTCACTTAGTACCAGTGGGGTATCAGATGAGGTACTTAACTTCTCTATGCCTCTGTTTTCTCACCTGTAAAACAGGTATGGTAACAAGTTTGCTGGGAGGAGCCAGTGAGCTGAGGACAAGCACGTCCTGAAGGTCACGGCCAACACGACGGCATCCACCTTGACTTCTTTTCCTCTCACTCCTCACGTCCAATCTGTCAGCAAATCCTATTAACGCTACCTTCAAACTAGATTCAGACTCTGACCACTTTCACCACTGCCACCCTCCTGGCCCAAGCCACGATTACCTCTGGCCTGGGTTACTGCAATGATCTCCTAAGTAGTTCATAACACAGCAGTCATAGTCCTGCTCTGAGAACATAAGTCAGATCATGACACGCCTCTCTCAAGCCCCTCCAATGGCTCTTTATTTGACCGTGAGTAAAAGCCACAAGGCGCTATGGGAAGCAATGGAAATCATGGTTCTCGGTTTCTCTTGCCTGCTGTGTTCTCTACAGCACCTACATCGGTCTATATATTTCACTTAATTATTTTATTTGCCTGTCTCCTTTCAGTAGAAAGTTGAGGAGGTCATGGATTTTTGTTTATTTATTCACTAATGAATCCACAGCGCCCGACCCACAGAAGAATCTCAACAAATAATTGTTAAATCGATTGAATGAGTGCACATCAAGTACTTAAAGTGTTCAATATACCTTAGGTATTTTTGGTGTTACTTTTTCCCAGATCTTGGTTGTCTTTTTGAAGAACTTCTCTATTGTGTGAATGCTTTTTAAAACCACACAGCACCTCATCCTCCAAAATATCACCTGAACCAGGATGGGCGGAATGGGGCTGCTATTTTCGGTCTTGCCTACCCATCTCTATTAATGCTGTACTAAGCTGGGCGCCCTTATTACGCCTTTAGACAACCCAAACATACGGACATATTTAATTATTTAGTTTTAGAAGGAACTGATGCCAAACCAATACAGGGAAAAACTGGAGTCCTAGGGGTATGGTCCTTGGATTTAGACACTCAGGGCCCTGGTGGTGGTGACAGAAAGTTGCCTTCCCCACACCAGGAATGCTTTGCAATAGCATTATGTTCTGGGGGATACCTTGTGCTGTGTTTCATTACACGGATTACATAAAGCATGTCAGGTCCGGAAATGCTAATATTTGTACTTATCCTGGTGTTATTTACAACACTATATTACTACATGTAATATATAATAATATATATGTAAAATATATTATAATAGTATATTGCTATGAAAGTTAACAGATGAATAAGTAAGTTTTATTCAGGATGGTTGGCCAATTATATACATACATATATATATATACACACACATACAGATATAACTATTGGCACATAAATGAATGTTTCACATATATGTATTTGGCTATATTCTTGACTGAAACATAGAATTTTAAGATTAAAAAATGTAAATCTAAGGGTAGTTACTTCTTTCTGAAATTAACTCGATTGTAATAGAACTAGTGACTATGCACAATAAAAATGTTCAAAAATTGAGTACTGACACAACGTTTTTGGGTCCTAAAACCCTGGTGCCTAGGAAACAGTAAACGTAGGCTATCACTCCTTGGGAACGTGAGTGGCGTTCTTGTTATCTTCCTTTTTTGCAGTTGTTGTGAGGCTCATTTACACACACATGCATACCAAGATGCTTTGCAAACAGTAAGTACTAAATAAATTTAAATTATTATTCTTTTCTTTAAATACATTAAACAGATTTACATCTTGGACAACCAGCCAAGCCTACAGCTGAATTAATCCATTCTCCCTACTTTCGATGGAGCACCAGCTATTTAAACATTATATTCAAAGTATCAGTAGCAATAAAACAACAAGAAAAAGCAGCCCTGTTAGCACTTTGCACTGTATATGAAGTGAACAGAAATGTGATGGGGTACTGACATCCATTTCACTTTGAATTAAACACAGCATCACCGCAAATCTCAAGAGATGATATTAAGTTTTGTGTTTGGGTAATACCAGGAATTCTACAGGCAAGGGTAGAATTATATTTGGTTGGCTAAAAGCCAGTCAAACTTCACACTTGTCCTAGAAGTAGGTGGTCAAAAACTCTGTTCTTGTCTTCAAAGCGATTGGCTACAGCTGCTCAAACTATCTCGATTTCAAAATCTTTTGTGTCACTCATTTTGAAAATAAAATGTTCGGACATGAGGTAAAATGAGGTCTATTGAAAAAGATATTAAGTTAGAATTGACCTTGGGGGAAAAGCAGGTCGAATCGGACAGTGCACATCAAATAAAAACAAAGAATAGAATTGGAATTTCCAAGTGGCATCAGCAGACATACACAGTCTTTGATTTTATTTCTTCAGGAAAAAAGGACTCAAACCAAGCGAAGGAGGTGATACATTCACAGCTTTCTCTCTGTTCTCCTCAAAATACATGCTGTAAATTTTCTCAAGTTCACAGTACATGTTTCAGAAGAAGCCTTCCCTTTGGGTGGAAGGAAGTACATGCTCCTTGATATGTCTGGTTTTGCTGTAATAGTATGTAATGCCTCTCTCTAATAAATTTAACCACAAAATTGTTTTTTTAATGTGCCTGCATTCTGCTAATTTATAAAAAGCAGGATGCTGTCAGATAAAATTTCATGAACATGATCTATAAACCAGACTGTCAAAAGTGAAAGGTACTCAGGCAGTACTTAGGGAAACAAATAATGGAAACCCCTGGAAAGGTTTCCTGTGACTGCAGGAAAACAATGTACTGTAACGGAGCTCACATTACCTTGATTTGCAAGTTACTGTGAGGTCACAGGAAATCCTGAAATGTTTTCCACATTTTCTTTTATACATTTTATGTCAAATTTCCTGCAATTGAAATCATACACCCTCCTACTGCTGGAATCTCTTCTGAACGAAAGGAGATCTTGTGACACTCCCCCACGAACACCTAATAACTCAGTTCCTACCAGTGTAACAAGAAAGTGACAGATGGAATTGAGAGTGGACCATGATAAGGCTGAAATGTCAGATATCCTAACTCTTTCAAAATGAAAACCGAACTGATGTCATTAAGACAACTCTAAAAGTGCATTTAATCTAGTGACAGTAGCCTTTTCTTTAGAATAAGAGATAACAACAAAAAAAGACAGACTGTCCCAAGACATAAGCTCACCATTTCTCCAAATCTCTTGTTCAAAAAGTATGCATGGATTGATGGTCTAATTTTAAAATGGCATCCTCTATATGGATATTCTTTTTTTTGCGGTACGAGGGCCTCTCACTGTTGTGGCCTCTCCTGTTGCGGAGCACAGGCTCCGGACGTACAGGCTCAGCGGCCATGGCTCACAGGCCCAGCCGCTCCGCGGCACGTGGGATCTTCCCAGACCGGGGCACGAACCCGTGTCCCCTGCATCGGCAGTGGACTCCCAACCACTGTGCCACCAGGGAAGCCCTATATGGATATTCTTAACATGATTCAAGCTCCCGACAACCACATTTTATTAACCCAGCTATGCTTACGAAAGGGTAAGTCAGATTTAAGTAAAACGTCCAAGTTTAAAATATTCTCTCAATTTTTATACTCACAGCTGTGGAGTTTAAAAATAGCTTTTAAAATTGACGAATACCATTTTAATATAAACCCAAGCCAAGTAATTATGGCTCATTAATGAATAGCAATTTTTAGGGTTTGTTAGATCATGAGTGATTAGGATACATTACCTCTCCTGACATATCAGGGGCCATGGGGACAGCAGGCCACAGAGATGAGTAGATTCCAAAAAACACCACCCAGAGTGCGATGCTGCCCCAGATCGCTATGTGGCTGAACTGTGAAGGAAGAGAAGCTGAGTTAAAGGACTATCAGGTAGACGGAGGACTCCCACACTGATGAAGCTTTCACAAACTTCCTTATTAATTTTTTTACTACATCCATAAGATATTACCCATGGCAATTATTAACTAAATAATTGCATGTTTTAATTGGATCTTTCATTAAACACTCATCTCTTCCACATCGGTTATAATGCTGGTGGTACTGGCATGTAGAACCGTTCCTTCTCTACCCCTTTGGCGGGTCTCACCTTTCACCCTTACCTTTTTTATCCGCTACCATCTTTAAGCCTCCTTAGTTTTTGCTCCAAATGCTCTTACTGAAAGATGCTAAGACACTTGTATGAATATTAATCTCTGTGTTGATGACTGTCAAATCCAAATTTCTTGTGCCCATCTTTCCCTTGAGCATCTAACTTTCTTTTTATTTATTGGGTCTCTCTACCTGGATGTGAATATACTTCGGTACTAACATATCTAAAATGGAACTTGTTTTATTCAGACTGGATATCTACAAATGTCTGAGGACAAATCTTTCTCTGATATTTTTGGTCTTCAGAATCATTTTCCAATGAGTTTTCTGCCAGTCTTGTGATACACTCTACTAAGAAAAGATTCCTAGTCAATAAGTTTGAAGGCTTCCTCCCGTCCAGGGATATTTACAATGTACAACAATATATTAAGGGCTCTTGAGAAGTCTGGTGGTAAATAAACTTATTTAAGTTTTACTCAGTGTTTCCACACTTGAGTCTCCAGTTCCCCCTAGTCCATTCCTGACTGCTCCCCCCCACTGTAATTAACAACCTGTGGAACTAGGGTAAAGGGACACATGCAGTTAGAACGAAAAACAACAACAAAAATTAGTGATGACACATAAGTAAATGGGATATTCCTTGGTTGTGACTAGAGATTCTCTTACCCAGGTCCAATACGATGTCTCCAATCCAGCTTTCAAACACACAGTTATCACCACAAACTAAAGCAGAAGGGAAACGTTATTTTATTTCATAAATATGATAGTTCATCAAATTGGACTGGCAGATTACTCACAGCTTGACTTGTACGTCCAACAAGCAAAGAAACAAGTGAGTTAGCTGGGTGGCTGAACATCATGACCACGACCGGCTGGAACTGCCATTTACAGCATCACATTCCCGACTCCCTTCCCTGCCTTCCCCTCACCCTCACTGGCTGACAGTCCAGCCATGAGCTTCTGAGCATGGGCCTGGCTACTTCGTGTACAATTCATGAACAGTGATGGAGAATCATCTATAGTAATCTTGGGTTTCCAAGCCTGCTTTAATTTTATTTTTTATCAACCGTAGTACTTAAAGCCTCCATTTTCTCAATTTTAAAGATAAATTGTAAAAGTAATATAACTGGATATTTAGAAATCTGAACACTTACTCTGTAACTTTACTTACCTGAAACCCTGCAGAGTAGAATGTAAGAGCCTGTTACATCTCCATGCTGTACACACCCACTGTCACTGGTGCCCATGCTACTAATTCTAAAGTAGGGGGACCCGGGTTTAACGAACTGCGCTGTGTTTTCCATAGGATAGCATAATGGCTAAATGGAGTCAGACTATATTGCCCTGGAGTCAGACTATTTGTGCTCAAGACTCCATCATTTATTAACTGTTCTGATAAGGCACAAGGCAAATTACTTGACCTCTCTGTGTCTCAGCTCCTTCATCTGTAAACTGGGACTGATAAAGCTTACCTACTCTATAGGTAAAACACCAAGAACAGTGCTTAGCACTGCAGCATTATCTATTATTATCTATTTATAATCAAAAATATTAAATACTGTTAGTAGCCAAAGGAATTTGGGGCACTTTCAGTAGTTTGCCGGGATGGAAGTGTGATGCTTGCCTAGCACTGGTGATCAGTGGTGAGAGCTTCAAGGGCGCAGTCCTACTTTTGGGCACTGTTAAGGATTTGTACACAGTATTAGATGCTTTCCAGTGGCGTCATAAAGTCAGGACAAAGTGAAGCATTTGAGCTTTCTCAGCGGGATATCTAATAGCAATTTAGGATAAATATCTGTAGAAATAAAACTCTTGTTAAAATTTAAGTGTTTAATTTAAACTATATAAAAAATTCTAAAACAAGAGAGAGATTTTGACACAAAGTTAAAGAAACACTCTCTCTTAAGCCTTGGATACTTTAAAGTCCCTCAGAGACATCTATGACATCTATTTTATTTCTAAACTTAGTCCATCAAGTATTATTTCTGTTTTGCACTCGTGTTGTATGAAAACAAACCACTAGCCCCCAAAATGTTTTCCCTTTTTTTTTTTTAACTACTTCATTGAGGTCAATGGAAAGGAGAGCCTCCATTTGCCAAAACCTTAATCCCTCTGTTACTTAATGGTCTTAACTTCCTATTATTCAGTTATTTAAACATTGTATTATAGTTTTTCCACCGAGTCAGCCGTACCAATGGCCACTTAGTATTTAGGACAGCGCACTGCCCCCACTTGGGGGCCATGGAGAGGAAAGGACACTGGCTGGAGAATTCAGAGTTCAAGGTTGGAGTAAACTTTTATTAGAGACTAATTGTGTGACCTTGAGCATTTGCATCCAAGTGGAGCTTTTGACCTTAGAGGGAAAAATGGTTTTAAAACCTTTTTTGGTTCTTTAATGGCAGGGTGCAGCTCACACTCAACTGTGCGTCCTCCTTAAGTGTTTGACATAGTGACTTAACACAGCGAGGTCCATGCCTCGTGTGGGTTAAATGTCCCAAAAGAGTGGAGATTTCTCTCCCAACTTTATTTTCATTAAGTTCTAGAATAATTATTGGTTAAACACCCAAGTAGAATGGTACTATTTGCCATAAATTTAGGAAAGCAAAAGAAATACGAACAAGGGCAGTAAAATAAAACTGAGGAAGAAGGGACAAGGAAGAGAAAAAGGGAAAGTGAGGCAATAAGTGTAAAGAAGGAATATTGAAAATAGGAGCAACCAAAGGCCTATAAAGTCAGTGAACCTAAATGACATTTTTATACCCTAATATAAAATAATCTCTTACTAGTCGAAACATCTCATTTCATTTTTAGGAGGAAGTGTAAACAACCCCTAAATCCAGAAATGCACACATTTAAATTTGAAAATGAGCTCATATGAAAATTCAATTTTATATGCAAACGAGGCAAACGTTCCACACTCACAGTGTAAACGAAGTTTCCCAACAGCAGGTAATCAGAGGTCTTCCCATTTCCAAATACAGTACCTGCATGAAAAGAAGAGAGACTTGTTAGAACTGAAAATAACTGAGGTCCTTTCAGAATCCTTTCAAAGACAAGTCAATTTAGGAGTGCTGAACAAAAGAAGGGGAACCAAGAGCCATACAATGGAGCCAGAAATGAGGCTAATTTAACAAAACACTGTATGAAGTCTCATAAGGTTGCTTAACATGGGTCACAAATGAAAATCAAATTTCCAACAGTCAACATGAAGAAGGAAACTGGACTTGTTAACCAATTCTCAGCGTTCGTGAGATTAAAAAAAAAAAAAAAATCATTCAAGTGGAGCTTAATGCTATGGGCAGTAAGACAGAAGGCATTCTGAACCCTTAGAAAAGAACTTTGTTAACAGTATAGATGAGGGCTTTAGGGAGCCTTCTTACTATCTCTCACAGTTGTTGGCATTGGACCAAAAGAGCAACTTACAGAGGGCTGGGGAGCACCAATATAACTCCAGGCACATGGCTCTTTGAGGATCTGGCTGAATTCAGGGGTACATCTAAAGGTATTCTGTTTTTCTAGCAATGACTAATAAACATGCCTTTAGATGAAGGGAGTGGTACTGACAAACCAAAATCACTATTACTGATTAAAAAAATCAAATAAAAAATTAAAAAAATAACAATAATTTAATCATTGGTACCACTGAAAAATGTAAAACCCATGGTATGTATCATACAGTAGTTTACTTCTGCACATATTTGACAATAGCTATTCAAAGCCTAATATGGAAGTACAAAATATGTTAGAGTAAACTGAGAGGAGACACAGAGCATGGTGCTGGTATGAAGAAACAAGAAGAGCCAGGTGAGCTTTGGACATACAGACCAGGCGAGGTTCTGTGACAAGTTGTGTCATCTTGGTTTATTTATAATCAATCTCCACTGAATTCAGTTTCTTCACTTAAAAGATTGAGTGAAACTCCCTACTTTGGAGGAGCTTTGAGATTACAATAAGTTAAATATATAAAGCACCCAGCCATGCTCCACAGTGTGACCCCGCCTCCCCTCTAAGGTTTTCAGATAAAAGTAGCCACGAAGCGCTGCTTAAGGGGCAGCCCCGAAACCTAGGAGACTACCTTTCTCTATGGAGTATCCCATGATGAAGGACACAGGATCTGACATGCTAACATGTCTTGTGGTATGTGGTGGACAGACATAAATGCCTGCAATTAATCTGTGAACTTTCATAGAACCAAATTAACAAACTCAAATCTACAAAATAACTGAAAGCATCTTGTGATTACTTCTGGACTTCCATACTTCTGCTATGTGGCAGGTTGGTTAGGTCCCTTAATCAATATAAGCGAGTTATCAAAAATAATCGTAGTTGGGTCCAACTAAACCTTCTAGTCATCACTGGTTTGTCATAAGCTGGAGATTCATTTCAAAATCAAATCGAGGAAAAAAGTTAAAAGCCTGTTGTTGTGTTTATCAGGTTTGGCATTTGGATGATTTAGGTAAATTATTCGTGCTAAAACTTTCCGGTCTCTGGACCCCTTTACACTCTTAAAAATTGTTAAGAATCCCTCAAAGCTTTTGTTTATGTGGTTTATATCTACCAATATTTACCAAATTAGAAATTAAGACAGAAATTAAAAAAAATTGTATTGATTTACCTAACAGTAATATACCCCATATATGTAACATAAAAACAGATTTTATGAAACATATCTATTCTCCCAAACAAAAAAATTAGTGAGAAAATTGGCACTGTTTTACATTTTTACAATCTCTTTAATGTCTGGGTTAATAGCGCTGGATTCTCATATTGTTTTGGTTGCCATATATGAGGGAAATCCAAATTCACAGAGAGATGGAGTTATAAAGGAGAGAAGTATTTTAGTAATCTTTTCTAATAATTGTGGTTATTCCTTGATACTACTTTAAAACTCAAGAAGTTTCTTACAGTGGCGGAGATAGTTTCCTAAAGGTTAGTAGCAGTATAGAATCTGAAACTGTTTTGGTGGGAAGCATGCTGTCGTGCATACTGAAGTAGAGATATACTGTTGTACACACAAAACTTACATAATGCTATAAAACCCATGTTACAATAAAAAAAAAATACACCTAACCTGAAAAAAAATCCATTGGTCCATTTTGCATTTTGAATGGATCTTTTACTTATGCACGATTCTGTAACCTCATGGAAGTAGCTGGCTCAGCTCACAGCTCAAACAAGCCCCAAGACACTCTACCTTGATAAAGCTGCTGCATGGTTGGTATGCAGCCGAAGTGCTTTACGCATACTTCCCATTTTGTCACACAGGATATCCCTAAGATGTGTATCGAGTTTCAGGATTTAATAAAAGTATTAGGTTTACAGCTTCTTCAAGGATTCTTAAGTGAAATAGCTTTTCGGGGTTGTTTTTTTAACGTGGGTGCATGGCAGTGAAGAATGACTACTAATACAATTGTACCCCTGTTTGTGTCAAGGTACCAGCAATTTTACCCACTGTTCCTCTTGCGTCAGCAATGAAGAAGACAAATAATGTCTTGATAATATAAAAAGTTTGAAACTATTTTCAATTTTGAAATTGAACTAATTTCAATTTCAAATTTTGACCTCATTCATGGACCTGAAAAGGTCTTGAGTAGTCTCAGGTGACCAGATTTTGAGAAACGCTGAAGCAAGTCGATGAATGAATACTTAGCCATACATTACACAGTTATTTCTATTTCTTCTGTACCCCATCCTTTCAAACGCTAAAGAAAACCAAAACTCCTTATGTAAAAATAAAAACAAGACAAAAAAAGCAGAATGTTAAAACACAATTTATGCTATATGTTATTATCTCTTAAGAAGAGAAGGCACATGTTCTCTGGACTTGGCTGGGTTTGGGCTCCTCAGACAGCACCCCTTGTGAACTGGTTCTGCTGAGGCTGGCTGGCTTTGGCAGTTCCCCAGACAAATGCAAAGGGAGACTCTTCTGGGGCTGGTCTTCTGGGGCTGGAATTACTCAGGAATTCCTTTCAAACCCTGTCATTGCTAAAGTGTTTTGGATTGGTAAGGTGATGTGGAGGCGGCTTGGTTTGAGCTACTTTTGATATGAAGTTTCTTTTTTTTCTGATTTAGAACCCTAAAATAGCAGTTTCATAGATGGACATTCCTAGTTTTTCATACCTACATTGATTTTGTGTTATGAAAATAAACTACCTGGAGAACTTGTCTAAAGTCCTTTATCGTACCCTAGATTTCAACACCCTATGGCTCCCCTAAGTGAAAGCAATCCAAATGTCCATCAGCTGAGGAATGGATAAACAAAATGTGGTCTATACGTACAATGAAATATTATTCACTCATAAAAAGGAATGAAGTACTGATTCATGCTGCAACAATGATGAACTAAGGTCACATATTATGATTCCATTTATATGCAATGTCCAGAATAGGCAGACCACAGAGATAAAACTCAGTGGTTGCCAGGGGCTGGGGGAGGGGGAGGGGAAATGAGGAGTGACTGCTCATGGGAATGGGGTGATGAAAATGTTCTGGCATCAGAAAGTGGTGACATTGGCACAATTCTGTGAATATACTAGAAACCACTGAATTGTACAATTTAAAAGGGTGAATTTTATGGTATGTAAATTTTATCTAAAAAAAAAAAATGCCACTGTGATTCTCCTGGCCCACTGGGTTAATATTTTATATTTAATTAGATTTTCTTACCACACTTATTTCTATGGCCTAGAACATGAGAAGTATTCACCGTTGGACTGTCAGAGTAGTTAATAAAGGAATGAGATGAAAATCTCCGACTAGGACGTGAAAGTACTGCCTTCTCTGTGACACTCACACCCTCCCACTCATGCTCTCATGAACTTCTCCACAATGGACTGGGTACCGACGGTGAGCCTGGCGCTGTTCTAGGCACTACGAAAACAACAGTGAACTAAATGGACAGTTCCCTGCCCTTCTGGAGTTTTGATTCTAACAGAGGAGAATGATAGTTATTAAAAAAAAAAAAAAAAAAAAGCAAATATATCACACCCGATAGGCAAGCACCATGAAGAGGATACAGGAGGATGGGGAGAGGGGGGCAGCAGGGGTGGGGTTGGTGGGTCTTTGAGGCAGGGCGATCCGGGAGGGCCTCTCTGAGCACAGACCCGAGGGCGGGAGGAAGAGAGCAGCTGGAACATCTGGTGAAGATGAGGAAGAACACAACGGCCTGCGGTCTGGAGCACAGGGACGGGGAGAGCGGGCTGGGGAAGAAGGAAAGTCGGGTGTGGTTAGCCAAGGCTGGGGCTGTGGATTTCTTTCTAAATGTGATAGAGCCTGTGGGGTTTTGCGGAGGGAGGCACCTGGTCTGATTTACGTTTTACAAGGATCCCTCTGTAGGTGGGACAGAACATCTGGCACTGCATTTCATGGGCCAGCGTTAACTCACAGGCTGAGAGGACGGCCAGTACCTCTAAAGGACGCACAGATCCTTGGGTGGAGGTGTCATGTTTGAAGTACTGTAGGTTGAGAGCTGAATGGTCAGCCATCTTCCTCAGGATCTCAGGGCAAGTTCTGCTCCGGACACAGTAGCACCAGCTTAAGCATCCCAGAGACCTCTTTTCTAAAGTGTCTACTTAATCATTTTTATGTGCAGAGGAAATTCACCATAAGCCTATCTCTCAAAACTGACAAAATAACATCACCCCCTCAAAGCAAGCAGAGAAAAGTTTACACTCCAAGATGAACTTAGAAACATATTAAAAATCTCATTTAAAGCTCCGGCTCAAGTACTTGAAAGTACTAGCATGTCTGATTAGGTTCAGTATAAAGAGTTGATACAAGCCTCACAGGTATAATAAATAGATCACATAAAATATTAGCACTATTGTCTTCAAACTGTACATCAACAGAGGAAAAAAAAGAGCCCTAAAATTTAACTCTCTGCAAGATTGGAAAACATGAGAAGTAGAGAAGAAAGGCTTTGCATATATTAAATCACTTTGCTCCCAAAGGAACAGTAAAAATCTTTAAAGTGTGTACAACATTTAGACGCATGTATTTTAGGTTAAGGAAAAATACCATAACACGAAACACTGCTATAATTTTTAACGTATATTGACAATGAATTATTTTTCTAAACAAGTAAAAAGTCATCTCTTAGCATGCATGTCCTTTCTACTTACCATACTGAAGGGCTTTTAGTGGAAACCAAAACAGAATAACTGAGTGGAAGAGGCCATTTAAACAATGAACCCAGAAAACCTGAGGGAAAACAAAAATCCATGAGAACCATTTGCGATAAACTAGCTCTGTGAACTCTGACCTTTCTTTTTATCTGTGAGCTAGATTCACAAAACGTGTTTCTCTCGGGCCACCACTGTGAATTAATAGAACTGACAGACACTTTCTGCCTCTTAGACCTTCATGGGTCATTTATTTATTTTTATGTTTCTCAAAATGTTTTTTCAGCTTCACTGAAATTTTTTCTACTTCTTAAAAACCAAGTATTAAAAGTTTAAATTTCTGCCTGAAAAAGAAAATAAAATTTCAAATAACTGCAGACCTTGAAATTCTTTAAGTGGGACTATTTTCATAATTCCACTAGAATAGACTTTTGAAAAGATTGTAATTTAGTGAAATCCCTACTTTCTCTTTTCCATGTGCAATAAAAGTGTAAACTTTTTAATGGTAAGGATATAGTGCATTCTCTCTCTCTCCCCCTCCACACACACACACACACACACACACACACACACACACACACAAAATATAGCAAGTATAACACTTAAATTGTATAATTCCTTAAAGCAAAGCATTTTCACTAGGACCTAAGTAATAAAAGACTTTCATAATTTTTAAACACCTGTCAACATTAAACTTCATACAATTATAACGTAGTTTAACTGTTATTGCTTTCTCATCTATTGTATTTTAAGAACAAGAAAGCAAGTATCACTGATCTTTTCTTTGTAACATGGATGTGAAAGATTAAGTTATAGAAAAACTGTTTAGAACTCTTATGGCCCTTTGAATGGTTGCAGTTTTGTCATTCAAAATTGCTTCTTGCAAACAAAACTTATGCTAAATAAAATTGGCATGCATTAACAGTTTTAAGCTGTTCAAACAACAGAAATTAAGTTGCCTGCCTCCCAAAATTTTCCACTGTGATCTCAACCTCCTTTGTTAGTTCACCCAGCCACACCGGGTTGTATGATCCAATTTACGCTCCAATACATTACACATTTGAACTTGTGTTACTCATTAACCTTTGTCTCTTCTCCTCACTATGTCATTACTGCAAGTTTTTATTTGACAGAAAGCACAGGTGGGTGCAAGAAAAATTAGTTCTACTTTTCCATTTTCCTGACTGATACTTATTGTCACATGTTAATCCTTTAACCCCTGTCATGACCTCAGAACCTCCGACCCTTTTTACCATAACAAACGTAATCATCATCATTCAGGGCAACAATGCTTCTACATTGGGGACCCGCAGCACTAGCTGTGTATACACATATGCATTTTGTAACCATGTGTCCCTGAATTTTAAAATGTTCATATGGGATTTATTCAAATAATTTTCACTGAAATCATTAGAAAAAACCATAAACCCTATAAAAATTGTTGGCATCTTGTGTATCTATAAATATTTAAATGAATACTGGAGTTGTAGAATCTATTTGGGTTGATCTGGTGACTTTTCTAAATGCATGGGCTTTGCAGACAGTGAAGTACTTTGTATACAACAAAAGAATAGCAAAAAGTACAGGGAAGGATGCTCACACATTAAAACTATATATGACCTGCTATACTTTTTCACTGGCCGCAAGGCTGTTTCCAAGTTGCCATATGCAAAGGGCATGAAGGGATGTGACTTTCTAGCAGAGTTTTTTTTTTTTTTACTGAATTTATTTATTTATTTTTGGCTGCATTGGGTCTTCATTGCTGCACGCGGGCTTTCTCTAGTTGTGGTGAGCAGGGGCTACTCTTTGTTGCAGTGTGTGGGCTTCTCATTGTGGTGGCTTCTCTTGTTGCAGAGCACGGGCTCTAGGCACACAGGCTTCAGCAGTTGCAGCATGTGGACTCAGTAGATGTGGTTCGCAGGCTCTAGAGCACAGGCTCAGTAGTTGTGCACAGAGCTTAGTTGCTCCGTGGCATGTGGGATCTTCCCAGACCAGGGCTCGAACCCGCGTCCCCTGCATTGGCAGGTGGATTCTTAACCACTGTGCTACCAGGGAAGTCCCTCTAGGGGTGGTTTTGGGTAATCCTGTGACGATCAGTTTATATTTATAAGCAACAGTACCATGGCCAAGGTAGTGGCTGGGAAGTTAACTCTCGAGAGAGCACCGTGAAGCCTGAGCTACGGGAGATGCGGAAGTGTGACTGAGGTTGATGTAACTGCCTGGGTCGGTGAGGATTACTGTTAGCATGCCAGTAGGCCTGGAACCTTCCTAGCTCTCAGATTACATTTTCAAGGAAACAAGAGCTCATGGTCCATTGTATCTGCCCTGATATGGCTTTCCGTCACTTGAAAATACTCACCGTAAGTAATGAAAAACATTACAGCAATGCAGTGGAATTTAATACAAACTGGACATGAAAATTAAATTTTAAAGAATCAAAAAATAAAACATTTAAAAATAAGAGCATAGACCTTGCATATTATAAATAGTAAGGGTTTTAAAAGACCACTAAAAATACTTTTTAGAACCAATGGTGTAAGTCAAAGAATGCTTTAGTTTTTTTCTTTTTTTTAATTTAACCAAATTCAGTTGTTTAAAACCATGCCCTCAAATTGTATGCATCTGCACACCTGGACACACTGTGCACAGTGCATTCTTGAAGACCTCATCTCAGAAGACGAATAACATCCTGGTGGTAAACTTAACATCATCATTTACTGTATGAGGTTAGAGGCACTGACACACCTGTTTCACTCTATTCCCTTGATATACTGAGAACAAATGTCATTTGAGAATTTTATGAAATAATAAATATTTTAAATATCCTACATTAATTTCCTAAATTCAAAATACTGAATTTAGGTTACATGTAATTATTAGTAACATAACATGCATAACATAATAAACATGCACTATACTGACTGGGAAAAAATTCTGTGAAGGTGTATTTGATACTTTTATTATCGTTTCAAAACGGCATCCACCTTGACTGTTATAAAATTAAAAAAAATTTTTTCCTCCCTCACACTGGATAGAAACACGAATTACTAACATACTACTGGAAACATTTTAGAATAAATAATTGCAGGAAAGTAAACTCTTCAGGAAATTAGATACTTTTGTTGCTGAGATGAAGAAATACCATGGATCACAAAGATGACAGGAGCCCATGGCTTGTTATGTAGGACATAAACCCGGAATATGATATTAGATAAAGTGTTGGTTATTTAATCTTGTATTAAATTTTATGTCTTGGAAATACTGAGTATTATGGCTGAGTTATCTACCAGAGACTATATTTTCAATGCCCAATACAAAGAACCTAATATTCCAATAAGGACAAGGTTATTCCACAAAACAGAAAATTAGAAAAGAATGATATATTACCTCTCACCACTTTATATGTGTAAGGACAGTCCTTGTCAGTCCTGCAGTACTGACCCCTGTGAGGAGTGACCATTGCCCCAGAACACTGCAAAGACAGAAAGTCAGAGGGCCAAAGGGGCACCTCTTCTGCCTGCTAGACCCAGTTTACTGCTGCCTGGCAAACCCCAGTGAATTGTGGCTACAGTTTAAATTTATAGCAAAACAAAACAAAACAAAACAACTTCTCAGTCCATATCAGAACCCTAAGCAAATCTGACCTGCCATGGTCAGGACCCTGGAGTTGTTTCCTTGGCTTTAGAAGATCCAATGCCCCAAGCAATTGGAGCAGTAAAGCAAGTCCCACCAGGGCACTGGTTCCTACCTTGGTGTTGAAGTCCAGGGCATTCTGAGATGTTTTGTACAATTCAGGATACTTCAACATATTCTCTTTTCTGCATGATCTCTCAAATATTCCCAGAGTTAAGGGCGGCATTGCTGTAAACATCTAAAGTGCACAAACTCGTCATTATACCAGGCAGCCAAACTCAGGGTGAACGTCTATCTCAAAGTATTCAATAGAACAGGAATAATAAAAAGTCCTAAACTTACCACGTTATAAAGACCTATGCACCATCTCTCAAAGAGGATCTGTCCAGAAAAGCCATTAACAAAGGCAAACCAGATCTAGGAAGAAAACAATCCCAAACCCCCCAAATTAGAACACAAAAACCGTAAATTCGTTGCTTAGAATCTGCTGTATACTCAACCACTGCATAAAAGCCTCACTGACATAGTATTTTCACGACTCTCTTGAAAATGGCATTTTTTTGGTTTGCTTTTTAATTCGAAGGGATTCTTTCGTAAGGTCTTTGCTATTTAAGTCAGAACTGGTTCCACTTGTTGAATCAAAAAAGAACTATATCAATGGGCAGTCACAGACTATAAAAAAAATTAGATATAACCTTGTTTCCTAAAAGGCACTTTCGAGAATATATTTTATGCAATTAAAATTTTAGAGCTTTAATTCCCTTTTAAAATATCTACCTTCTGATAGCTATTTGAAGATTATTGTTGTTTTCATTATAATTAAAAATTTGTTTATTTAGAAAATAAAATAGTTTCCTATAATAATATCATCACCATTTATTTTCTTCCACTTTGGTTGTATTCATGTAGTAGCTCATTTATATATATTCATAGATTTATCTTACTGGGAAGCTGTATGTAGTGTCATGTCCTGCTCCTCTCCTTAACATTATATAATACACATTTTCTTAAGTTGTTACATGTCCTTTTTTTTTATTTTAAAATTTTTTTTAACGTCTTTATTGGAGTATAATTGCTTTACAATGGTGTGTTAGTTTCTGCTTTATAACAAAGTGAATCAGTTATACATATACGTATGTTCCCATATCTCTTCCCTCTTGCGTCTCCCTCCCTCCCACCCTTACATGTCCTTTAAAATGATGTTAATGGACATATATCCCCTACAGTGTGGCTATAACTATTTCTGGATATTTAGCTTGCTTCCGGTTTTTGCTATTATACATAATTCTGAACTGAATATTCTTGTACAGAAATCCTAAACATCTCTATTTCTTAGGATGAATTATTTTTTTAATAAAAATAGCTTTACTGAGGCATAATTGACATACAAAAATGACACACATTTAATGTATACAATTTGGTGAGTTTGGACATATGCATGCATGCATGAAACCATCACCTAATCAAGGTAACAGACATATCTATTACCTCTAAAATTTCCTCATGTCCTTTTTTCTTTTTCCTTTTAGGATGAATTCTTAGAAGTAGAATTAATGGGTCAAAGAACATAACTTTTTCTTTTTTATGGTTCTTGATAATTATAGCCATCAGAATGCAAAATTTGAATTTATACATTAAAATATATTTTTTAATATAATAAATGTGCTTCTTTATATAAAAATATTTTGTAGCTTAAATTTATGCTTTGATTAAAAACAAATCTTTAACAGAGCAACACGTTCTTATACATTTTGCAGTTCTCTTAAAAACTGAAAGCTTAACTTTGGCTACAAAATTAAGGGGCAATATAGGGAAACTTTCTCCAGCATGTTTAAGACAAATGGAAAATTAAAGTGACTATCCGTAAATCAATAATCCCTGAATTATTTTTTTTAAAAGCAGACATAAAATGTAATTAAAAATCACATTAATCTGGAAGAGTAAAATGTCTGGTCCAACAATGAGATTATATAAACACAAACACAAAGCCAAAACATAACAACCACCACCGAAAACCAGTTAGGGGACAGCAGTCTGGACATGCCGGTCAAGTGAATTTTTGAATTGGAGTTGCAGGGACTTTGCTACACTTCACCTTTCATTTAACCTCATTATGGAAGCATGAATTGCTACAACTTCACCATTTATCAATATGTACCCAGGCTGGCCTCCCTATGAACAGTTTCTGTACCCACATTGATCTTTTTCCTTTTTATAGCGGAAAGGAATGACTGAGCGTATATAAAAGCCAATGTGGGCTTCATGAGATGGAAAAGAGAACAAAGTGGCAATAGCACATGAAAAATAAGTCCAAATTGTGTTAGGCTTGTAACACACATTAACAACAAAAAGAACAAAAGCACAGAAATCAGAGGTAAATCTGAAATTCTTACTTGCTTTGCTACATATATTTACAGAAAACATTTGAACATGTGCCCTCTGCTAGGAGCCAGATCATTCACTGCTACATGCAAACTTTAAAAGAACCTAGCATCCTCACATAAGTTAAATTTATTCCTTGGGGTGCTGCTGAGTTTTAAACTTTTTTTTTTTTTTTTTAAAGCATTAAGTAGACACCAATGGACAAGACAGACTTCAACGCTATCTATTGTGTTTTCACACTTGGCCTTTTTGAGATGTGGATTATGTAAATACATATTTGTGATGCTCTGGGTGATGGTAATGTTCTCCCTGAAGGCGACTGTGATCTATTGTGGCATTCAGATTTCTTAGGGTATGATGGTAATATAAAGAATTTTTAAACACAAACTTTCAGTTATGGCCTTAGTAGTCTAAGAAGATACAGTCTAATCTTCATTGGTCTGAAGAAAGCCAAAGCTGCATGCATACCAAATTCCTCTAATGGGCATGATTTGGCTCAAAGCTTATAGTTATAAATGCATTGGTAATCATCAATACTGCATAATAGGAGAAATTTATGTTAATAAATGTGTGTGTTAATAAACATTTGTAAATGTGAATGGTCTCCTGGCCTCTTTGTACGTAACTTTTGGTGTTGATTAAAACACCACTATGAGCTTGAAATTCAGGAATCTCCCTCAAATCAATGGATATTTACATAACATTTCCAGTTCAAAATAACTTGCAAATAAACCAGCATGCTCGCAGTCCAAGTTTATTTTAAAATGCACCACTTGAAGGTTTTATGAGAGAAATGCACACATTGTTAAGTGGAAAGCTATCAACACGTTTTTACCATTTCATTTTTCCTACTGAAAGGTATGTGAACATGTTTCTAGAAATACTCTTCCTGCACTTTAGAAAGTTAATATTCTAATTTCCTTTTTTGAAAAAGGAGAAATGACTAGATAGGAATTGATCCTTCCGATATAGTACACATCTTCATACAAATATTTTGGCATTGAAGTTTACATATCTTAAAGGAAAAGAGGTTTTTTTTAACAGTGAAGAAGTCTACCAGAAGGCTGATTTCAAGTTAGTCTGAGATTTGTAGTTAAAAGATATATTAGAAATGCATCCCATACTTAATAAAACAACACCTAAATTACTATAAACACATAAAAGTCCCTCCTTTGACTCAACAAAATCATGGATGCAGAAAGAAAACATCAGCCCCTCTGGGGAGGTATCTAAATTATTTAAAGTCACAGGAAATCCCTATCCCAGCACAACTTGCTGGGAAAGTATCACCTCATTGACTTTAATCAAAGCTTCTGGAAATTAGAAACGCTACACTGCTTTGGGATCTTCCTGGAAAACCTGGATGTGACTGATTATTTGAAAGAAAAGGTCTTATTTTGCTAGGAAAGAGTCAGATGTTTCAGAGAAATTGAAAAAAAAATCTCTTTAGAAAATGTCAGTAATTTCAATGAACACCTAGGGTTGCTGCTGGGCAGCCACCATAAGCAAGTGCTTTATACTGCCACCTGCCAAATCCGTATTTATTTGTTTGACTGTAATTTATGGCAATGGAGTAGCTAGATAGTGACATTCCCGGCAGTATGGCAATGGCAAAAGCAGTTTTTGCAGATAATCTATAAAACCCATAGCATTCCATACCATTCCTTTATTAGCAAGGAAACTTCAGACCTTCCTGTCTTGGTATTATTTTCTAACTTCCATGTCCTAGTAGAGGCGTGGCAGTTAAAACTTCACAGACATTTCCCCGATTCCCCGATGGAGCATTTCTGCATATTAAACAGCAGCTTACAAATAGTCAGTGAGTATTCTGCTCCCACGCCTGAACAGCACAAAAAACTGAAAGGGGAGATTCGAGACTGGCAGTTGTCCTCACTAGAGACATTCAATGATGTGTTTTCTGTCTATTCATTCACAGTATTGACGTGAGCCATTAACATCTGCAGAACTTGTTTTAGCTGGCAAAAGTTGGGTATCTGGGAATTGATTTAAGAGGTCAATTCATTTCCAAGATAGTTGAATTATATTCAAAATACATTTCCATAAACTGTTAAAAGAAAAATAACTTAAGAATGAGATTTCCAGTAAAGTTTAGGACTTGCTTCCCTTTCAACATGTATAGAATCTGATCAGTGTTAAATATCTCTCAAAGAGGCTTTAAATTCAAAGCCTAGTAAAATTTAGGGCCAATCAACCACAAATCACATAACTCTGGATTTGAAACAGAGCATGCAGATTTAGTTTTTCATTTGAGTTTAATATATTTTATTTCTCCCATTAGACATAATTTTGACCACTTCATTGTTGATTGTCAAATAGATTTAAGAAGTGGCAAGTTGAGTACTCTTATTTCTTTTCACAAAATTAATATTTTGTAAGCAGATTTGTTGCTGCCAGTGGCTTTAAACTCCTCGTACCTTCAAGAGTATATGTAAATAAACTATTAATGGATATTCTTTTGAAGGTCAATGTTTTGGGATGAGAAGAAAATATAACTAGAAAAGTTAGGACTGGGAATTACAAATAATTATATTAGAAAATAATCACAAATTTATATAAACAAAAAGAATATTTTGTATGCTCTCATAAGCTATTTTGGAAGTGCAGTTTGCTTCAAAACACAGACTATTCCAGACCAAATTCAGCAGTAATGAACAATAAGTAAATTCACAGATGATCTTATTTATGTTTCCAAGTATTTAAAGTGTCTATTTTATCTAATGGGTTGCAACCTAATTATAGATTTTTAGTGACCAATAAATAAAACTGCCTGTACACTTCAAAACTAAGTTTTATTTTTATTAGTCTGACTCATAATAAGAACTATGCTCAATCAACATTTTGCTAAGGAGATAAACATTCAGACAGAGGCATAAAGAACAGCTGAAGCAAATATACAGCAGTTCCCAACTAATGTATCAATAAGGGAAATGTGGAGTCTACTGATTGTTTTGTTTATGGTGTTACTTCTGTGGTGTGAAGTATGGGATATTATTTCCACATGGCATATGGTTAGGTTGTGTCTCTTCTGATAGATGTGTAGAAACAGTCAACAGAGTAGAGGGCAAGGTGGCATAAACAAACATCTGTAAGGGACCCCAGGGCAGATTTATGAGGGTGTAGGCAGTGCCTCTGACAGGACTGGAAGATGGAGGGTTTTCTTAACAAGCTATGGAGAGCTCATTGTCATGCTTTGTGAAGCTGCAAGAGGAGAAAGAAACTGGTAACACCTAGAGTTTAAGTATTACAAATATAGCTTCTGATGATAAAATGGTCATATGTTAAAAAAAAAAAAAGATAAATAACTTATTTATCACATCCTGAGTGTTCAGTTTACTTATTCATCTGCTGGTGCTGTGCTATCCAGGGGGGTAGCCACTGGCCATGCGGCTCCTGAACACTGGAAATGTGATTAGTCCAAACTGAGATATACTGCATGTGTAAAATACACAACAGATTGTGAACACTTAGTATGAAGAAAAGAATGTGAAATATTGCATTAATAATTTTTATAGTGATTCCATGTTGAAATAATACTATGGAGTATATCGAGTTAAATGAAATATAATTTAAAATTAATTTGGGCTTTAATTTTTACTTGTGGTTAATGTGGTTCCCAGAACATGTAAAATTACACATGTGGCTTGTTCTACATTTCTATTGGCAAGCTTCTGGAGGATAGGGACCTTGCTTGACTTACTTTGTACTTGGTGAACTAAGCCTGGTGCCTGGCATCCAGTAGGTACTGCAAACATGTTCGCAGAACAAAATGCATCCTTTTAAAAGTGATATTCCTGACCCAGGTTAACTTTTCATGTTAAAAAATGATGTTATGTGTGTACATGAAGAGGAATACAGAAATTCCTTTGACACAGGAACTGAATTATTCTGATAATTTTTAGACAAATTCCTCATTATCTAGACTCTTGTTACCTACCAAACTCAGAAACCAAAACAGACCCGAACAGCAAGAATACTTGTATATAATTATGTAAGTCTGAGACATAATAAGAACTACAAGATGACCAATATTAGCAAAACTACCTGTGTATTTTTCCTGATTAGACCCCTTAGTAGAACTGATAGCCTCAGTTTTATGTCCACTATTCCCTTCCTTTTCTTTTTAAACACAGTTTTGCTTGTGTACATCCCTAAACAGTGTACTGTCTTCTCTCGTATGTTTTTGAACTTTTTAAAAAAAAAAATGCTACATAGTTTGTAGTCTTTTAAAAGCCGAACACATTACTTCATTAGCAATTATAATTCATCATTTCTTACCAAAGCAGTATGTTTTTAGCCACAATTTCAACATTATTTTCCATGGCTGACGAACTTTTTGTTTTAACATATTTAGAAGTTATAAAAAGTGGGCAAATGAAGGATTAATTAAAATGATAAGGAAATGTCTTCACACAAAAAAGTTTCAAATATATACGCAAATGACAAGGATTTTTAAACTGAACTTGGGATTACCTCAATAATATAGAGGACTATATTCTTGTAGAAGCAGTACAAAATGCACTTGGAGACTCTGTTATAGTTCCAGGCACCATGAACCATCAACAAATTCTTCAAATATTTGAACTAAAATAAGAATGGAAACAAAATTAGTATTTTCCTCTTCAGTGTCATTTGACAGAGACAAACAGTGTGTTTTACAGAAATGATGCTTTACTTGAGCTATGGAGTAGTCAGAAGAATTAGCTGCCTGAAGGCCTTCATTGCCACTTATTCCAACTCCAACATGTGCCGTCTGTATCATGCTGACGTCATTTGCTCCATCACCAATGGCAAGTGTTATGACTTTAACTTGTTTCTTAACCATCTCAACAACTTCAGATTTTTGAAGAGGAGAAACCCTTAAATTAGAACAAATTATTAATCAATTTTGTTTTTTGAAAAAAGGGATTTTAAGGTGTCATTGTCTTGAAGCATAAAAGCAGCAGAAGAGACAAATGAATAGGTCTCTAAAAAATCATCACGGGGGCCTCCCTGGTGGCGCAGTGGTGGAAAGTCCGCCTGCCGATGCAGGGGACACAGGTTCGTGCCCCAGTCCGGGAGGATCCCACATGCCGCGGAGCGGCTGGGCCCGTGAGCCATGGCCGCTGGGCCTGCGCGTCCGGAGCCTGTGCTCCTCAACGGGAGAGGCCACAACAGTGAGAGGCCCGCGTACCGCAAAAAAAAAAAAAAAAAAAAATCATCACGGAAAAGTCTTAGGTTTACAAATGTTTAGTTCTCTGTTAGCCTGGTTTGCCACTTTAAAGGAAAAATAAAGGCTTGGAAGCAAAACTCTAGGTGACAGATAGACGCTACAATGCCTTGTTAAGTACTAGTTTACCAGAATGTGTGAATAAATTTGTTTTAAAAAATGACATTTGAGTTCAGAAATTCCATTACTTCCTAACAAATAATATCAGAACTTCTAATTCTTCACTTTTGAATGAAAAAGAAAGCCAGAAAGGCTGTTGAATGGTAGTCCAAACACTAACTGTTCTCCTATACCTTGAAAATAAAAGTTTTGCGCCTCCATAAGCTGGTCTTAGATGATATACTATACATTTAAAACAACTTAAATTAACAGTAGGGAATTAGCTAACTTCTCAACTTGTTCTCAGCCACCCTGGTGAATCAACCAAAGTAAATACCAAGCGCTTGATTACACAGCTCACGTGCCTCAATTTTCTTCCGAAGCTACTAACCATGGCCAAGTAGAATCAAGTAACCTTTTATACAAAGGTGGACCAGGAACAGAGAACACCAGCATCCATACCAAAATCCTATTTGGTATTAACTGTGGAGCAACTTATCACAGACTTTTAAACGCAATTTGAGAAATAGTCACCGTGACACCCACAGAAGAGTTCAATGACAGAATATGCATTGGCCTGATTAACTTAATCTAGTATCCATGCTACCTTGGCGATTAGAGAGAAAGAAAGAAAAACTGAACAGTGATCTGGCTCAGTAAACTATTAAGATAGTAATGAACTACTGAGAAACAACTAATACACACCATGTTAGTGGACAAGAGCAATAACCCAGAGCTAAATTCTTTATCAAGGTTAAGTACAGTAAGTATCCGCTGGAACATCTGGTAAATCATTTATTATTCAACTTAGAAATGAAGATCATGACTCTGGAAGACTCAATCCATCTTTGCACATTTCCCTGATTATCTCCTTAGGGAAAATTCCTAGCAGTGGATGTTCTGCACAAATATGTGCCTTCAGGAGGTCCAGCTGCCCTTCTCAAAGCCTTCAGCCAAGAACAGATCTGGTCTGAGTTTGAGAATCATTGTGTTAGACTGTGAGTTGCTTGCAGGCTGAACCAGGCTCCTCATCTTTGTATTCTTAGCGCTGATCCAGAGTAGGTACTCAATAAATGGCTGCTATATGAAAGAATCATTTTTAATTCTTCCCTTGGAAGAACAGCAACAGCACAAAATGACAACAGCACAAAATGACACAACTGTGAATACAGCAAAAGAATGGATGAGTATCAGGCCATTAATGGGCTTTTTCACTGTCAGCCCTCATTTTTCTTCAAAGCAATTTTCATTTCATTTTCACATTTTATTTAATTTTTCTTAACAGGCTAATATAAATTGGTTAGCCCACTGGCTCTAGGCCAATGTTTTAAACATGCACTATAGCTGACATTTAGTAAATGTCAAAAAAGAATTCTCACCAAGAAATGATCTAAAAAGCAAATGGGAAATGGGCATGAAAAGAGAGAAGCATTTGAAAACATTTATCCAATTCCCTTTACAACTTAACAGGCTCACAATGTAAGTACACTGTGAAGTCAAACCGTGGGATCATGGGAAACACTGGTATTTATTTTGGTTTTTTTTCATAAGCTGAATGTGTAATAAAGGATAAAATCTCTGCACGGTGAGCTAATATTAATGATTTAAAGAAGCATCAGAAAAAAGCTGGATTAAATTTTGTTTTCTTTTTTCATGGCTATTACAACCAACTACTGCTTTCTCTGCTTGACACTGCAATTTTCAATGCCCCCAAATTAAAACTGGCTGAGGATTTTTACCAACTCTATGGATGTGGCTAACTCAGGTGTTAAAAGCAGAGCATGAATTCTCTAGGCGAGAACAATGCTTGCTTTTTTTTTTTTTAAAAAGACGATGATGTAGTGAGAAACTTCCAAAAATTACATTGCAACTGCCACAAGCAAGGGTATCTGCTTCCATTATCAAGATACAAGTAGACAACTGGGTTGGAAGAAGATTCAAGAAACAGTAGAAGCCTTGGTATCTGATGGGTTTGAAATAGTAGTTGGTTGCTAAACAAAGATGTCAGATTTAAGTGAGAATTCATAAAATATACGTACTTAAAACATTTAACTCAAAATATAAATGTATAAGCTTGTGATGTAGGGCAAAGAACTATATGTTGCAAAGGGGTTTGTGTTTGAAATTCTGCATATTTTTCTTACAGAAACCTCACTCACGAGGCACAATCCATGGTTTGTTTCAGTTAGTGGAAACTACAATATAATGATGCCCTCCACCCAGTTTACTGTTATCTTATCCCTAGATTCAACAGCAATTTTTTTCAGCAACTCAAGAAGTCTTTCTATAGCATTATATCTGGTTCTCCTAGCAACAATTTTGGTTAGATTATTTTTTGGTGGCTTATGAAACATTCAATTCAGTGATGACTACTTTAAGAAGTACAACAGGAATAAACAGATTAAGGAACAAACACCCCCAGATTCCCAGTAAGCACCAAGTCGACTCATTGAAGCAAAAGTGCAGGCATGCAGTAAAGAATGTCCTTCCAGCCCAGTTTACTTTCTTGACTTTTGTAAACTTGCTTCTATATTTGTACAATTTCCAGAATAGTCTAGAACAACCTTACCACACAAGTTAATTCTTTCAAATGCCTATCAAGAACCACACATCCATGGTTGAGAGTATCTAAAACCTAAATTTTTACAAATATCAATAGTGATCCAACGCATAACTCAGGGACATCATAACAGTGCTCTGTTTTCTACCCTAGATTATTATTTTTTTTTAACCACCCATGGGTCTGCATCAGGACTTAAATTATTCACGGTTCTCTTCTCTTCCACTGTTGCTCTTTCTTCTTTGGAAGAAGTCAGAGCCTCTGCGGAAAAGGACTAAACATCCAGCATTTGCTATAAAGTCGTTTTCTTCCCTGTGGCTCCACAAACAGAGGGTGGTCCTTTGTGATACAACCTAGCAGCACACTGAGTGCAATATGCTTTTCAGATATTATCTTGGCTGCAGTTTCTGCACGTGTTATTCATTATTTTTCTTATTTGCTATGTAGTAACTCTCACTGCCCTGTGAACATTAGGTTGGAGTACTGGAAATTTTTACCATTTAAGCTGGAAAGTATATAGGGTGGCCCATCTTATATGAGCCTCATTTTGCACCCTTTTAATGGGATTAGCTAAATGAATCACCTTTTTGAATGGAATATGGATAAGGATTATATGTGTGTGTATATACACAGTCACACAATAAAGAATATTTTAAGGGACTTTTTATAGGTAGCTAAAAGAAGTACAATGATTTATCTTACTGTATTGTGTTTTTAGGTTAATAACCTAGAAAAATCTCACACATATATTAAAAATTAGGCTGATAATATGTTAACTTAAAAACATATTGCAAACTTAAAAGTTACTATAAAGTTGCTTTTGGAAAGTAAATCTAGAAAAAAAATTAAGAACATAGAAGAACACAGTATTTCTTAATTATCCTGAAGTGCTTTGTATAATGACCCTGTATTTACAGAGCCCCTGTATTTACGAAGCTTGAGGACTGCTCCTGCTAACTCTCTAGAGGTCAGGATCATTAGTGGGGCATCTGCTTTACTTTCCTTTGCAACAAACTTCCCAAGTTTTCTCTTTGTGAATATCAGTCTATTCCCCATTGAGTCATATTCTGCTGACTAATAAAGAAATTACAAAAAGAGAGAAAAACCTAAGAGAAAAATTTATGAGATCTTACTTAACTCTTTGAACTAAAATTTGTAGGCTCATTTATAAAGTTTTGAATTGAGGGGAGTTAAATATGGCAAAAAAATCTGTGTTACATGCACCAAAATTTATGCAAATATTGTAACACTTCCAGAAACTCACCATCAATTTACTACTGGAATGAAAACAGCCACTTAAATAGCAAATCCTAAAAATGATTCTTAGCATAGGGTACATAATGAAACATTCACCCACTTCTAGGTAAGAGAGTTGTGTTATTCAAATGACTGATGAGTGAGTGCTTTCCTAGTCTCCAAAAGCAACATCTGTTGACACACTGTGAAGTCAGAGGCATCAAGGGGAATTTATAATACAGGGAAATTGAGTCTACAGAAACAAAATACAGATAGCCTTGCCACAGGGCAAAAAAAAGAAAGTATCTTTAAAAAAGATTTCCTTTTGCAATGCATTTTAGATGCAAAACTTCTCTTTTGTGGAATTTATGTTGTTATAGGTAAACTTCCGTTTCAATGGTATAGATAATATTTTAAATAATGACTGATCACATTGACAGTGTATGTTGGAATATGCATGTGTGTGTGTGTGCACAGGCATCCTGAACTATTAATTGGCAAACAGACCTTTAGTGCGTTTAAGGCACTAAAAAGAAAACTCCTAGAAGAAATCTTTATTATAGTATTCACACCATAGAAGAGTTTGCCACAGTGGTACTGTTCATTAAAAAAAAAAAAAAATCAATCTACCCATCTATCCATCCATCTAATTATCTGGGACCTAGCACTGTACTCAACACATAGCAGACTACTCTAAGCAATAAGAACTAAAAAAGAATATAGTAGCAGTGCCTTAAAAATATTAATTTGGACTGTTCAAAAGATATATACATACCTCAATTAAAAATACTTTATTGCTAAAAAATGCTAACCATCATTTGACAACACAGGGTTGTCACAAACCTTCAATTTGAGAAAGCCTGAAGAATCCAATAATCCTTTACATAGTTCCTCTATACTGTAGGTACACAGCAGACTGCCTTCTAACAGTGAACTGTCAAACATGAATAAGAGTTGTAATCTTAGCATCATGGATAATTAGATGAATTTCTCTTTCTTGCAAAATTTCCATTTATTCAATTCCTTTACTATGTGATGAAATTTCTATAGAAGAATATAAGGAGAAGAAAGGAAAAGAGAGTAGAAGATCTCAGAACCCTCCTTCTGCCCCTAAGAGTTATTACTTAAGGACTTTTATTGAGCTACTGTCTCAGAAGTTAAATATTAAGAGCCTATATAACAGGAGTTTCTCTATGGACTCTCGCTTTAAGAAGACAGGAGTGGTAGAGAGAGACAGAAGTTTCTCCAACATGGGACAAGGCCCAGCCACCTCTTTTTGTCTAGGGAGCCTCACTTGATAGGACTGGTGGGCTTCCAACTAGGAAGCACATCCACTCAAGAAGGCTGAGTGCTTCTCCCTTTAAGCTCTGCCCTATGGTGACATGGCTCTCAGAGTGGTAAGACCTATGGCCACCATCTCTTCCCATTCACCATATCTGTTCGGGGACCATATAGGCACTGATTTTCTTCCCCTTTCCCATGACTCTGGGTAGGTAACGAAAGGCTGGAGCTTCTTTAGGCTTAAATAAAATCAACTTGCCCTTCTTTCCTTCCATCTTCCATCCCCCACTTGCCTTTTTTTTGAATTCTCTCCTACGTGGATAGGTTTCTCCAAGGAACCTTCTCTCAGAAATACCTAGTAGAAGATGGAAAAAGTGGCAGCACAGACTATTGACAGAAATTGGAATAAAACCCTGAAGATGTCATGAGTTGAAAAAGGAGTTCACTAGACTTCAGGGTCACAATTATCAGTTAACACAAAATCTGTGATAAACCTTTGGGGAAATAGGAAATGATGGATGACTATTAGAAGGTAAATGGCATAGAGAGAAAGAGTGGTGTGCCAGAGCCCATAGAGGAACAATCAGGTGGGAGAAGCTTTCCAGCTGTACTTTTTGCTCTCCATGGTACCCTGTGCAAGCCCAGGCTGACCAGTGTGAGGGGGTTGAGACCAGGCTGGATGGAGCTAAGGGGCTCCTCTCTCATTGCAACTGCGAACTTTGGCTTAGGCCTGGAACTGTCGAAACTCAAAGTCCACAAAATAATGTGCTTGAAAAACAAAACACACCAATTCCAGGATTATCCTCAATGTTCTAAAGCTTAAAACCTCAGGAAAATTCTCACCTCATGCCTTGGAAGAGGAAAGTCAGAGCTTTCTGGTACACCTCAGGGCATGAAGCCAGGCAAGGACAGGTGCCAATAATATGGGTGTGCTGGGAACCCTTGAATGTTACCTCACTCAGGCAATTCCATCACAATGTGGCTGCCTCTAGCAAGAGCAGTGCTTGGGTAAAGGAACTGGGGGAAAACAGGGATTCACTAAGCTCAGACTGAACCCTGTCTCCAAATTTGCCTCAAGTTAGGACCCACCTTTCCCCTTTCCCCTAAAAGGAACATTACTGCCCACTAGAGCAAATGGGGAAAAATAGTCTCACAGGGAATATTTATAAGACAGAAGATCATGAGCACAAAAGAAATACAGTAACGTATAAGAAAGAAGAACCTGTAAAACCAGATATAACAAGAATTTAAAACAAGTATGGGAAAAAAAACCCTGGAAAGATATGGAAAGATACTGGAAACATGAAACCGGAACAAGCAGTTATAATGAAGAACCAATCAAAAATAAGTTATATAAAAAAATAACTACTAAAATAAAGAAGCCAATAGTAAACTGAGTAGTAAAAATGATAGAACCTGATAGTGCAAACAAAAAATTTTCCCAAAAGAAATCAGGAGATTAAAGGACAGATTATGAGAAAAATGAAATGAAGGAATAAAGTTGACTACACATATATATATAATGGGAGTCCAAGAAGAGAATAAAAAAGAATAAAATGAAAAAGAATAGTTAATAATTTTCCAGAATTAAAGAAATATATCCTTAGATTGAAAGGGCTGTATTAATACAGCACCAAAAAGAAATGTAAGAAAGAGGTATCTACCACTAGAAACATTATGGTTAAACTAAGATTAAGAAACATTTCTGAAAGCTTCTAGAAAGAAAAAGTAGATCACTTACAAAGAAAGTAACCTGACTGCTCCTGAATGCATGCACAAAATTACTTTAATACACTCAGTACCTGTCTCTTTATGGGGGAGGGGGAGGGAAGGGAAGACATACTAATACATATAGACAATAAGCACAAATATGGTTATCAAAAATTAGAAATAATCAGACACAGCATAGTTATAGATTGTAAAGCTTTCAAATCAGATGAAGAAAATCTGATTCAGACAATGGAAGGAGGGGGAGAAAAAAGAAACAAAAAGCATAATAAATGGAAAACACAAAATAAGATTGAAGACATGAGGCCAAACATGGCAATAATAATAAATATAAATGGGTTAAATTCATTGATTAAAAGACACAGATTCTCACATTACTAAAACAAAAAGATCCAGCAATATGGTGTCTAAAAGAGACACATGGGCTTCCCTGGTGGCGCAGTGGTTGAGAGTCTGCCTGCCAATGCAGGGGACACTGGCTCGTGCCCCGGTCCGGGAGGATCCCACATGCCGTGGAGCGGCTGGGCCCGTGAGCCATGGCCGCTGAGCCTGCGTGTCCAGAGCCTGTGCTCCGCAACGGGACAGACCACAACAGTGAGAGGCCCGTGTACAGCAAAAAAAAAAAAAAAAAAAAAGAAAAAAAAATTAAAAGAGACACACTTCATAATAACAGCTAATATAACACTTATTTGTTCACTATGTTCTGAGCACTTTACTTGTTTTAATTCGTTCAATTCTCAGAAGAGCCCTATATGAGCTAGATTACTAGTATTGCCATTTTATAAATGAGGACACTGAGGCACAGAAAAATTACATAACTTAAAGTAAAACAGCAAGTAAGTGGTGAAGACAGAATTCAACACTAAGCAGTGTGGATTTAGAGACAGGACAGCATTCTTAGAGGCTACGTTATCCAGAAGGATTGAACATAAGGGTTTAGTGGGAAAAAAAAAGACAAGGCCCATACGAAACAAAGGAAAGCCAGGTTAGCAATTTTAATACCAGACAAAATAGAATTTAGGTCACAGAAAAGGCCACAGTGGTCAAAGAGAAATCTTTATAGTATTCCTCTCATCAGAAATGTTCAATTAACTATATAAAAGAAAATCTGATAGCATTTCTAAGAGAAGCATAATTTAAATAATGCACTAAGTACATATATTAATCCATTTATTCCTCACAATTCCAGGAGGACAATTATTTTTATCTCTATTTCAAAGATGAAGAAAACTGAAGCTGGAGAAGTTAAGCAATGTGCTACTCAGCTAATAAGAGGTGGAGCCTGGACTTAGACTCTGGAAAGTCTGGCTCCGGAGCTTGAGTTCTGGATCATCTGGCATTACAAACAGAAGAAAAGGGTGGACTGTTTAGTAAGCAGTGTTGGGAGAATTTGCTCACTATGTAAAAACGAATAACACTGGATCCCTTCTCATTCACAACACAGATATAAAAAAATAAGCTTAAAGACCTATCCAAAAAACAAAAAGCCGTAAAGTTAACAGAAGGAAATGTTGGAGAATACCTTTGTGAGTGAGAAGTTCTTACTATCTCCAAAGCACAAACCATAAAGGGAAAAATTAATGGAATTTGACTATCTCAAGGTCAATGACTTCTGTTCAAGGAAGAATACCACAGGCATAATTAAGAAGGGAATCAGATGAGAAGATATCTGCCATGTCTATACTCAACAAAGAATTGATATCCAAAACACACAAAGAATTCTAGTACATAGGCAGAAAGAAATACAGGAAACACAAGAGAAAGCTCTGTATCCCTATCCTTTTTCAATGTGCTACTTTTCTTCATAGCAAGTGTTACCACTGACTTTATATGTCTGTCTGATATATAATAAATTGTTACTATCCACAGACACACAGCACTTATTGCCTTTTGAATATGCATATGTGTATTTATTTTATTGAATAATAGCTACAATGTGAAGGCAGGGAGTATTTTTTTCTATTGTTCACTGCTCTATTTATAGCACATATAAAGGTGCCTGGCACATAATGGGTTCTTGAAAAACACTGGAAGAAAGGAAGGAAGGAAGGAAGGAAGGAAGGAAGAAAGAAAGAAAGAAAGAAAGAAAGAAAGAAAGAAAGAAAGAAAGAAAGAAAGAAAGAAAGAAAGAAAGGACTTCAAAAGCAGAAATCCAGAGAGGTAAATTGTTAAATAAAGAACTACTCAATCTCCCTAGTAATCACAGAAACAAAAATCAAAACAAGGTGCTACTTTTCAAACATCAAACTGGCAAAGTTATAAAATAAGGAATAAGGTGTTCAGGGAAACAGCAACCTTCCTACATGGATATGGGAGTACACACTAGTGCAGCTGTTTTGGAGCAATGAGACAATTCTGGTTGAACTGAAATATATATATATATTTCCCACAGCCAAGCATTCCCATTCCTAAGTATATATCCTAGAAGAACACTTGTGTGGGTGCATACATTGGATATTCATTTCAGCACTTTCTGTGGTAGTAAAGATTTAGGGTCAACCCATGAGGCTATCACTATAAGAGATAAATAAAATGGTGTATATTCATTAGGAAAATAGTAAGCGGTGGTGAGAAGAAATGAACTTGTCCTACATATGAAAAGGTCTCAGAAACATGCAGAAAAATAAACAAGTCAAAAAATTTATGATGGAATGTCATTATAAATATGTGTTTATTCCTCAAATCGAATCACATATAACAATATTATATATTTTTCATAGCTACACAGATATACAAATAAAGTATTGCAAATGGATGGGAACATATTAAATACTTGAGACTGTTTGTCTAAAGAGGAGTGAAAAGTGACTGGTGATGAAGGGCAAACACTAAAATAATATATAAAAATCCAAGAAGAATTTCCTTTAGTTCAAGATTCCATGATGCTTCCAGCTTAGGGAGAAGGTGAGCTGGCATATCTTCCACCTTGATTCCTTGGCTGCCCTTGTCTTCTAGCACCTTGCTGGCACCTCCCCCTAGAGGGAAGGCACTGGGGTGACAGAGCAGGATCCATGTTTGTGGTCCTGGGTTCCTCATATATCTCTTGCTATTGACACTTCATTTTAAAACAAATTGACTTCAGGAAATATCCACATTTTAAGGAATTTTCTTGAATCCAAGGGCACAGAAAGATTGAATGGAGATGCCAGACTGTGCAGCTGTCACCACAGAAAGAATATCAGTCATTTTTGAGGAATCATGAGGAATCATGGAGGAAGGGAAACATGCCAGGTGAGGAGAGATGCGCAAATGTCTCAGTTTTCAAGAAAATAAAAGAAAGAGCCTATAAATTACAAACTAGGGAGTCTGGGGTGAACTCCATCAATATTACAGAAAAGATGTGTCAAAATCGACTCCCTTTACTGTTCATTCATGAGCAATTGACATTCCATAATGGGTTGGTTAACTATGGCCCGAGGGTCAAATCCAGGCAGCATCCTATTTTTACATAAAGTCTTATGAGATCATAGCCACACCCATTCACTTACATATTGTCTAGAGCTGCTTTCAAACCACACTGTCAGAGTTAAGTAGTTGTGACAGAGATTGTATGGCTTGCAAAGCCTGAAATACTTACTATCTGGCTCTTTACAGAAAAAGTTTGCCCACTCTTGCTCCATTTTAATGTTCCCTCTTGGAAAATGCTACGTGGAATCATCTCTTCTTTCGTGCCTCAATATAAAGCCCATCAGGAGGAGCTTCAAGATGGCGGAAGAGTAAGACGCGGAGATCGCCTTCCTCCCCACAAATACATCAGAAATACATCTACATGTGGAACAACTCCTACAGAACACCTACTGAACGCTGGCAGAAGACCTCAGCCCTCCCAAAAGGCAAGAAAATCCCCACGTACCTGGGTAGGGCAAAAGAAAAAAGAACAAACAGAGACAAAAGAATAGGGATGGGACCTGCACCAGTGGGAGGGAGCTGTGAAGGAGGCAAGGTTTCCCCACACTAGGAAGCCCCTTCGCGGGCGGAGACTGTGGGTTGCGGAGGGGGAAAGTTTCGGAGCCGCGGCGGAGAGCGCAGCAACAGGGGTGCGGAGGGCAAAGCGGAGAGATTCCCGCACAGAGGATAGGTGCCGACCAGCACTCACCAGCCCGAGAGGCTTGTCTGCTCGGCTGGGAGCTGAGGCTCGGGCTTTGGTCGGATCCCAGGGAGAGGACTGGGGTTGGCGGCACGAACATAGCCTGAAGGGGTTAGTGCGCCACAGGTAGCCGGGAGGGAGTCCGGGAAAAAATCTGGTGCTGCCGAAGAGACAAGAGACTTTTTCTTGCCTCTGTTTCCTGGTGCGCGAGGAGAGGGGATTAAGAGCGCTGCTTAAAGGAGCTCCAGAAACGGGCGCAAGCCGCGGCTATCAGCGTGGACCCCAGAGACGGGCATGAGATGCTAAGGCTGCTGCTGCCGCCACCAAGAAGCCTGTGTGCGAGCACAGGTCACTCTCCACACCTCCTTCCTTCCGGGGAGCCTGTGCAGCCCACCACTGCCAGGGTCCCAGGATCCAGGGACAACCTCCCCGGGGAGAACGCATGGCGCGCCTCTCAGGCTGGTGCAATGTCACGCCGGCCTCTGCCGCTGCAGGCTCGCCCCTCACTCCGTACCCCTCCCTCCCCCCCGGCCTGAGTGAGCCAGAGCCCCCAAATCAGCTGCTCCTTTAACCCCATCCTGTCTGAGTGAAGAACAGATGCCCTCCGGTGACCTACACGCAGAGGCGGGTCCAAATCCAAAGCTGAACCCCAGGAGCTGTGCGAACAAAGAAGGAAAAGGGAAAAATCTCCCAGCAGCCTCAGGAGCAGCGGATTAAATCTCCTCAATCAACTTGATGTACCCTGCATCTGTGGAATACCTGAAGAGACAAAGAATCATCCCAAATTGAGGAGATGGACTTTGGGAGCAATTATATATATATAGTTTTTCCCTTTTTCTCTTTTTGTGAGTATGTATGTGTATGCTTCTGTGTGTGATTTTCTCTGTATAGCTTTGCTTTCACCATTTGTCCTAGGGTTCTGTCTGTACATTTTTATTTTTTTTATTACATAAAATTTTTTTTAATACTTATTTTTTATTTTAATAAATTGATTTTTATTTTACTTTATGTCCTTTCTTTCTTTCTTTCTGTCTGCCTGTCTGTCTGTCTTTTTTTCTCCCTTTTATTCTAAGCCATATGGAGGACAGGCTCCTGGTGCTCCAGACAGGTGTCACGGCTGTGCCACTGATGTGGGAGAGCCAACTTCAGGACACTGGTCCACAAGAGACCTCCCAGCTCCACGTAATATCAAACGGTGAAAATCTCCCAAAGATCTCCATCTCAACACCAAGACCCAGCTCTACTCAACGACCAGCAAGCTACAGTGCTGGACATCCTATGCCAAACAACTAGCGAGACAGGAACACAACCCCATCTATTAGCACAGAGGCTGCCTAAAATCATAATAAGGCCACAGACACCTCAAAACAAACCACCAGACATGGACCTGCCCACCAGAAAGACAAGATCCAGCCTCATCCACCAGAACACAGGCACTAGTCCCCTCAACCAGGAAGCCTATACAACCCACTGAACCAACCTTAGCCACTGGGGACAGACACCAAAAACAACGGAAACTATGAACCTGCAGCCTGCGAAAACGGGACCCCAAACAGTAAGTTAAGCAAAATGAGAAGACAGAGAAACACACAACAGATGAAGGAGCAAGGCAAAAACCCACCAGACCTAACAAATGAAGAGGAAATAGGCAGTCTACCTGAAAAAGAATTCAGAATAACGATAGTAAAGATGATCCAAAATCTTGGAAACAGAATGGAGAAAATACAAGAAACGTTTAACAAGGACCTAGAAGAACTAAAGAGCAAACAAACAGAGATGAACAACACAATAAATGAAATTAAAAATTCTCTAGAAGGGATCAATAGCAGAATGACGGAGGCAGAAGAACAGATAAGTGACCTGGAAGATAAAATAGTGGAAATAAGTACTGCAGAGCAGAATAAAGAAAAAAGAATGAAAAGAATTGAGGACAGTCTCAGAGACCTCTGTGACAACATAAAATTCACCAACATTCGAATTACAGGAATCCCAGAAGGAGAGAAAAAGAAAGGGACTGGGAAAAAATTTGAAGAGATCATAGTTGAAAACTTCCCTAATATGGGAAAGGAAATAGTTAATCAAGTCCAGGAAGCACAGAGAGTCCCATACAGGAAAAATCCAAGGAGAAACACGCCAAGACACACATTAATCAAACTATCAAAAATGAAGTACAAAGAACAAATATTAAAAGCAGCAAGGGAAAAACAAGTAACACATAAGGGAATCCCCATAAGGTTAACAGCTGATCTTTCAGCAGAAACTCTGCAAGCCAGAAGGGAGTGGCAGGACATATTTAAAGTGATGAAAGACAAAAACCTACAACTAAGATTACTCTACCCAGCAAGGATCTCATTCAGATTTGACGGAGAAATTAAAAGCTTTACAGACAAGCAAAAGTAAAAGAATTCAGCACCACCAAGCCAGCTCTACAACAAATGCTAAAGGAACTTCTCTAGGCAGGAAACACAAGAGAAGGAAAAGACCTACAATAATAAACCCAAAACAATTAAGAAAATGGCAATAGGAACACACAATTCGATAATTACCTTAAAAGTAAATGGATTAAATGCTCCAACCAAAAGAGATAGACTGGCTGAATGGATACAAAAACAAGACCCATATATATGCTGTCTACAAAAGACCCATTTCAGACTTAGGGACACATACAGACTGAAAGTGAGGGGATGGAAAAAGATATTCCATGCAAATGGAAATCAAAAGAAAACTGGAGTAGCAATTCTCATAACAGACGAAATAGACTTTAAAACAAAGACTATTACAAGAGACACAGAAGGATACTACATAATGATCAAGGGATCAATCCAAGAAGAAGATATAACAATTGCAAATAGTTATGCAAATGACATAGGAGCACCTCAATAAATAAGGCAAATACTAATAGCCATAAAAGGGGAAATCGACAGTAACACAATCATAGTAGGGGACTTTAACACCCCACTTTCACCAATAGATCATCAAAAATAAAAATAAATAAGGAAACACAAGCTTTAAATGGTACATTAAACAAGATGGACTTAATTGATATTTATAGGACATTCCATCCAAAAACAACAGAATACACATTTGTCTCAAGTGCTCATGGAACATTCTGCAGGATAGATCATATCTTGGGTCACAAATCAAGCCTTGGTAAATTTAAGAAAGTTGAAATCGTATCAAGTATCTTTTCTGACCAAAACGCTATGAGACTAGATATCAATTATAGGAGAAATCTGTAAGAAATACAAACACATGGAGGCTAAACAATACACTACTTAATAGCAAAGAGATCACTGAAGAAATCAAAGAGGAAATCAAAAAACACCTATAAACAAATGACAATGAAAACACAACGACCCAAAACCTATGGTATGCAGCAAAAGCAGTTCTAAGAGGGAAATTCATAGCTATACAAGCCTACCTCAAGAAACAAGAAACATCTCAAATAAACAACCTAACCTAACACCTAAAGCAATGAAAGAAAGAAGAACAAAAAACCCCAAAGTTAGCAGAAGGAAAGAAATCATAGAGAACAGGTCAGAAATTAAATGAAGGAAACGATAGCAAAGATCAATAAAACTAAAAGCTGGTTCTTTGAGAAGATAAAATTGATAAACCATTAGCCAGACTCCTCAAGAAAAAAAGGGAGAAGACTCAAATCAATAGAATTAGAAATGAAAAAGGAGAAGTAACAACTGACACTGCAGAAATACAAAGGATCATGACAGATTACTACAAGCAACTATATGCCAATAAAATGGGCAACCAGGAAAAAATGGACAAATTCTTAGAAATGCATAACCTTCCGAGACTGAACCAGAAAGAAATAGAAAATATGAACAGATTAATCATAAGCACTGAAATTGAAACTGTGATTAAAAATCTTCCAACAAAAGCCCAGGACCAGATGGCTTCACAGGCGAATTCTATCAAACATTTAGAGAAGAGCTAACACCTATCCTCAAACTCTTCCAAAATACAGCAGAGGGAGGAACACCCCCAAACTCATTCTGCGAGGCCACCATCACTCTGACACCGAAACAAAGATGTCACAAAGAGAGAAAACTACAGGCCAATATCACTGATGAACAGAGATGCAAAAATCCTCAACAAAATACTGCAAACAGAATCCAACAGCACATTAAAAGGATCATACACTATGATCAAGTGGGGTTTATCCCAGAAATGCAAGGATTCTTCAGTATACGCAAATCAGTCAATGTGATAAACCATATTAACAAATTGAAGGAGAAAAACCATAGGATCATCTCAATAGATGCAGAGAAAGCTTTCGACAAAATTCAACACCGATTTATGATAAAAACCCTGCAGAAAGTAGGCATAGAGGGAACTTACCTCAACATAATAAAGGCCATATATGACAAACCCACAGCCAACATCATCCTCAATGGTGAAAAACTGAAACCATTTCCACTAAGATCAGGAACAAGACAAGGTTGCCCACTGTCACCACTAGTATTAAACATAGTTTTGGAAGTTGTAGCCACAGCAATCAGAGAAGAAAAAGAAATAAAAGGAATCCAAATCAGAAAAGAAGAAGTAAAGCTGTCACTGTTTGCAGATGACATGATACTATACATAGAGAATCCTAAAGATTGCTACCAGAAAACTACTAGAGCTAATCAATGAATTTGGTAAAGTAGTAGGATGCAAAATTAATGCACAGAAATCTCTTGCATTCCTATACCCTAATGATGAAAAATCTGAAAGTGAAATTAAGAAAACACTCCCATTTACCATTGCAACAGAAAGAATAAAATATCTAGGAATAAACCTACCTAAGGAGACAAAAGACCTGTATGCAGAAAATTATAAGACACTGATGAAAGAAATTAAAGATGATACAAATAGATGGAGAGATATACCATGTTCTTGGATTGGAAGAATCAACATTGTGAAAATGACTCTACTACCCAAGGCAATCTACAGATTCAATGCAATCCCTATCAAACTACCAGTGTCATTTTTCACAGAACTAGAACAAAAAATTTCACAATTTGTATGGAAACACAAAAGACCCCGAATAGCCAAAGCAATATTGAGAAAGAAAAACGGAGCTGGAGGAATCAGGCTCCCTGACTTCAGACTATACTACAAAGCTACAGTAATCAAGACAGTATGGTACTGGCACAAAAACAGAAATATAGATCAATGGAACAGGATAGAAAGCCCAGAGATAAACCCACACACATATGGTCACCTTATCTTTGATAAAGGAGGCAAGAATATACAGTGGAGAAAAGACATCCTCTTCAATAAGGTGTGCTGGGAACACTGGACAGCTATATGTAAAAGGATGAAATTAGAACACTCCCTAACACCATACACAAAAATAAACTCAAAATCGATTAAAGACCTAAATGTAAGGCCAGACACCATCAAACTCTTAGAGGAAAACATAGGCAGAACACTCTATGACATAAATCACAGCAAGATCCTTTTTGACCCACGTTCTAGACAAATGGAAATAAAAACAAAAATAAACAAGTGGGACCTAATGAAACTTAAAAGCTTTTGCACAGGAAAGGAAACCATAAACAAGATGAAAAGACAACCCTCAGAATGGGAGAAAATATTTGCAAATGAAGCAACTGACAAAGGATTAATCTCCAAAACATACAAGCAACTCATGCAGCTCAATATCAAAAAAACGAACAACCCAATCCAAAAATGGGCAGAAGACCTAAATAGACATTTCTCCAAAGAAGATATACAGATTCCCAACAAACACATGAAAGAATGCTCAACATCATTAATCATTAGAGAAATGCAAATCAAAACTACAATGAGATACCATCTCACACCAGGCAGAATGGCCATCATCAAAAAATCTACAAACAATAAATGCTGAAGAGGGTGTGGAGAAAAGGGAACTCTCTTGCACTGTTGGTGGGAATGTAAATTGATACAGTCATTATGGAGAACAGTATGGAGGTTCCTTAAAAAACTAAAAATAGAATTACCATAGGACACAGCAATCCCACTACTGGGCATATACCCTGAGAAAACCTGGACATATATATACTACCAATAATTCAAAAAGAGTCATGTACCAAAATGTTCATTGCAGCTCTGTTTACAATAGCCAGGACATGGAAGCAACCTAAATGTCTATCAACAGATGAATGGATAAAGATGATGTGGCACATATATACAATGGAATATTACTCAATCATAAAAAGGAATGAAACTGAGTTATTTGTAGTGAGGTGGATGGACCTAGAGATTGTCATACAGTGAAGTAAGTCAGAAAGAGAAAAACAAATACTATATGCTAACACATATATATGGAATGTAAAAAAAAAAAAAAAAAGAGAAAATGGTCAGAAGAACCTAGGGGCAAGACGGGAATAAAGATGCAGACCTACTAGAGAATGGACTTGAGGATACGGGGAGAGGGAAGGGTAAGCTGGGACAAAGTGAGAGAGTGGCATGGATATATATACACTACCAATCGTAAAATAGATAGCTAGTGGGAAGCAGCCGCATAGCACAGGGAGATCAGCTCAGTGCTTTGTGACCACCAGAGGGGTGGGATAGGGAGGGTGGGAGGGAGAGAGATGCAAGAGGGAAGAGGTATGTATATGTATAACTGATTCACCTTGTTATAAAGCAGAAACTGACACACCATTGTAAAGCAATTATACTCTAATAAAGATGTTAAAAAAATTACATTAAAAAAATAAAGCCCATCATATTACATGCATTTGTTGTTTCTCTCACTGCTCTCTTGGCAATATGCCTTTTGTTTTCCAAGGATCATCTTTCTGCTAGGATTTTGTCTCTCTTTTCTCCACTCCATGTCGCACAGCTTCTAGACAGCCATGACTTACTATTCTACATGATCTCAACTTCTGGAACTCTAGTCTGGATCAAGACACTAAGCATTTAATTTTCCCTAAGTGGGGATCGCTCAGATAGGTTTATTAACAAGGAGATAATCACTAGAAACTATGAAGGGTTCAAGGAGAACCAGTTATACCAAACTAACTCTGCTTCCCTTTCCCACATGGTGCGGTCACTAGTTTGACAGATCAGATAATGCCGTGGATTCTATATACCATGTCTTTAGCAAATTGGAAAATTAAGTCCTTTCATTCTATCACTGTAGAACTGAAGGAGAAGTGTAAGTTATCTCTTAGGTGGATCTGTATTTGACTGAAGAACATATTAGAGTAGTACCGATTTACTGATTGATGTAAAGCTTTAGGGAGGCCTTTAGTGTGAGGCTGCAGAGCTCTGTACTTAAAACTGCTGAACAGAAAAGAATCATAAAGAATTTGAATGTAGCTACGGAAAACACATGTTTACTCCAAATGAGCAAGATACAAAACAGAAAAAGACTGAAATGAACAAGATATAACTTAAGAAAGATGGTGATGGAAATCAAGTTAGCAGTTATCCTTGGGAAGATAATAAAATACAGGAAGCATGAGGGGGCATCTGGGGTGCTGGTCATGTTTGGGTGATTGATACGGGAGTGTGTTCACTTTGTAAAAATTCACTGAGCTTTACACTTATGCTTGATGTACTTTCCAGTACAGTCTAACTCTGTTTTATCAGAATTACACAATCTGTGGTTCTAATTAGTGTGTGTCTGTGTGTTAGTGATGGTGGTTTATGTAAACTGAGTCACATCTAAAACTATATAACGAATTACAGTGGGATTCTATAGCATTTAGATTTCTCGTAAGTTTTTAGATATTTTACTGTCCAATACGGACTTCCCTGATGATGTACATCATCATAATTGGCTACCAGCCTATAATATGGCCATGTATTTCCTTTAACATTACTCAGTGGAGGTAGAAAAGCAAATGAGATGAACAGGGCTGAGCAACTTATTATTATGTTAACACAAAATATGGGCATTTTATGAAGTTATAAGATTTATTCAGTGTGTCCTCTTTTAGCCATACATGTATGAAAGAAATATTCTCTCAACATTGCCAACATTTATTCATATTTTCTTGGAAGCAAATATACGGTTGACATTCATTAAGCGTTTGTAAGTCTTCTCAAAGCCAAACATCTGCTTGGCATCCAACGTGTTCACAAACTTCTTTCTTTAAAGGAATGTCTGTTGAGCATTTATTAGCTTCATTTGTGCTTTATGACTACCCTTTAAGTAGAACATTTATTTAGACAAATCCTTAAAGTTTAAGACAATCCCAAAAGATTCAAGAAGCGGATCTGTCTTGACCCTTTACTTAACATTCTCAGGCTATGACAGAAAGTATTCAAGGTGTCCCTTTAGACGCCTTCTTGGAGGGCCCCTCGATCGGACTCAGGTGAAAGGTTTTGCCTGGAATGCCACTCCCGAGTGAGGACACTCACTGAAGTCAAGTGTTTTCTTATGCACTATGGGGAAAAGGGCCTAAAAGGGGGTTAAACTTTGATTAGAGATGTTGCAAGTAGGGAAAAATGCTTACTTCAATTTCACTTCTGCTTTTCAGAAGACATGAGTACATAAATTATGTAGAAGAACGGTGATTACTAGACAGTCTAAAAGCTTGGAGGCTCTAGGCCAATTTTCAACCAACTGTCACAGAACATAAGTTTCAAAATATGTTTAAGCTAAACTGACAACTACAGAAAAAATGTAAGATTCTTTGAAAGGCTGGCTTATGTGAACTGACGAGGATCTCTGAAACCACATGCTATTTAACACACAGCGAAACTCCACTGCAACGTTCCCACTCTCTTCTGGAGGGAATATTAAAAGAGGTAGAACAGATGCTTCCCTGAATTAAGCAGATCCAAGCAGTAGACAGACTCTTCCCACAGAGTGGCCAAAAGAAGTAGGGTTCATCCAAAAACTGAAAGGGCTAGGAGAGGTCCCCTGGCCTAGTAGCTCTCAAGCTGGAAGAAGCTAACCCAGGAAGGGCGCCTGTGTGCATGGGTTTCCCACCTTTCTATGCCAGAGAAGCTCCAATCTTAACTGCTGTAGACATCCATTCTCCCTGGAAAATTTGAATCACTGCTACATGCTAAGCTCTTCATTTTACAGGTCACAAAACCAAGGCCAGAGTGATTCCATTAGGTATCCAAAGTGCCAGGGCAGCAAAGCTAGAACAAGCATTCCATAAATCCCCGGCTAAGGTGCCCTTCTATCAATTATACAACCTGTAAGACCTTAGGGCATAAAATATTGGCAGCTGAGATGAGAAAGTATTTATCGGGTACAGTTAGTTTGTAGAATAGCTCTTGATCTTAGCTGTGTACACGAATCTCCCTGAGTCCTGGAGCAAGCCTTTTCCCCCTCTACCTGTCCAAGGAGTTCCAGGGAGTCTGTGAAATCCCTGAAGTGGTACATTCAATTTAACATGTCTGTGTAAAATTCGTCCATAGCTTTCATTTGTTCTTCAAAAGTATCTGTGATCACACCAAATGGTAAAAATCAGTGTACCTGAAGAAGGGACTAGGAAAACTTACCAGAAAGTCCTTTAACATAACATGCATGTTTACTATTAAACTACTCAGGTTATACAGGTAAATTCACACAGTGGTGAAAACAAAACCTGCACAGTACCTATGAAAATACAGTACTTGGTAGACTGATAAAAACAGATTTTATTTTACTTCTTGGATTTTACATAATTGAAAAAATTATTTGATGTATAACATGCAACCTTCACTCTGTAAACCAAAACCAGCACTCCAAAGCCCTGAATAATTTGGGGGCTAGGGGATTATTTCTGTCTCTGAGTATTCCCTTTAGAAACTGATGGTAAGAGATGTCATGACAACTGACAGAGAACAACTGTTTCTTTCAATTCAACTGTAGACTCTTCAGGGAAAACGCTCATCTTTATAACTCTGTCAATTAGGCAAACACTAAAAACTGCCTCCTGCCCTTCATGCTGATAATGTCAGGGAAGACAAGTGGCTGATGTAATCCTGAAGATGGAGCTAATGTCCAGAGCCTCATTATCCATTAAGGGAGGCTTTCCCCCTACTTCCACTCTAGCAAAGGAAGAGCAAGATGCTGAATTATCTTCATGTGTGGACTGACAAGAAATAAACTGTAAAGTCGTTTTGAGGGAAAAACCTAGAAAACCAGCATGAACATAAACTAATTTGAGAAACAGTGCCCTACTGTATTTTGAAATAATATTCAGTATTTATCCAGAGGGTTTCTTATAATGGAGTAAAATAGAGAATTTCCTGAGGCTAGGAGATTACAATCATCTGAGAAACCAGGAGTAAGAATGCGTGCATTTAACTGCAAAGAAGGATATGCAGAACTGCCCACCTATTCCTCACAGTGAGGACTCATCATGGAAATTATGCTTCAAGGTCAGTAAGCTAAATGACAAGAAGATGGTCTGTGCCAATAATTTAAATGTCAAGTGGCACCGGGCCAAGAAGGTGCACAGATATAAATCGGGCAGTGGCACTGATGTAATTATGGGCTTAGACGAATTCTCAAAGCCAGACCGGAAGCTGAACCACAGTCTTTGGGGAAAAGAGAGAATATGAAGGTAATTAGAGGAAAAAAGCAGAGGAAAGTTTTTTACTTTTTAAAAAAACCCCTAAAACTCTAAATAAAACTCAATGTCTGCAGAGGGACCTTCATGGTCCTCAAACATGCATAAAACAGGATGGAGGGAGGAAGGGGCCACCCACATCTTTATAAGCTCAGTGTCAGAGCAGAGCTGCACGTGCACGGCAGTGTGTGTCCCTCCCAGGGGCCTGGGACCTGGAGGGGTGCTGAGGTCCACGTGACTTGTGAGCATCCAGAACGAGGATCTCAGGAGGGAATTTCACAAGCACAGAACGTTATTTTTTTCTCCCTGGACTCTGCTTTCTAGTTTTTCTCTCCCTCTGCTATTGTTTAATTTTGTGGTTCGACTTTTTGAAGAATGGTGGGAGGTACCATGTTAAGCAATGCTCTAGGAATGAGGCTCAGCGGCGATGAAATCGGCCTCCCACGTCTTTCAAACCAACTGTGAGTCTGCTTAAAACACAAGGCAGACACAAATACGAAGGAGAGCAGGCAGGACGTCCTGTTCATCCTTGTATGTGCAGCATCTCTCCCCAGCACACAGTCGGCACAGAACGGATGCAGGCTCAAGGGAACCCGTCATTTTATCTAAACAGCTCTGTGGTCCGTTCTGTTTCTGAATAGGAGCCAACAGCCATATCACTTAATGTGCTTTTGAGCAATCTTTTGTTGATCCTTGTGCCTCCGTTAATGAAAGTGATTAAACAACCAAGTCTGGCACAAAATTATCCTGATGGGAGAGCATCAGAGTTGAACATGGTCAAGAGATTTACAAAGGAGCCAAGAAACATCACTGGAAAAGCAGATATTAAAAAATCATGAGTATCCTCATGCTTTTAATTTTTATTTATTTATTTTTAACATCTTTGTTGGAGTATAATTGCTTTACAATGTTGTGTTAGTTTCTGCTGTATAACAAAGTGAATCAGCTATATGCGTACGTATATCCCCATATCCCCTCCCTCTTCTCATGCTTTTTAAAGAAGACAGTCAAGAAAATAATTTCCAATTTTTTCTTCATGGTTAAGCAGAGTCTGATTATTACTAATACTAAATATCTGTACACTGTATTGCCTAAAAGCTTTATAGTAATAGTATTTATTAATACATGCCACAGAGAAGAAAAATTAAATGAAATAATTAGATTCCTAGGAATAATAAGCAACTCTTAATGCTCTGAGTATAATATAATTTTATAGGCTGAAATGACACTTATCAAGGATATTTATTAAGTACGGTTTAAACTATATTTCACAAAAACAACCCACTGAAATTTAGGAAATACCTATAAGGCATGGCTTATAAGTTTGGAGACAATATCATATACAGGATATTTAAGTAAATAAAGCCTGGACCAAAAAAAGTTTTAAAAAGCAGAAGATTCTTTTATTCACAAATATATTTTAAGAGAAAAAATAAAGTTTTACAAATAAAGTTTGTAAAACAAATAAAGTTTGCCAATAGTACAGTTTTAAAGATAATGTTAAAAGCACAGATTCTGAGAAATTCTCCAGAAGCCCTGCTAGTATTTCATCTCGCATGAAGAGAAAGCAATTTGAGAACTGCTACCCAACGCCTAGTCTGACCAGCTGGTAAGATTCAGTAAGTGGGTGGCAAAGAGGAAAATCCTTGCATTTCATGGTGACCAGAGGGGAAGAGACTGGGCATAGTCATAAATATACTTTAAATTTTAGGAAGACTTTGTTAAAACAATTTAGTCAAAGACATGAGGAAGATTCTTTGACAAGAAGTTCAGGAAGGATTGGAGCTAAATAGTTCACAAAAATACAATTCTATGGAGTAGGCCTTGATACCTCAAAACAGATTTTAACTTAGGATATAGGCAATATTATAAATTAGAGGGCAGAAGATTATATGGTCAATAAACAGCCTTCAGAAAAATGCTCAGCTATTTGGAAAATGATTCAGTTAGTGTCTCCCATCATGCATTCCCCCAAATAAGTCCAAGCAACAGAATCAAAGATTTAAGTGTAGAAAACAGAACCTTTAGAGAAGCAACCCTGGATGGAAATGCAGGTAAATAAACACAGAATGGCAAGAAACCTGCCAATTCAAATTATGAACAATAATCATTAATGACTGTCAGGACTCACTTTCAAAACTCTGCTAATAAATGCTATCCCAGTTTGTGAACCCTGAGTGAATGAATTAATAAATAAATAACCTGACATTTATGGATTCTGGATAAAATAACTTCAAGGAACTTTAAAAATCAAGAACTTAGGATCCAGTTGCTCATTACTGAAATCCGACAATACCATGGAGAACTTACCTGCAGCAAATAACAGCTTTGCACGACAAAGCTAAGTCCAGAAAATACTGCCGTACTCCAAAAGTTAAGGCATACTTGAGAGTTTTCCCATCAATTATAAGAGCAAAGTCATTCTCCTTCCGAAGAGCATCACCAAGGGTAGTGCAGTGACGACTGAGAGTTTCCCTTGTTCCCTGTAAAATTAAACGAAAGATGCCCTCAACATTTACTCCCATTTGTTCTACCAAGGTTGTTCAGCAACTACTTTTAGTTATTTCTAGTGCTTTTTAAATTTCAAATTGCTTTCACATACCTCTACTCATCTGATTCTCACGAAAGCCCCTCAGAGAAGACTGGACAAACATTGTCAGAAAAAGTGAGTGACTCCCTTAAAGCCATACCCTGTTCCTAGCACGGTTGGGACTTGACTACACATCACCCATTCCCCTGCCATCTTTGCTCATTATTCCAACCACACGGTCGCAATCTTCTTAAAATATTTTCAGTACATTATCTTGTTAAAGCATAACAACGTTGAACTAGTCAAAATTGCTTAGCTATGAATCAAGGGGAAAAGTTGGGGAACGTAATTTAAATAATTTATGGGTATTCTTTCAGAAGTTGTCAATGCGACTGAAACTTAATTCTCAAGAGGAGGAAATGTAGTATCTGTAATCTCTTCCCACTTCATGAATTGGCGTCTATAACTTTAATCGCGATTTCATGATGCGGTATTTCAGCTGGGGATGGTGACATGTGGCCTAGTAATCTTGACGGATTGAATAAAAGAACCCCTTCCATCAATGAAGAGTTCATTTTCAGGCACAATAAAAACCTTTAGTGTCAAGAAAGGCTTTGTTCACCTCAGCTATATAGAGAGGTTGTATTTGTTTCCCTCTGTTAAGAACTATTGCTTTCCCAGCTCTTCAAAGGGAAAAAATTTCAAGATACTTAATTTTTCTCCCTAGATCCTGTAGACTTTTCCTATAACCTGATAGGGACAGCTTCTTATTTCAACGGAGCCCTAACATTATGAAGACACAGAACACGGGCTCTGCACAAGGAAATGTAAGGAACAATTACTTTCCTATTAGAGTTTTGTTCTGAGTGCTAGTATCTGAGCCCGCAGTTATTTATATAATAAATTTAACAAATCTATGTTTATATAATAAAATATACCTATAGTAAAAAATAATACATAATAATTTTTGTTATATTCAAAGGAGATATAATTATCGTTCCAATTTAAGACTGTGGTACAGTTATTTGAGTTATCTTCACAAAGAGGGAAGCAAAGACAGAGGTAATTAAAATTTTATATTGGGGATTTTTGAAGGTGTTTCTACATTCGTATTTCAAATGTGGTTCACACTACGTTCTGGAATTTCAGGATCTGTTTATCGAAATAACAGAACAGTGTTGTACCGTAAAGTAAGCATGCCCAACCCTCCGAACGCTGGAACTTCATTTAACACTTCCCCTGTTCCCTGTTACACACAGTGACATGAAGGGCCGCCATATAGCAGCATTCTTTGCAAAATTTTCTGTTCACACTTTACATCGGGGAGAAAGAGCTGTTTTAATTTACAGGCCTTACGCTCCTATTTCCTACTGGAAATTTTTGGCCCAAGAGAATTTTAAGAAAAGGAGGTAAAAAGTGTCAGCAAGACTCTGCAAGCAAATTTATCAATGACTATCCATAGCAGATTACCCTGGATTGTCTTAAAAGCAAATTCCCATAGATGAAATGAACAAACAAGCAGATTAATACACAGATAAAAAATGAAAATAAAATAAAACAATATTTAGCATGTACCACACACCAGTCATGGTTCTAAGGGCTACACACACAGATACAGTACTTCAGTTAACACTTACTACAACCCTGTGCAGGAGGCACAACTATTGTCCCCATTCTGCAGATGATAAGCATGAGACTTAGAGTTTAATTTCCTCGCCCCAAAACACATGGCTACTAAGTAGAGAAACCAAACTCAGAATTAAATTTCTGTACTAGCTAGTCATTCTCTACATTATCCAGCAAAAACAAAACCAACAGTACCAGGCATAGCAAATCATAAGTGAAATCCCCATACCATTTCCCCTGTTGTTTCCCTAGAGCCCTCATCATCTGTCTCTCATCTTGTCTTTACCACCAACAGAGACTTCTCTTTACAAAACAAACTTGAAACACAAATGAGTCTCTTCTTGCTCTAAAATTTTTCAATGGCTTCTACTGCTTACATGATAAAATCTAAAATCCAAGTCCAGCTAACTTTCGTTCGCTTTTCTCTTCACAACCTTGACTCCTTTATTCCCTCTCTCTGGACCACCCTTTCCTCCTGAGATATTCCACTATCTTTGAAACCAAGCTGTCCTCCCAAGCCCTCCCAGACTCACTCCATGCTATCATGTGTAATTCACTCTATGCTAGCAAGACCCTCAGTTCCTTGAGGGGAGAGACAATGTTTAATGTGGTTCCCAGCCACAAACAGTGCCTGTAATTACAGACGCTCGGGAACGACATATTTATGGAATGAGAGCACTGATAAATTTTGATTTCACCCCACTGGAAGCACTCCATTTCCCCTCTATTATCACTTCTGATTTGAGAGAGAGACAGACAGGCAGTCAGTCTTCTCCTTCGTGCTCTTTAATTTTCTAGAGAATAATAGGGATTATTACTTCAACAGTCTTTCAAACCAAGGCACTGTCCACTGAAATGCATGTGTGTGTACCTGTGTATTTATTTGCTTGCCTGCCTATCTACTTACCTACCCATCCATCCATCCATCCACCCATCCATCCATCCATCCATCCGCTACTCTGTTTTTTTAAGTTTTGCCCGAGTCACTCCTGATCTGAAAACCTAAATGAAACCTGAGATGTACCTCAAGAGGACTTCAAATTTCTTTATAGATCAGCTGCAAAGCAAGACTCAAAATCAAGTAAACCCCTGGCTGTGCAAGCCCCTCATGACCCAGCCTGTTCGACACAGTCCTGTGCGCCCCACTCTCCCTTCTTCTGAGGGCGTTCTCTAACATCTTAAAATGTATTGAGAACTTATTTGTGGCGTCAGCATCCCTGGGTTTCCTGGGTGATTATCACAGATCTGCAGCAAATCAAACAGTGTCAGGAGATGTAACAGAGATCACATTTCAGAAGGTGAGTCAAAATCTTCGCACAGTGAATTCTGCAGTCAGCCTACCTAGGGCGCAAGGTAACAGCAACAGAAAAGCTGCAAACACTTTCTTATTTTCGTTTACAGTTTTATTTTGTAAGCAGCTCTGTTGTTGGCTGTGTGCTGCCAGTTACATGTTATATTTCACCCTTATTTATACTGCCAGGAGTATTTTAAAATTCTTTTATTTATGAAAGTTTATTGCTTCTCCTGTAAGCCTGGGAGCCATACTTTATGGCCATATTGCATTGAAGCTTATCTCCTGTAGCTAGAAATAAATTTATTACTACATTAGCTGTTGCTTTGTTTTCTTTTTGGTTACCGAAGGGGGAAATGTTTAAACGTTTAAACTTAGTGACATGTGAAAGTGTAAATATATAAATGAGAAGCTAACTCAGAAAAAGGATAAAAGACCACAGAGTACAACAACATAAAAGCTCTGTATCTCCTTATGCTACAAAGTCTTATTTGTGGGCTGAAAGAAAAGGAGCATTTGTTGCTATAATATGGGAGAGTCAGAAGTAAAGCCAGTTTGGGGAGACAGACAGGCATTCAGGCGTCTCACCAGGCGGGGACCCAGGTATGGGAAGGAGCCGCAGGGAAAGCGGGATTTGCCTGCACCTCTCACAGCCTGCATCCCATGTGGACACGACAGTTGAGCATTCAGCTCTCCTCTCCCTGTCCATGGGCTGCACCTAGCCAAGTGCTCATCAGGGGCCCTTAGGAGCTCCTCCAAGCTTTCCTGCTTTGCCAAGTCACAATTCAGTCTACAGCCAACACTTCTCTATTCTTAGTCCTGACACAACAGGGACTAGAAAGGGAATAAAATCACCTCCCCCTGAGGACAGGCTCTACTCCAGCTCTCCTCTCTTATATGGGTGCTCATTACTGCTGATCTATACTTTCACCCAGGCCTAGCCGATTCCACTGTTCCCAGAGGTTACTCCAGACCTTTTCTTCCCTTCTTCAGACTCCAAATTTGGCTCCTGTTAGTGCAGCAAACATCTCCCTGCTTTACTGAGAACACTCGTAAATTATTCTCTCAACTTTCCTCTCTTAATCTCAAAACTTCCCTTTACCTAATCCTCCCTAATTCCTGAGCTGGGAGGAAGACCTGCCTTCTTTTCTCACCTCTGTTCCTCCCTCTTCTCCCCTGCATCTTTATTCTCCCCCACTGTCACTCTTTCTTTCCCTTAAGACTACATACGGAAAGCAATGAACAATAAATAAACCAAGAAACGTCCCCAACTCTATTTTTCCTGAGTCCTCCAGGTGACATGAATACCTCCACCTTTTGGATTCTCCAAATATGTGTTTATACTTACACAATGTAGCGTGATGTATAATTGCTTATCTGTTTATATCTCTACTTCCCTGCAGGACTGAGGTCCTTGATAAAGAGATGAAATAAAATCAATACAAGCTTGGTAATAAAAGAATAACCAAATTATTAATGATTGGAGAATACCTTGTGGGAAGTTACAATGATTTTGTTGTGTGACCATTGTTTTTTACTGCCTGTAAAACTCCTGTGTAATCTTGGACACTTTTAATTAGAGCAATAAATAAAATGTTAGTGTGCTTATTTTATTGCAGAGGAAATGGAGAACAAAGTGGTGGTTATGATCTAACATCTCCTTCTATCTCATATAACAGAAATTGTCTAATGAATAATGGAATCAACACCTAGACTAGCTACTTAGTGATCAAGCAGGTTATATAATAGTGGATTTATGAGAAGAAAACAATGTGTATTTGGTTTATAAGAAACACGCTTGGAAAAGAAAAAAGAAAGAAAGATGCTTGGCAGATAATGAGGTCAAGTACAATTCCTCACAAAGATTAACTCAGACCAAAGGGCCTTAATAAAGTTCTATTTGCATCTTTGTATTGCCTGGCAAAACAGATAACATGTTCATACAATACCTGTCGGGGAGGGGGAAATTTCCCACCCTCTGCTTCTTGAGTTTTTTTGGCTGGCCTAATAATTAAATTGGCACAAGACAGATTAACAGGAGGGAAAAAACCCCAAATTTAATTAGTACACATGGAGGTCTCATAGAAATGGGACCTAAGAAGTGACCAAAGCAGGCAGTTTTTATAATTTTTAGACAAAGAAACAACAAATTTGTAAAGAATTGACAAGACAGAGACGTTTAAGCTTGGGGTAGTAAATTAGTGAGGCAGTAACAAATTTTGTTTAAACAGCCTTCTTGGCCTGGAATTTCCTATCTCTAGTGATAAGGATGTCTATCTACCTCCTGGTGCAGGGCCGGTACTTTTCAAATGGGAGATTTATTTCTTGCTTTCTAAAGACAAAGGAGGGTCAGAATGTTCTTCTTGGATTGGCTGTTTCTTAAGTAACTTTAATTCAAAATATTCAATATGCCAGTCTGGCATATTTTAGGGTGGCCTGCCCTGACCCCCACCATACCCTCCAATAAAATAAAATAACAACAATTTTTAAGAAATCAAAGACTGGCAGCTTTATGATAATCTTTTTTTTTTTTTTTTTTTTTTTTTGCGGTACGCGGGCCTCTCACTGTTGTGGCCTCTCCTGTTGCGGAGCACAGGCTCCGGACGCGCAGGCTCAGCGGCCATGGCTCACGGGCCCAGCCGCTCTGCGGCATGTGGGATCTTCCCGGACCGGGGCACGAACCCGTGTCCCCTGTATTGGCAGGCGGACTCTCAACCACTGCACCACCAGGGAAGCCCTATGATAATCTTTTAAAATTACTTTTACATGACGTTTGCCGAGGAAATCTTTGATAAAAATCACAGAGGGCACCCTAGACAATGAACACACTTTTATAGTGAAATAATTTGAAAGTCCTGACTTGTTTGGAAAGTATCATAGCGTGCAAGATGTCGTTTGCATTTTGGCAAAAACTCTGCTTGGAACACTCTAAAGAATCCAGAGGCCAGATGTGCAAAGAACATGTTAGGCCACCTAAGAACTATGATTTTGATGGCCCCAAATGTAATGTTGCAGAAAGCACTTGCATAAAAATGGCCCTTTTCAGCCTCTGGCCTTTGGTTTTTCTTCCTGATTCCTTTCAGGGGTTTACAGAACAGAGAGTCTTACTTAGGAACATATCCAGGAAACACCCCAGTAGAGAATGTGGAAATATCCCTAAGGAGAGGTAAATAAAAGCCTCTTGCCTTTGACTAGAAGACTAGTCTATTCCAGTCTAACCAGCAGAAATGATGTGAAGGTTACAGACAGTGTAAAATGTTAACACCTAAATGTCGTGGTGTGGGTGTCGTATGGGTGTCGTAACACCCACATCCTGCTCCAGGGCCACAGTTACTTATAGTGACAGAAGAAAATGTGTGATAACTCATCTTATCCCAGAAGGAGTCATCAGCAAGGCTAAGCCCAAGAGCAAAAGTTAAAGGAAAAAAGTATACATATAATACTTATTTAGTTCAAACTATATGTTGGTATTTGGGTCAGAATACAAATAAGCCTTCAGCACCTGGATTTATTCCTGGGAATCTCTTAAATGTGTGCAGGTCAAATGATAAATTTATGTTTATCGTAAGTTTATCATGAGTTCACCACCAGTTAAGTGAAATAAGCATAGAATTTTGGCTAATGCTGAATCACTTTTGGAAGACACACAACTTTCACCCTTGTCAGAATGGACTTAAGTTTATGAAACCTGTGCTTCTCACTTCAGTAGCAGCACAGCGGGTTTCTGTTTTCACTTACTTTCCACCAAAAGGACAAAATGCAACATAATGTTACAGGAGAACATCTTGTGGAACAAAGACGGTGACTGATGAAATAAGACAACTTGCTGGAGGTTGGGTCACTGTAAAATAACTCTTCAGAACTCATCAGCTGATGTGCACAAGTTACCAATCAGTGTAGAGAAGGCAGCCATCAACATATAACAAATATGTAACCATAAAAAAGTGGGGCTTTTTTAGTTAGAAAGCCAAGGATGGCCATGAGGGTTCACATGATGCTTCTGGGCACCAATAACATCTGAAGCAAAACGATGACGCCACATGGTAAAGGACTTAAGTTCCAGAAGCTGAAACATACCCCATGGCTCAGAACACAAGGCTTTCCTCACCTTTAGGTGGTTGTAGAATATAAGGTGAAAACAAGCTAATCAAGCATTTTTCACCTTTCTTGGAAAGGAAATATTAGGTGTTTTATTTTGAAAAAAAGTTCCTTATGAAAAAACTAAATGAGAAATAAGGAATGGCTTCAACCACTAACTTAAGACACCAAGAACCCCAAAATACTTTTGGATCAGGTGGCTACCTAGGCTCAGCGTTCTACAAAGGATTATATCCCACATCATAGGTGTCACAGGTAAGTTTACTTCATGGCCTATCGATAAACTTCTTCACCAGGAGTACATATGTATTCCAATCTACCTCGTCCTTATTTATTTTTTCACTTGACTAACTAGCAGTAATATGGTATCAGAATGACTTGGTTTGAATCGTTGTTCTCCCACTTCATGGCTGTCTTTCTTCAGGCAGGTTACTTAATTTCTCTCAATGAAATTTTTCTCATTCATAAGATTGGGTTAATATCTCTTTTGTAGGGTTATTGTGGTGACAAGATGTGCTAACTCAGGTGTCCTGTCCAGTGCTTGGCTCAGAGGTGATTTCCGGGAAAGACTAATTCTTTTCCTTCCTCTGACATCAGGTCTAAGAGAGATGTCAACACCCGAAGAAGAATGAATGTTCTGCAACCTGTCAATCACTGCACAACATCAGTGCAATCCAAGTGGTATATTACTGAGATGATTTTCAGTTTCCTTTTGAAATCTCCTAATGGCAATTTTATTTCAATCTACTTTTTCATTGCTAACACCCAACTCTACTAGCTACTACTTCTTCTACATAAAAACTATCTGGAATCCTGTCTTCCCTCAATTACAGAAAAGATGGCATTATCTCTTCTCATATGGCATGTAGCTCTTGCTAGATGGTAGGAGGACAAATATTTATAAAGTTAACCTAGACTGCTTTTCTTTATCTCTTAATTTCTGTCTCTAACCTGATACAACTCTTCTTTAAAAAACTAAATTTATTTATTTATTTATTTTCAGCTGCACTGGGTGTTTGTTGCTGCTCTAGTTGCGGTGAGCGGGGGCTACTCTTCATTGCGGTGCGCGGGCTTCTCATTGCGGTGACTCCTCTTGTTGTGGAGCACGGGCTCTAGGCGCGTGGGCTTCAGTAGTTGTGGCTCGCGGGCTCTAGAGCGCAGGCTCACGCAGTTGTGGCGCACGGGCTTAGTTGCTCCGCGGCATGTGGGATCTTCCTGGACCAGGGCTTGAACCCATGTCCCCTGCATTGGCAGGTGGATTCTTAACCACGGCGCTACCAGGGAGGTCCTGATACAACTCTTGAGCAGAAAATAACTTGAAAGTTACAAAGTGATTTGGCATTTCTCTCATACTATGTTTTTTGCAGATGACCATATCAATATATGTTAGACTTTAAGCTCCCATAAAGATATATATATATATATATATATATATATATATGCAGTTACATAAAATAGCATTATATGCAAATGAGAGCTTCACAAATAGTAGGTTGAAAATAACTAATGATAAACAAAACACAGAGGACTTATTTCGCTGGCATGTTCTTCAGCTCTAACACCATCAACTTAACTTCTTAGGTATTGATGATTTTTAAAAGCAGATAAATAAATACTTACTGTGTCTCTGTGTGTGTGTGTGTGTGTGTGTGTGTGTGTGTGTGTGTGTGTGTGAGAAAAAACCTTAGTTTACCTACTTGGTTTTAAAACCTACTATCAGTTAAGTTAAAATGTCAAATAAGAGAATATATATAAAAATCTTAAACTAACACCTATTTTATTAGCTGTTTTGGTGGTTTGTGGCCCCACCTCATCATCATTTAAGACATGAGGTATTTACAAATTTATGGCCAAATAATGTTTCATTCTTTCTCCATTTTTGCACTCTCCAAATGTTCATACCCTAAAATTACAAATCAATGGAACATTCCAATGACATTCTTAATAATACATTCTGACCATATCAAGTATGGACAATGTTAGCACGTTCTTAAAGAGTGAGTTATGATTTCCATGACAGCAACGTCGGTAAACCATTGGGTATTATCTTTTGACACTGTATTATTGATTCAGTGGAACACTGGTCATTCCATATAACCCTATGCAACACATATATCAACTACTTCTTTAGCTACTGCAGGCGGTAGTAAGTGGGAAAGAACATATACCTGAGAATAAAGAGAAATTACATTTATATACAATTGGTCCATTTAGTATTCATCCCCGTCAGGATCACTCTCTCTCTTGGACAGTTTCTGACCAGAAAAACTGGTGTTTCTAAACTCCTAGGCTATATTAGAACATAACCTTTAAAAACATACTTGTATAAAACCAAACCAACATAAAGTCACTTTTCTAAAATGGGTAAAGGCAGACAGAAGGTGAAATCATTAAAAACATATGGCCAAAGAGGTCTTCTAAAACAGCTTAGTGGAAGGCAGCCAAGCAAATGCACTTAATCAATACATATTGCTAAATATAATGAAGAGGGAAACAGAGAAAAAATTTTTTTTCATGCTTTGCTGATACACAGATATGAGCTTTCCAGGGCCGGCGTAGATATAAAACACTGTAATTGAGGAAATGGCCCAATCTCCCAGTAGGGTCATGCCATCTGAAACAGGTCAAAGAATGGAAGAAGCTAAGAAAAGGAAGTTGCAGCGCTGGGTAAATTGCTCTTGGCCCCTGGGCAGAGGTTTGGGATTTGGGGTTATGATAGGTTCCATCAGGCAAATAATTCGTTGTGAGGCATCTATTCTCGTTTTGGGTACCCTAGAGAGAAAGGCAGAAAGTGTCCAATCTGGGTCTAAGTCTATCTTTCAGTGTTGGGATGGCGGCACAGAGCAAAGACAGACAAATCCCGGGAAAGGAAGGAAGAGTGAGGTAGGGGATATAATTATATAATTTAAATAGTTTTGTGGATAAAGGCTTTTACCAAAGCTCTCACAGTAATTATTTGAAACCACCACTGAAAGTCTCCTAAACACTTATTTTGAGCTTGGCATTAAATATTCTCCAGCGGCGGCGGTGACTCAAGGGCAGGAGGAAGTGTCCTGGAGGAACTGGATGGGCAGACATCCAGTCTCTCGTATGGCCTTCAATTCAGCCAGAAGAGGCTGCGCAGAATATACAACCGGTTTTTTGAAAATAAGCAAATTACCAAATCAACGGTTTGGAGACAGTAACAACTGGGGTCTGTGAGAAATTCTTACCCAGAACCACAAAGAAAGCTGACGTTGGGCCCATTTCCCTAATGATTTGAATTAATTAATGTAGGAATACTGAAGAATCATTATCTGCTGTGTTTTCTCACTGCACATTCCAAATGCACACCATTTCCATTATTTCCCACATCCATTCAAATAAATCTATGTACAACTGTCACAGTAAAACGAAATATAGGGTCGTTCCCGAATTTCGTAAATACAAGATGCCCAAACGCCACCATCTCCCAGAAGAACATTCCTCTTTCAGCTGCTCTGCAGTCCTGGTGGTGAGCGGGAGAGGAGGTAGGGACAAGCTGGCAAACGTGGGGCGTGCCTTCCAGAATGCTTTTTTCTGAGACTGAGTCCCCTTTACCTCTGGAGAAGGAAGGGTTATTTAAGAACAAAAAGAAAAACAGTTTTGGACTTAGAGCAATCTAGGTCAAGATTCAGGATCCCACAGGCGTTAGCTTTGTGAACTCAAAGTCTCCATCTGTATTTGAGACAGACACCGTCATCCGTATAGGAGCAGAGGCTAACGCATGCAGATTTACCTGACACATAGGTTTCCTGTAAACTGTCAATTTTATGGCTATGCTGATTCATCAAAAGATACAAAAAAAAGAGATGCAAAAAAAGTCACAAGGCATGGTCTGCTCACCTCAAAAATGCCATCAAGCTGTTGGGAGGTGGCAAGAGGGCAGACTGATTAGAAGGCATTTAACGGTAATTCTAGGTCTCAGAGAGTCTTAGAAGAGCTCAGATGTTTAGCCAAAAAAAACGAGATAAAGAATATTCAGGCTTAGGGGGAGGAAGAATTTCTCAGAACAGCAACACTATGAATCTGTGAACAACTTCATTTAGGGATCTGAACACAACCCAAGATTACAGAATTTTGTTTGAGCAAAGGGGACACATTTTGTTTTTATGAGACCAAACAATGGGTTTGATGGAACTTTTTCAACCACAGTCTTTGGCTTGTGGCAGACACCGTCTTAAATCAGAGGAACAGAGAACAGATTATTTGTTCTTATGTTATTTTCTTTTTTTGTAATGTTTATATATAGTTTTTACTAACCCGTTTCTCTCAAACGGAACAAAGTTGGCTTTCTTCACTGAGAGCTACTTGAAGTAAGCCGTGTGCCAGACAGTATTTGAACAATCATCCTGCAATGGGACATTATAAAAACACATCTTTGCTTTTGATAGGGATACATTAACACCTTAAAAGTTAAACTGAGATCTTACACATTTTCAGGCCAAAAAAGCTGAAACAGCTTTGCTAATGGCAAAAGAGAATTCACAATACTAAAGTTCCCGAGCTGGCAGTGGAGGAAAACTCAGTGTGGTTTAAAACCTGCCTGAACTATTTTTCAAAGCAATACAAAACGTATTGCATTAGACTCATGGGACATATCAAGACAAAACTTGAAGTAGCCTCAATTCTCTTTTTTCCCCTCCTTTTCCGGAGTCAAGTCAATAACTTGCTTATTCTGGACTTCCTTCAGAAGCCGTTCCACAGTGACTGGTTCCCCAAGCAGTAAGGTTTGTCTGCATAATACATATAAGTCGAGCTTAAAAGGGTGCAGATGACAACTTCACCATTTATGTCATGAATGCCTGTAAGTTACATTTGAAGCTTACATGGTGTTAGAAAATCAAATTCAGCTAGGAAAAAAAAATGTGCAATCCCATAAAGGGCTTTCTTTTCCCGTGGTGTTGAAAAATATATATTCTAATCCTTGTTAATATGAAATGTGGTTAACAATTCATTTTCTGTAAAATATATGAGGGAGGGAAAAGACTGGTATCCATAATCAAACCTAGGCTGGCTTAAGTTCATATTTGCAAATTAAGTAGAGAAATTTAAGTAGTGAGGAGGGCAGCTGTTTAAAATCACCTCTTACAGCAGCTGGCAAAACGAAACTCCCCCTACCCCCAGGAATAATGATGCTAAAAGAAATGATCACGATCATGATCATGGTCCATACTTCTTAAGTGCTTACTAAATGCCAGACCTTGTACTTAAAAGGTACTGTTTGGTTTAATCCTCACAACAACATCCTAGAGATGGATATTATTATTATTATTATTTTATAAGAGTCACTGGCAGCTGAGGCCCAGAAAACTCTTATTTTCTTAGACTCTGGAATCCAGTGACTTAGATACATCCTCCAGGGCTGCTTAGCACTAGAGGGCAAGTTAACCTTTCAAGATGGGGCATAATAGTATCTGCCTACTAATGTTTTCAGGTGTAAATGTGATTGTCCTTGTAAAATCCTTAGTCCGGTACTTAGTACAAAATATAAGCACTTATAAACATTAGCTAGTGTTTTTCTTATGACTGTAATAGCCACGCATAGAACCCTGCAGGGGTAAGCAGTTCCCTTTTCACACAGTCAAAAAGCTGCATTTTCCCTTGGGATCCATACTCTGCTTCCTTATATTGGGTGTTGACTCCTAATCAGGCTAAATGTAAATGTCAACAGAAGCAGAAACTGAAAAAACTGTGCCCAGATGATCAGCAGGAGAGGTGGGCAGGGCTTCTCAGGAGTTCAACTTGGGAAAACTGGAAGCCTTTTGACTCTGAGTGGAAGAAATTTATTTCTCCAAGTTCCTCACATACATATTTAATCACCATTTCTGTTGATTCAATAAATATATAGTAAGTAATTTTCCTCTCTGCCCCTTTTTGTTTCCTAGGGAAGCCAGACAGTAGAAAAGAGGAGAAAAAACAACAAGAACAAATTTAACATCCAGCCCTACCTCTCAGGACAGATCCCACAACTCTCCACATAAAAAAGATGCTAAAAGGAGGAGAGGCCAAGGTTACAGGTATATCATGTGAGACTCAAGAAAGATGATTTGGGTACCTACAGAGTTAATGGCTTAAGAAATTATGGTTCCTCCCACCTACCCAGACTTGACAAATGAGGGTAGTGAAATCCTGAGCTATCTCAATGAATCAGTCTTCAATTTCTTTCTACCTTTTAGAAAAAGTTAGATCATATCCATCAAAAAAGATATTCTGGGTCACTTGAAAGTATTTCCAGAGATTCACAGAGTTGGTATGCTATGGGGGATGTGAATACTATAATAATCACACTCCTTAATATAACATCAACTCAGTCCTTCCAGAATTGTTTTACTACATTTTGAAAGATGCTGTAATCAGACACTGGGAGCTAAAGATAGGTCACATAGGAGGTTCCCTAGTTCTTAGCTCACATTTTCAGATGTTTCCAGTTTTAACAGACAGGATCTAGGTCATTAAGTGGAAGGGGTTTCTGTGAATTTAATGGGATACTTCCTGGGCATTTCTGTAGAGTTAGGGAAGAAGTACAAAACATCCTTCAAGCCAGTAATTTAAAATTTGTGCTTTTGCAGACCCTTAAGAAAATGTCTCATACCAAGATCATAATCAGAACCCAAAACAAAGTGGTTCAAAGTCACATGATAGAAAATTCTGTTACCTAACAAATATCTAATAGATTCTGATCTACTTTAGATTATTAAAGACGCTCCTCCATGAAATTCTTACTTTCTAAATTAAAACAAGTATGATCAAGCTTTTTAAGAAACTCTTTTGCTGACACTGTCAGGTAACTGGGTGAGAACACCTAGCTTTGCTCTCAGGCGTCACACTAGCTGGGCGTGCTGCTTTTGCTGTGAAAGGAACCGGGAATGTGCAGAGGCAGAAAAGCCCATCAGATTTCCATACTAGGTCTGTAGAGCAAGCCTTCAACATAGACTATTTTTCTACACAATTTTGTAACATATCCTTTTTATACGTGCCATGCCTTGTGCTAACCAGACCAATCCAAGGGTAACATTATCCTCACCTGACAGGCAGCACAAGTGGCTCAGAGAAGTTATCTAATTTCACTTTGCCCAGGGTGCCCCACTCAGGTGGGGCAGAACTGTACCTTAACCACTGTGCTACTGCACAGAATGATCTGAGTACATTAAAATTGTCACTTGACAAAACTCTGAACACCCACAATTTATTTCCTATTATATTAATATTATTTCCTAAGATGGCATGTTCCTAAGTTTATCACCTAAATGTTAATTATCCTTTGTGCTGATGGAGTGGTAACCCTATCTCTTACTATTATCAGTACAATTTGAACACATAGGATGCTTTTCTTTTCCATGGCAATGAAAAATAAATAATGATTTACCTAGACTCATTCTAATGACCTGCCTGAAATCTCAGCCATGGGTTGTATGACACAAGATCTGAAGGAGCTATGATGCAAAGTGCTGTTTCCTTTCCTGCTGAGAAGTGAATGAGTTTGCCACAGCAGGTCTCACCCCAGACAGCCAGATTTGTAAAGTCACCACTTAACTCCCTGGGAGAAAAACCTTCTCCAGACAGCAGTGCGAGAACCCAAGGTAGTCTGGAGCTGGATGCGTCTGTCAGTTCTTTCAGCCATAGTGTTTGCCTGTGATCTTCCACACCTAACTGGCATTTGAATTGCTAAGGACATTTCTAAACACTTGCTCTCTAAGTATCAGATATGATCGATTACTACCAAACTTAAAACTGATACACAACCTTTTTCTGTTTTTAAAGGAAGCCCTTAATTAAACCTTATTCAGTGACTCACTTCTCAAATATTTATGGAGTACGAACTATGGGCTAGGCAACTTGCTGGGGAATGAGAGAGAATGGCAAACCAAAACAAACAGAGGGGTGTCCCTGCTCTCACTGAAATTGAGTATTCCCCTGAGGCTCTATGTTTGGTCCTGCAGCAATAGGTAGTGTAAGTACCTTTGAGGTGTTTATTACTTTTCTTTAAAAAAAAAATTATTTATTTATTTGGCCCCATCAGGTCTTCGTTGAGGCATGCGGGCTCAGTAGCTGCAGCACTCAGGCTCTCTAGTTGTGGCACATGGGCTCCAGAGTGCGCAGGCTCAATAGTTGTGGCGCATGGGCTTAGTTGCCCCATGGCACGTGGGATCTTAGTTCCCTGACCAGGGATTGAACCTGCATCTCCTGCATTGGAAGGCGGATTGTTAGCCACTGGACCACCAAAGAAGTCCCAATGAGGTGTTTATTACTTTTGAGTTGCCATCTTGGAAACTTCAAAATGGAAATAAATAAACCTGTCTTAACAATACATGATTCAGTACATTGAATATTTTTGGTATTTCAGTTTTCTCTTTTTTTTCTTGAGATTGCTATTTACATCACTTGATACTTAAAACACTTCAAGACTGTGTTTGTCTAAGAGTTGGAGAAAAATGATGAAACAGATGAAAACAAAAGAAGCAATGCTAGCACACTCTACATAAAGTGAAAGCCTAAATCCAGACAAGAAGGATGTCAAATCAAGCATGGTCATGCTTCTGCTTTGACCTCACAGGTCCCACTTCTGACTTCCTTCAAGTGTCAGAAAACCTGGGTACCACGTGTAACCCATGATGCTGACAAAGGCCTAATGGTCTACAGGGATTATGGGGATGTTTACACTGAGGGTCTTGTAATGTTGTGAACAACTGCAACCCAGTTTTGGAACCACCTTCGATGGCTCCTTCTCAGGGACCCCATGGGATAAGTTTCCCTGAATTTCACACCACATTGCTGGCATTGGTGCCCCTATTTCCTCCTCCCTAACTCTTACCCTGGTCCCTTACCTGCACCCCATGCCTCCCACCCTTCCAACTTGCCTATGTAGACCTGCTTCTACACATCACACGTCTTTTAAGAGGCTGATGTAATTGCTTGCCTCGCCTATGAAGGCAAATTCTCAAACCTGGCCCAGCTTTCCACAGCTGACCCGAGACTAGCTCTCCAGTTTTAACCCCCCTCTGTCATTTCTTTATGGCTGTCTTATAAATACTGTGCCACCATTAAAATGAATTAGGTAGCTTCACACAGACCATTATAAAATAATTGTTCAGATATATTAAGTGAGAAAAGCAAAGTGCAGTATCAAGCAGTGTGGACAGCATGCTGCAATTTGTGTTTAACAACAAAGGATGCGTCCACAGACATGCACATCTGGGACATGCATATCCCTTAGGTAAGTCAGAACATCTCTGGACAAACACACAAGACTGGAACTAGTGACCGTCCCTAGGGAGGTAAACGAGTAGGCTGGGTGTAAAGGTGGGCGATTCATTTTTTGCCACCTAGACTTTCCCTTTTTGTAACTTTTAAATTTTACATTCTGTGCCTACATTTATTCGAACAAAACATACTTAAAAAATTATAACCTTGTGCTCAAGTTTAATGTTCCTCTTTCATGCCCCAAATATGCCTTGAACTTACTTCCAGTAACTTTCAGCTTTTTCTGCTTTTGTCCCCCTTACTCAGGTACTCACGTCTATGTAACTAAATGCCACTTACTTTGTAAATAGTTCCTTAAACATCGTGATATTTTCACAGCAAGCTATCTACCTTATTTACATATCTGTTACTTGAATGCACTTTACCTCCCTTATTATTTATAAGCTTCTGGAGGGCTGGCTTTTTTTTTTTGCGTGTGTGTGTGTGTGTGTGTGTGTGTGTGTGTGTGTGTGTTTAGGATTAAAACTTCATTCACAAAAAGCACTTCCCCAATAATGAAAGGCATAAACAACTCTCATAATTGCAAAATCTTATATTATTCTTCAGGCTACAAGGTGCTTAAAGATTTCACAAGAAAGGGAAGAGTATCACAAGGATTGTTTTAAGGACAAATAATAAAGAGGTCATCATTTCAGTTTAAAAATCAGACGCTAAATACTTCTTACATGTAATTTGTTTTATATCCAACTTCAAAACATCTGCCTCTTCATCATCCCTTCTACAGAGCTGGTCTCGGCTTCTCCAACATCCCTAATTATCAGGTTTGCTCTGCTCTGCTCTTTGCGTCACAATGACTGTTTCAAGCGGTTGTATAATCACCTCTCCTGTTCTGTCTTCCACCTTAAATTGCACTCACCTTTCCTTTAAAATATTTACAGGTCATTTGACCTACTTTCTTTTTTTTTTGTTAACTTTTATTTTACACTATATTCCTAAAAAATCTTTCCCTCTTTTCCAAATATAACTTCATGTGAACACAGCCATGAAAAAGACATCCTAGGAATTCATATTTCAGCCCAGAAGTTAGGACATTAAAAAAAAAACTCGAGGGGCTTCCCTGGTGACACAGTGGTTAAGAATCCATCTGCCAATGCAGGGGACATGGGTTCCAGCTGTGGTCTGGGAAGATCCCACATGCCACAGAGTAACTAAGCCCGTGCGCCACAACTACTGAGCCTGTGCTCTAGAGCCCGTGAGTCACAACTACTAAGCCCGAGCACCACAACTACTGAAACCCGTGCGCCATAACTATTGAAACCCGTGCCGAGAGCCCGTGCTCTGCAACAAGAGAAGCCACCGCAATGAGAAGCCTGCACACTGCAATGAAGAGTAGCCCCCGCTCGCCGCAACTAGAGAAAGCCCTCGTGCAGCAACGAAGACCCAACGCAGCCAAAAAAATAAATGATAAAAAACAAAAAACAACTTGACTATTGGTTATTTGGTGTTGTTCAATAGCTTTCACATTTTTTTAAAAGAAGCAAAATATCAACACTGGAAGCTAAAGCAGACATTAAATGCTTAATATACAAAATACCCAGGCAGATACAAATAAGTTGCAGTCACTCAGCAACCTCCTGACATAATGCTTTTGTAAAGCAGCTTTCTTGTCTCACAACATTAAGCAAATCATTTAGCAATTTCTTTTAGCTGTCACAGATACAAAGCTAGCATCTTTTTACATCAATCGTTCAAAACAGTGTACGTTTGTTCTAGCAGAACAATAGTAGTAAGGTATCTTTTAACCTCAGGAAAATAAAATATTTCCACAGCTAGCTGAATATAAAATAAAATGCTACAAGATAATTAAGTTATTAAAGGTTTCTTTTAAAAAAAGATAATCTTACTTACATCAAGAGAGCCTTCATTTATAACAATCATTCCCATGTTCTTCCTCAAAAGTTTGCAGGAGTGTCCTATGTCCAAACAGAGTAAATAGATTGATATAATTAATTTCTCTAGAGAGAAGAGGTGAAGACGTTAACACGATAACACTACAAAATTCTAAATTTTATCTATTTTATTTGATAAAATTAAAATTTTGTCTCTTTTAATAGAAGTGATGGCTGTTTTCTAGGTTTGCAGGAAGTTTAAAAAAGAAATGCTCTTGTTTGCTGTAAGAGGGATAAGATACAAGGACATTACCTGGAGTGTTAAGGCTGTCTTGATAAACAAATATGGAAGAGATTACAGTAAGGATTCTCAACGTCCTGAAAACTGATAAATGTGTATGAAATATCCTTCACGACGACCAACACGAAGAGCAGAAGATGGGCCAGTGGTTGTTTTGGGAGAAGGGTTCAGGAGGGTTGTCTGGCTCTCTCTTGGACCATTGATCCCATCACAATCTTCCTGCCCTTGGATTGCATCACATCCTCTACTCTCCTGCCCTCTCTTGCTTTGCTATACTTGCTGCAGGGCAAAATCACCTGCTGACTAAACCAACTCGGCTCACTCTGCACCTGTCTGCCTACAGCTGAACGTGGCTGGAGAAAAACAGGCAACCTTGTTGGCGGGCCTCACATTTAAAACAATACCATCTACACTCACTCCCTTTGTGATCTCATTCCTTCCCAAGGTTTTAAACACCATCTAAATGTTGACCACTCTAGAACTCATAAATCCCATTCAGACCTCTTTCCTGAACTCTAGACTCTCACATGCCAGTGCCTACTTAATAGCAGACATTTAGGTGTAAAATAGGCATCTCAAACTGAACATATCCAAAAACCAGGCTCTTAACCTCCCCCCAGAAAACCCGTTTCTCCTTTAGTCTTCCTCATTTGATTAATGGCAACTCCATCCTTCAGTTGCTGCGGCTAAAAGACCTTGAATTTACCCGATTCCTTTCTTTCTTCCATACCCTACATCTAATCTATCAATCAATCCTATTGGCTCTACCTTCAAAATCCATCCAGAACCCAACCATTTCTCAGCACCTCTACTGTTATTACCTGGGTCCAAGCCACCACCATATCTCATCCGGATTAATTCAATAGCCTCTGGCCTTCCTGCTTCAACACTTGCTTTCCTTTGAGTTTACTCTGTCTAGCAGCCAGACAGAGATTATATATATAATATATATATATATTATATATATATATAATATATATATATTTTATATATATATTATATATATATATAAAATATATATATATATATATATAGTTTTTTTTTTTTTTTTTACAGGAAAGTCAGATCAAGTGTCTCCTCTGCTCAGTTCAGTACCATCCAATGGTTTCCCATCTCACTCAGTATAAAAGCCAAGTCTGGACAACGGTCTGGGAGGCCCATCCAACCTGGGCTCTGCTACACTGCTGACCTCTTCTCCTCCTCTCACACTTTGCATTTCTGTTCTTTCTCTAGAACAGAAGAGAGCTCTCCCGAATCATCCAAGTGACATCTTTTCCTCTCTTAGGTCATTCCTGAGATGTCGCCTTCTCAAGAATTCTTCTTGACTTCCTGATTTAAAACTGAATCCCTCTGTGCAATGCCCTATTCTCCCTTCCTTGCTTTATTTTTCTTTAGAGCAATTATTGCCATCGAATATACTATGTGTCCTCATTTACTTTATTGTCTGTGTTCCTGACTAGGATTTGAGCTCTGAGGGCAGAGACTCTGATATGTTTTGTTCCCTGTTCTTAACTGATGCCTGGCACCATAGGCACCATCATCATTTGCTGAATGAATGAATCTTACCTTCCCTTTTCTAGGAACAAGTATGGCCTAAGATTCTAAAGGTTAAATGTTGCTAGAAACCACCACCATACTCTCCTTTCCAGAGGAGCTTTCATAATGGCTACAAATCTGGAACCATCTTGAGGATTGCTTATTTTGCCCACATATTACTCTTTACCCACCATGCATTTTTCCTCTATCTGTAGTCATGTTGCTTTATCATATCTGTGTGTTCCAGGTCTCCTGATTCTAAAGCATTCTGTATTCTCACACATCTTTCTGTTTTGTCTCTAACACCAGTGATAATTTTTATAATCAAAATTAACAACTTGTTTGGCCTGTAGGTTTAAACTTCTACTGCTTAGTTTTCTTTTAAAAGTTAAGTTTCCTCTATTAACATCAATTTACTATAAATTTATAGCATTTATACTATTTAATATAAATACTATATTTATAAATACAGTATTTATCAAAGAATACTGTCATTACTCACACTTCTAAAAGGAGTATTAGTTATATGTTTTTAGATACATGATACTTGATGACTTTCTAAAAATGGTTTCATCTTGTGAATACCGCTGAAATGCTTTCTTTAGTTTTGGGAGAGTTTTACACGTAATTCATAAAATCAATATCATCCAGAGGTTACTGTCAGGGTTCACAGTGTTCAGGCAACAAACTATTACTGAATTGGGGGAAAAAAGCAATATTTTTCTTGCATATTGTTGGTACTATAGGCCTCTAACAGCGAATATTAGCTTTCTCCTCTGTTACAGACTGAATTGTGTCCCCACCTCGCCATTCATATGTTGAAGCCCTAACTGCCACTGTGAATGCATTTGGAGGTAGGGTCTTTAAGGAGCTACCTACAGTTAACTAAGGGCATAAGGGTGATCCCTAATCCAACAGGACTAGTGTCCTTATAAGAAGAGGAAGAAACACCAGATGCTCTGTGAGAATCCAGAGAGGAAAGGCCAGGCGAGGACACAGAGAGAAGGCGGCCATCTGCAAGCCAGGAGGAGAGGTCTCAGGAGATACCGACCTGCTGACATTTTGATTTGGACTTCTAGCCTCCATGACTGTGAGAAGATAACCTTCTGTTGCTTAAATCATCTAACCTGTGGTATTCTGTTATGGCAGCCTGAGCTGCCTAATACAACCTCCTTCTGCAGAATTGGAATTAACTGTAGGATGAGTGAAAACTCGCAAGAACCTTACTTCCTATCTCAGAAATAACCTTTGGTCACAGAAACAAGTGTCGGTATACAAGCCTGCCATAATCCCCACCTCCAGACTTTGGCAGACAGCAGCAGAACGGTTACCTACATGTGTCAATTATGGATGGGAGGTGGGGCTAGGCAGGGATACAAAGTTGAGAGAGGGCGTTACATAGTTGCAAGAGCTGAAGTTTGGCTGTACATACAATCATTGCAAATTTAAAGGGGCACTGGGGCCATAAGTAAATAGACAAGCCCAATGATATTAACAAATATGGAAATCTGAAAATACCAAATCTTTCAAATCTTGAAATATCTCAAATCTATCTTCTAAAATATTTCAAAACATGTTAAAAAGCACCATGACTTAAAGTTTAAATTAGGTGAATTACCAATGTTAATGGCAGTCTCCTGCTTGTCTCCTGTAAGGATCCAGATTTTGATGTCTGCTTTCATTAGCGTTTCTATGGTTTCAGGCACTTGATCTTGTAATTTATCCTCAATGGCTGTGGCTCCAAGTAGCTGAAGATTCTGGAGAAAGAGAGTGGCAACATTTTTTAAGATTAAAAAAAAAAAAAAGTTTAGATTCTTTAAGAATGAAACATTGAAGTGTATATATGTTTTAAAATCAGAGACTAAATGATAATTCATGAATTTGTTGTAAATTCCAAATACCCCATTGAGTTTTCTCTCTCAAAGATCCCTAACTTTCATCCAGTACTTTTGGCAGGGGACTTAGGCTCCCTGAAGCTACCTGTCTTACCTTACTCCTCCCTAAGGTAAGGAACTGATTCTAAACACACACAGATGTAGAAGGGGGGAATCAAACACAGTTAAAAAGGAGCAGGCAGCTATTAAGAAAAAATAAAAACAAAAACTATGGAAGATCACCAGTGAAGAAGTAATCCAAGTGATCTGTTTGAAAAAGAGTAAGGTTACAGGCGAACACTATTAAATTGTAATTTGATGCAGTGTCAGGAAATGTAGACACAAAATACAATGAGAAAGGATGAAGAAAGGAGCAATAAACAAAGTGATAGCATTAGTCTCTTAAAGAAAGAACAGGGCTGAGTGTTTTTCACATGGTTCCATGTTTGCATAGTGGAAGGTCAGAGACCATTAAAGATCTCTTGCTCCTTAGATGGTATCTTTCATACAAGACTGAACACAACCAAAACACTGTGGAAAGCTGTTCTCATCTCTGACAAAGAAGAAGAATGGTTGCTTCTCTCATCTTCCTAAATGGAGGGAAAAGTGAGAACAATCTCCTGGCTGTTAGGGAAAACCGGCCTGCCAAATGGAAACAGATAATGGTGTTCTCGGTCCTAAATACATAGGAATGGGCAATAATGGGAAGATTTAAATCTTTCTTTCCATCATGTGACCAGGCATTGTCACTAGTTGGGTACCCTTCCCAACGGTGTTCTGCAAGCCACAACCGATTCTCAGTCTTACCCATTTTCCCCATAACCTAACCTCCAGAATGAACTACTTCAGCATTTATCTTTCTTCTCAACTATTTTCTCCCTTCTTGACTTCACTTTTTAATTTACAATATCAGAGAAGGACAGACTAGATATAAGGGAGATTACTGCAAAGGATAGTGTCTGGGTTGATAATAATAAAGAAAGCATTCCACTTTCTATTTTTCCCTTTAACATTAAGTCCTATTTACTTTGCATCACAATTCAAGTCTAAAAATAACCCCAAGTCTTGGTAGGCATGGAAAATAAAGTTAAATATATATACAAACACATAAGAGTGAGTGTGTGTAGTTGATGAGTATATTGCTTAGGAATGTTTTTGGCTATAAATAATAGAAAAAAATCTGACTGAAAGTGGCTTAAATAAAGACTTCTAACATCACTAGTACTGAAGTGGGTAGCTATGGGTATAAGTCGTTGGCTTGACTATATTTCCACGCATTCTCCAGATCTCTCTCAGTGTCTCAAGGTGGCTGTCGCAGCTATAATTATAACAGCCACACTGAAGACAAGAAAAAGGTGGTAAAACCAACTGTATCCAGCTCTTATTTGAAAAGCAAAAGGGTTTCTAAAAGTCCTCAGTGTATTTCCAAATACAGCAACTGGCCCGATGGTGCTCCATGGCCATCCTGAACTGTTAGTATTTAGCTCTTCCAGCCTCAGTGGAGGGGCAAGGCAGAAGGGCAGTAGGAATAGCTGTTAAATTAGCTGGCCTGCAGTCTCTGCCACAGGGCTTAAATATAGATGGGCAAGCCTATGCATCAGTGTTAGCATATACACACATGCACGTGTTTACGTGCGTAGGTATGTGTACAGACACACACACATCCACCACGGCCCTGCGTGGTGAAACGTGGCTCATCCTGGAAGTCCAAATGAAGTTTTCCTTTACTTCTTAAAACAAGTTTTCCCCTCTGCTGTGCTCTGATAGAACTTTGCTCATCTTTACATACTTAATTTATCATATTAAGATTACCTGTTTAAACGTACGACTCTGGTAGTTTTGTTCAAAATTAGGGGTCATGCCTCCAAGCTCCTTGTTTCTTCACAAATGAGGAGACAGGAGCCCAGAGGGGGGCAATGATTTGTCACAGTGACATAACTTGATAGATTACGGAAGGGCAGGGCTTGAACCAAGATCCTCTGTATTGCCCATCGCGTTCTTGTCCCTTTGTGTCTAGGATGGTGCCCAAGATAGTGGTCAACTCCCAGTCTCTGCCCCATAAATGTTGGCTGAAGTAAATTAAGTAGGCATCAGTCTGTGAGGGGCTAGCGTTGATTTCTTTAAGTTCTTTTCTACTTAAGTAATATTAGGTAGAGGAACAAATGCAGCTCCTCCTCTGGTTGTAGGCTGATGTCCCTATTCGGCATGAGGGAGTGAAGGGCCCTTAACCTGGGCATATTCCTCGTAAGAATGCTGGCCTGAGCACTAAGTGCTGACTCAAAGAAGGCCCTGTGAGCCCAGACGTACCACATCAGGTTCCGAGGAGATGCTGAAGAAGAGCTCTGGGGAGTCTTTGGTCCCTGGCTACCTATAAAAAGTGCAATTTTAAGTTGAAAAAAGGAAAAGTAGGAACCAGGTTCTGTTCACCTTTATACTGTATCTCCAGAACACTGATAGTCAGCATTTGGTATATTTGCAGAGTGAGTGAATGACAAAACAAACAAACAAAAAACAAAAACAAAAAAAACCTCAATCCAAATGTTCTAAAGTATTGTTGCAATCTAGACTATTTTCTCTTCAATATATTCCAAATAACTTATGCAGCTATTAGATTCACTTGATGCATGACTTCCTAGTATATAATATATAAGACAGGAAGGCAAATTTCCTTCTTTAAAAAGATATCATTATTTTATTATCTTTAATGGGAAGCAGATTTGAAATCTATCAAAACCTGATGAATAATCATCATCAAGAAGTTCAAGAATGAAAAGGAAGACCAGTTCAGCATCAACTATGCCAACATCACAACTGCTGTAATTTCAACATTGAGACAATGATTCCATCAGTTCTTTCAGCTACTTTTAGGAAATCAGTAGCTAAATCATTCTGGCCCACATGCCAGGGAAGATCAGGATACAGTTGTGTTCAAATGTTAGATATTCCACAGAGAGCATGATAAGATTTTAAACGATCATGAAGATAGTTCAGTAATATAAGCTCTCAAAAATTTTAAACCAAAAAAGTATTTTTTTTTGTAGTATGTTTCACAAAACCCTGGGATAACTAGATAATGTGAGAGCCAAGATGTGAATACACTAATTAGAAATATATAAACAAGTTTATTTGCCTATTTTCTAGTTCTACTTTAAGGGGATATATGAGCTCAGGAAGTACATGGGTATACACTACTCTGCACAAACCTGATAAAAATAAAATGACTGCATGGGGGAGATCACACTGAAAGCATATTTGAAAGAAGGAAAGCAGCTGGTTTTGCACAGGTAAAAAGGAAACATTTTCCAAACCAGGCAAAGATAATATAAAGTACCAAAAAGGTAGGGCCAGCAATAAATATGCTGAGAAGTGTTACAAGTAGGTTAACTTGGAGCATGTTGGTGGCTATGATAACAAGAATTTCTGATGAAACATTTCTGAATATTTAGCAAAATTGCAGTGGGTCTACTTTGATGCCTACGAAAGAAAAACTACATTTGAAAGCCTGTTAATTTTCCCTTTATCCTCAGGTACAGCATTTACTAATTTTAGTGGAAGGCTCTGCAGGCTCCTTTCCTTTGGCCCTGGTGTCATTTATTGTGAGATTAGATCTTGAGTGATAGGCTGTTCGGCCTCTGGAAATGAATATCTTTAGCTACACAATGATCATTAGGAAAAAAGATTTGAACTTTGCGTGCTTTTCCTGATCATAACACAAGAGCGTTTAGGCCATAATCAATTTCATCCCAAACATGTATTACCTTACACAGATGGCCACTAATGGTCACAATGGGAATTACATATTCAGCAAGTGTTGAAATGTGATAAAATTCCCATGGCATTTATGGAATTAAAAAAAAAACCTCCAAAGACTAATTTTACTTTCAAAATGTCACTGTGCCAGAAGTTATAAAGGTTTCAGTTGATGCCTCTTTGATATAATATAGATTTAGTTATCACTGAAAAATCATGAAATAATACTTATTTACCTAGAAAAGTCATCAATAATCTTATTTTCTCTTTTAGATGTTCATAATGTAATGCTTTTAAAAAGGGATATAAGTATAAAATTTCTACCCTAGTGAAGATACAAACGTCATGTAGAGTACTTAAAAACTATGGTAAAATGCATTATGACAGATTTGGAAACTGTGTTTTTTCCCCAATACATTTATATTACATATATTGGGAAATAACGGAACCTTAAAATGACCTATTTCCATATAAGCAAATATTGTGTCAGGGCTTAGATTATTTCATATTTTTTAAAAGTTTATGATATGTTCCTAAATGAGGAAAAGCATAGTTATCAAACTCATATCAACTTGGGCTTCAGACGATAACATGGACTATCGGGCAGAAGTTTCCTTGAAGACAAATAAAAGGAGTAATACTGGTAAATAAAGTTTTATCACTGGAGTAAATATGAATAAATAGTAGTAACATTTGGGAACCTTTGTTACAACATAAAATAAGATTGTGACTAGGCAGATGAAGAAACATTTCCTTAGCACAGAAATACCAGATACTGCTACGTGCTTTACATTGATTCATTCAGTTAATAGCTTCGGGGAGGTGGAATAAATTATGTCAGGTCAAACTGGGGTACAGCTGAGCTACGATGGTAGAAACAACACACCAAGAATCAATACACACCCCAAGGCAGCGAATGGAAAGTAAAACTGAGATTAAATGAAAGTTAGAATTTTATGTAAATCATCAGGTTTTTAAACATTTGTCTCTGTTGTTCAGTTTTTGGTAATACTCTGTTTCTGTGAATGGGTTTCAGCCTCAGTCCTGAGGTGTTCCTGCCAGGGGTATCTGTTTCCTGTTTCCACCTGCAGGCCCCAGACTCACATTTTGGGACTGGTTTCCTTTCACACACACACGTGTGTCTGCATTCATTCCCTCACACACACACCGAGCAGGTAGTTCTGGGCAAGATGGTGGGACACAACCACAGTCCCTTCCTTCCTCGAATCTGTACTTCAGAATCCATTCTTTGGATTCTCCCTTCTTGTTTTCTGACTGTACCCCCCTGCCTTGCGTTGGTACCTGTTTCTCCTAGACCCTGCTGCCTGGCTGTCATCAAGCCCCAAGTAATTAGCCACGGGAGCAGAAATGGAGAGCAGCGGTCTTCAGATTTACCTGAGGGGCTTATTAAACACAGATCAGTGGGCCCTACCCGCAGAATTTCTCACTGAGTAGGTCTGAGATGAGGCCTGGAAATGTACATTGGTGACAATGCTGCTGGTTTGAGGACCTAATTGCTTGTCTCCAGCAAGGTTGACAAACTTTTTCTGTAAAGAGACAGATGGTAAATATTTTAGGGTTTGAGGGTCGTATATTCTGTGCTGCAACGACTCAATGCTGTCACTGTAGTGTGAAAATGGCCAAAGACAATTTGTAAACAAATGGATGGAGCTGTGTTCCAATAAAACTTTATTTACAAAAATAGGCAGTGGGTGAATGTGGTTCTTGCGCTGGAGTTTGCAGACCCTTGATGCATAATACTGGTGAGCAGCGCATCTCTGCACCGGCCTCCATCCTGACTGATTGCTCTTGATACTTCCTGGGTCAGCTCTGACCCTTCTTTCTTAGCCTGGCCTTAGGTCCTCTGGTCCCAGTTCTCTCTCCTCTCCTTGCAATCCCAAACTATAGACAGAGCCTCTCAACTGTAATATACGATTACCATCAGAGAAAAACAGTACTCTCCCTAAATAATCAATTTACTATATGCTATATACTATCTTAGAAGTAAACACAAAATTTTCTGTGAGTACAAAAGATAAAAACAGGAAATAAGTATTTTCTTAGTTTGGGTGGCTCAAAAAAACCATCCAACACGAGTTAACATTTGACCTAAAATCCTAAACGAAAAATTAAGAATTAGCCAGGCACTTGGGGAGAGGTGGGGAGGGATGCGGGAAGAAATCCCAAACAGAAGAAATCGCATGTTGCAAAGACAGAGGTATGCAAATGCACATTGTGTTTGAGAAGCTGCCATTTAGTCAATATGGAACCGATAAATGAAGCGAGGTGTGTGGTGATTTAAATAATGCTAATTTAATAGGGTTGTTCTGAGGATGAAATTGGATCAGTCATCTCAAACTCTGAGTAGTAAGTTAGGAAGACGATAAGCCTGAAAAACCGGTAGGGAATGGAAATCAAAGGGGCTATTTTTTATGTTTGGGATTCCAAAGGCAAAGGGCATCTGGGGAAGAATTGTAGAAGGGGAGGGACAGGATCAGATTTACACTCAGAGAGTTCACCGGTGGCCAACTGGGGATGGATGGGGAAGAATGGAGGTTGCCAGACCAGTTGGAAGACTGTGGCAGTGATCATAGTCTTTAGCTTTAAGATACGGTACCTCTGGAATACTGAGGCCCTGGTGGCCATGGGATTCTCAGAACCGCTCTACAACGCTGGCTCTCAAAGATCACCGGCTTCTCTCTGGTCTGCATTCCACTGGGCATCATTCACTCTTGTGCTTCTCTTCTCAACATCTCTTTGCACATGACAAAGGGGTTTTATTTAACAGAAGAGACTCTCATACCTCTGTCCTTTCAGTTTAAGCTGAGCTAGAGTACACGAAGACTAACAGCGTTAAATCACTGGCATGGCTCATTAGCCTGCTTCTGGAGAAATCAGGCAACCAAGGCCAAGAAGGGGGTTTTAATTTGGTGCTTTTTGAACCACAGAAATCATATTTGAATTGTCACAGAGCCAAGGGCTTGCCAAATAAGGTCAGAATTCACACACCCAGCTGAAAAGAATCAGGATTTGAGAGGCGACTGGGTGTAGCCTGCAAAAACAACACATCCATCTTATTGGAGTGAGAAGAGAGCAAAACCCAGTGTGGAAAGTCTACCTCAAAGCGTTCATAATTAGGGATCGATCAGCCAGAAAGGAGAAGCGTGAGATCAGAGATCTAAGGGAACATTAAGTACTTTCACTAAGAAGACTCTAAAGACGAGTTGAGGGAAAATCATGAAAAACATATTCCCACCTTCATTTTTTTTTTTTTTTTTTTGCGGTATGCGGGCCTCTCACTGTTGTGGCCTCTCCCATTGCGGAGCACAGGCTCCGGACGCGCACGCTCAGCGGCCATGGCTCACGGGCCCAGCCGCTCCGCGGCATGGGGGATCTTCCCAGACCGGGGCACGAACCCGTGTCCCCTGCATCGGCAGGCGGACTCCCAACCACTGCGCCACCAGGGAAGCCCCCCACCTTCATTTTTAAGGAGGATAGAGTACATTACATTACACAGAGTGCACACAGCCTGCCTCATTTCCTACGCAGACGGGTCCGGAATACCATGCCTCCCCACCCCAAGGGCTGATCTCATGATGACTCAACTACACACGTGGTTACATTTTACTTTTCAAGTCACCAACATTTTACATACATTCTTGCTTTCTTTTAAACCATGCTGGCAGAATAACATACGGATTAGGAACGTGAGATCTGGAATTAAGACAGAACTGGGATTTGAATCCCTGCTCTGCCAACTACTGGCTATGTGTTCTTCAGCAAATAACTTTTAAGAATTTCTACATCAGCAAGATAAGGCTAATAATATGGCTGTACTAGAGTTGTTTTGAGGATGAAAATAGATTGTTTATCTTAACCTTTTTTTTTTTTTGAGTACAGGTAGGAAAAGATGTTGAGTACTTACCTAAGACTACGTATGTCTATATCTTTTGTATATCCGATTTGCTTTGTTAATGTTAATAAATTATATACATTGCAAAATGCAACAACAAATTGTAAAAAAAAAAGATGAGTAAAACATAAATAGAAACAGAAGTTATAACATTTTCTTGCTTACCCCAATGGTTCATTTTGTGTACCCCACGTTAGAGGCCCCTGGAACTAACTAATCAAGTTAAGGAGCAGAGGACTTGAAGCTTAGTAGAGGCTCAAAAACTGGCAGGTCTTCTTAGTAGATAAGCTGACAGACTGCAAATGTTCTTAAGCAAACAGTAATACAGGAAACTACTGGAATTTGAAACCACAAAATCACCAGTACATCATGTAAATTTTCATCTAGTACGTTTCAGTTTTTAGTACAAATGAAAGTGATATTGGCAGCTACTAAGAATAGAAACGGGTGGTTTTATCTGAAAAAGTATTCAGTTCGAATACAGAAATGACTGTGAATTTGGCAGTCATAAGTGTTCAGGAAAAGTTCTGTTTTTCATTAACTTTTCTATTTCTCTAGGAATCCTCTACACCACTCCCCACCATATGTTGGGAAGGGTGCTGGACTGCTGTTAGTTACCCCCGAGTGTAGTGGTCAGTCTGTATTATGCCACATCAAGGCAGTCTTCTCAAAAATCCCAGAAATGTCAACCATATTTTGGGGAGGAACCAAGGAGATAAAATAAAAAAAAAGATCACTAACTACCTCACTGTCCTATCTCGGTGCCTATCGCGGAGCCCAGGGTGCTCAGCCCTGTCTGCAATGACATTTTCCAGTGTTTAAGTTTACTGCCTATCTCCCTGCACTGAAATGAAGACAGGGATTTTTCCATCCTTTCCCCCTCCTGTGCCCCCAGAGTCCACAACAGAGCCTGACAAGTGCTGAGGCATTTGTTGTTGAATCTTTGCGACCAAGTGTGTCCCACATTCATCTGTTAAATAAGTAGGAAGACAGGTTTTTAAAAAAATGACTGAGTCTAAATTTCTAACGAATGCATCCTTTAAAATCCTTAGCTACCTTTTCTAACACATCCCTAAAGTATCCTTAGTGACAACGCATTTGAAACCAACATCCTCAAATGTGCAGAAAGCATGAACTATGTGGGTAACAGAAGGCAGGCTTTCGTTAAGCAAGCACTTACTAAGTAAATTTAGCCTTTGAATTAATTATTTAATTGACTCATTCATTTATTCATAAAATACTTATTCAGTGATTAATACAGGCCAGACAGGCAGTTCTTGGAGACACAGAGATGAGTTCGATAAAAACGATCCCTGCTCTCATGAAGCTTCAATCTAGTGGAAGATATATATTAACTATGAATTATAAAAATTTGTGCATATAAGACACAACACAGCTATCTGATTCAAAGGGGTGCTAAATGCTGCCAAAATTGTAGCTTTTTGATTACTCTTAAGCTCAAAAATGATCCTCTCTGACCCATAATTAATCTAAAAAACATTAACAGATAAAAGTATGGGGTAAGTTTTGATTTTTCAAAAAGCATATTTTGTAATTTATGCCTCATAATAAGAGAAGAAGACAAGAACAATTTTATCACCAGGGAAATACTAGACAAGTATTATATCTCACTGTTTTCTGTAATGCTCAAGATAAATAATTTGCTATCTCAAACATCAGAAGTGATTAGAAGGTAATTTATGCAATTGCATTTCCCTATTGAAGCAAATAAATATAAAAATTTTTCAAAAACTCTATTTACCATGAAGGAATACCTTCATATTTCAACCAATGGTTTAATTATAAAATATTCCCCAATAAGTAAGATCAAAGCCCTCTGTACCACTAATTTTCAAAGGAATCCAGCAGCATACTATAAGTATGAGGCAAATAAATTTGTGTCTTAGAAATAAATATAAAGTAGCAGATCAAAGAGGAAGGTGAGAAATTACAGAGAAACCACTGCTAATGAAGTATAAGACTTGATAATTATTCTGTTATTTATTTGCAATTCTTTCCCGACCAAATAACAAATAAATTCTTAATTTAAAAAATAATCTAGGGCTTCCCTGGTGGCGCAGTGGTTGAGAGTCCGCCTGCCGATGCAGGGGACACGGGTTCGTGCCCCGGTCCGGGAAGATCCCACATGCCGTGGAGCGGCTGGGCCCGTGAGCCACGGCCGCTGAGCCTGCGCGTCCGGAGCCTGTGCTCCGCAGCGGGAGAGGCCACAACAGTGAGAGGCCCGCGTACTGCAAAAAAAAAAAAAAATCTAATACTTAAAAACATAGACCAACACTATAAGTGGTTTCATAATCTAAATTACAAGTCCAAATACATTGTCTTTCAAAAGAAATAGGCTAAAGAAGGTAAAACAGGTCAAGTGTGCTGTCTGAAAGAATGAGACAATTGTAAATTCTTTCAAGTGGTGATGAACAGAGACGAAAAGGTGTTTTCTGTCCACAAAACCCAAGTGATGCTACAATTCTCCTCAAACTGGGTAAAGACACCTCAATATCTGATGTGATTCTCATAATCCCTTTGGCATTTTAACTATGTGAGCCTTCTTGCTCCTGAATGTCTTGGGTTTCCTAGTAATAAATGTCACCTTCCTGACCTTTATTTAGTAAAAGAAAAAAGATGTTTCAGGAACATCCTGAAACAACTCATAGCATCAGAGAAATGATTTCTTTTTAATCCTGAAAAGTCTACCATCTGAATGCAAGTGTTGGAGACCAAACTGTACAACTGTGTAGCAGAGATGTTGATGATATTTTATAGATGGATGTAAAAGTCCTAAATCCTCTAAAAATGACTGTTACTAGGGAAAACCCTATCCAGAGAACTTTTTCAAACCTTTCACATCCTCTCTCCCTGACTGTGCCCTGAAGGTGAAGGGGGGCATTCTAGTGCTCTGATGAGCTGGGTAGAAAAGTAACAAAGCATTGCACCAGGGGACACATGGCATTATCTTCTTGGATGTTCTTGGCTTATTTTGATACATGTTTTTGGAATTATGCTAGGAGTTATAGCCCCCAAGGGAATAAGGCTTTTAACTAAATTTTGAAAACTGAATTACTTGTTTGAACAAACACTGGAGGGATAAGACAGACAGCAGGGTTTAAAAGTACAACCTTAACCATATTATAACATTTCCACTTATTTTGTAACTTATTAAAAATACATTCTTGATTTCAGGAAAAGCTCTACAAATCTTCCACATTTTAAATGCCTTTAATGTAATGCTACCATTAATGTGTCAATGGCATTTTGCATCATTAATTCAAATATGGCCAGAAACGTCTTGTGTATGACCACAAGGATGTTCTGATCTTTTGTTGAAAAGCGAGGGAAAATATCTATAGAAACTTTGAGAAGCACATTTCCTAAAAATTTCACACACATACGGAATATTATCTGGTTTCCAAACTGTGCTCCGTGGAGCCCCAGAGTCCTGAAAAGCCACTCATGGACCATGATGAGGGCAAGGGTCTGAAGGGAGAGACAGTTAGGGGCTTCTCCCCACCTCTCCACTTGTTAACCAGAGAAGCTCTGCTTCTATATATTACATATACACTGAAAATATGTAAATATATTCAGGCAATATTTAGTTTGGAAAATGGGTCCTGCTCTTAGAAAAAAAGAGAGATTTGAAAACCGCTCTCACAGTTTAAAAGTCATTATCTTACAAGTCCAATATTATGGTCTATATAAAAAACAGATCCCAACCATATGAAAAATAGATTACAATAAATGAGCCTCATTTAAAGTAGCCAAGGAAGAAGCCAAAATGGATGAGCCTAGGACTATGACAGCTAAATTTAAGTTAGAGTGACACACTAGCAGAACCCGCGCTGACACACTGAAACCTGCCTCCCTACGATGTGTGGTAACAGTCCCCCACAACTCCTCCTGAATACCAATCCCAGCTGATTTTAACAAAGAATGGAAGCTCAGACCAAGGGAGACCCGCTCTCACCCCACAGTCCCCAAACGATCAGGGGGGAGAATCATTTTTCAGAAAAGCAGCTTTTAGTTGCAGGGACCCCTCTGTGTCATTGTGCCTATTCTTTTTCTTTTAAGAAGACCTCTGCTCTCCTTTAACTGGTAAAATAATCTTTTGAGGCTCATTTGAAAAGTTACCACCTCTCTGAAAGCTTGTTATGGCCCAAGTTTGTGGGTCACTCCTCTGGCTTTCCTGGAGGAACTGGTTCAGACCACAACACTCAGAGGGCCACACTGAGTGTTCCTTAATTGGTTGTGCATCCCTGATACCTAGCAACTATTAACCGCTTAATGAAAGTTACTTAAGTTAATTACTGAAAGAAACGATGGTTTCAGGGGATATAGAAAATCAGTCCGTATATGGAACAAGCTGGCTGACCATGGGAACCAATCTCTTCACCTTTCTGATTTTTCAATAAAAGAGAGCATGGCTTATCATGAAGTAAAGAGGAATTAGCTATAAATTCCCTTTTTCATTTATTTTAGGTAAGAGACAGTCATAAGGGAGGCTTCTGTATCTGTAAACTAAAAATATATAAATACATGTAATGGAGTTCCCCAGGCAACTTAAATTTCAATGTGACTCGCGATCGCCATCTGCTGGAAGAAAGGTTGAACATCTGTTTTAGTTAAAAGAGCGAAGTCAAAATTTAATGACATATTAAACACACACACACACACACACACAACTGTTAAACCTATAAAATCGAATCTATAAACTCTAGGACATTCACAGTAAAAATGTTAGGCACATTAAACATTGAACTCCAGAATCTGCTACAGTGCACTTCAAGTAGAAACAAAATTTAATGGTTAGAATCCACTTAAAATATTTTTATTCAGTTATTATATATTAATTCTACCATTGCCACAGGGGAAAAGGCTACATTATATTCAGGCTGTGTAGGAAAGGAGACAGGAGAAAAAGAATCATTTCCAAATTTTTTTTAACTTCTCAAAAGAGCAAGAAAAGCCAAAGATTAAGAATCAATACCATTAGTACTTTAAGACAATATGGGACTTTGGTTGGAGATATTGAAAGAGATTATAGTCATGGTCTCATAAATAAAAAATTACTTTATTTCACTAATATTCCAAAGACATAACCATATATAAGGATATTAGAAAAAAAGGGAGAGAGAAATTCAATAAATTAATAACAAGTCTCCTGTTGTGTGTGCACATCTAAAATTGGTGGCGGTGGTGGGATTTATCGAGTTGGAGGGTTCCATACATGCTATCACAAGTCTTCAGAGAAATAAGGAGGATACAAAATAGGTTCAAATATAAGGGAGAGATGAGACACAAACTAGCTTCTAAAGTGATCTCAATCCACCGAGAAGACAGGGGAACAGTATCTAGAGTCACAAGTGGCAACTGCATACCAGAGAAAACCACCTCCAGCTGTACCATGCCACTGCCGGTATTACACAGAGTGGGCGGCATGTGGGGAGAGGAAGGAGGGAAGGGTCCAGGGAGACATGCATGGTGCTGGCTACCATCCAAGACAGGAAGTACATTGAGAGAGACGAAGAAAAAACACGTCAGTCGTCACTCATCTGAAGCAAGATCAACTTGAAGCAAGCTTGAGTCTATGCCTTATAAACATGAGTATAGTTGAAGGAATTATGTAATTAGGAAGTCAGAATGAAGATACTCGAGTGGCTAAGAGTATGAACTCTGGAGCCAGAGTGAGAATTCTGGTTCACCCTCTATGAGCCGAGTAATCTGTAAAATTACTTAACCTCTCTGGTACCCTGATTTCTTCATCTGCACAGTTGGGATAATTAACACTACCTACCTCAAAGGGATGCTATGAAGATTAAATAATTTAATACAGGGGTCCCCAACCCCTGGGCCATGGACCACTATAGGTCCGTGGCCTGTTAGGAACCTGGCCCACAGCAAGAGGTGAGCAGCGGGAGAGCGAGCGAAGCTTCATCTGTATTTATAGCCGCTCCCCATCAATCGCATTACCGCCTGAGCTCCGCCTCCTGGCAGCATTATGGTGAGTCGTATAATTATTTCATTATATATCACAATGTAATAATAATAGAAATAAGGTGTACAATAAATGTAATGTGCTTGAATCATCCCGAAACCATCCTCCCTCCCTGGTCTGTGGAAAAATTGTCTTCCATGAAACTGGTCCCCGGCAGCAAGAAGGTTGGGGACCGCTGGGTTAATAGATTCAAGTGCTACAAACAGCACGTGGCACACGGTAAGTACAACATAAAAATGTCTGCTATTTTTAATTTAGGAAGCAAGATTCCTTGCTATTTATGCAGCATCAATCATAGCGTATCCATCACTTTTTTGGCTGAATAGCCTTGGTTTCTTTGTCGGTAAAATGAGGATATTTATAGTTGTGGCAGAAATGATGGATGTATCTAAGTGAACAATGACAGGCCAGGTATAAGCACTGGGTTGTTCACTTATACATTCTATATGATTGGCTATGGAGTCACACAAGCTGTATATTTATTGTATTACTTTGTATTACACATTATATGCCTTCATTAACTATATACACACATGCATGTGTGTGCAGTTTGTGTGCATGTATGTGTGTGAGCAGGAGGCATGCACACCTTCAGCAATGCTGATGCAATGGAAGATTTTGGCAAAGGTATTGCCAGATGAGACTAAATTTGATCCAAAATTGTGAAAAGGGCCCAGATCTATATAAAGCAATTCCAGAGACTTTTCAGCAAAAACTTTAAGAGCTGTCAGTGCTTAGACCGGAGGAGATTCAACAGTTTAGTGGTGTGTCAAGATATTTTGATTTTAATTTTATTGGCCCCTTGAATTAAGACAAGTTTTCTGGAAACCAAACTTTCCTTACGGGCAAAACAGTCTTCCACGTACCTTTTCAATTAACTCGTAGCTCTCTTCCAGTTTGAGCAGCCTGTTCTGCACGGATGTGGACGCCCGGTGATAGACCGTTCGCCACTCCTGAAAGTCGCTCTCTGAAATCTCAGCCACGGCAAAACACAAAGTTCTTAACCCTGAAAAAAGGGAGCATACACCCCCAACCACAACATCAAATAAGATTTTGTTCAGAAGTCTGACACTTCCTTATTTTTTTTTCCCCATAGCACAGTGATATTTATCTGGTGCTCAGGAAATTTATAGTTAGGTAGAATGATGCTGCAGCCACTCTGCAAAGCAGTTTGGTACTTTCTAGAAATGTTAAACATAAATATATGACCCAGCAATTTCACTCCCAGCTATCTACCTAAGAGAAATGAAATCATACATCCACACAAGGACTTGTAGGTAAATGTTCATTAGCAGCACCATTCACACCAGCCCCCAAAAGGAAACAGTCCAAATGTCCATCAACTGGTGAATAAACAAAAACTGGTGTATCCATACAACAGAATACTCTTGAACAATGAAAAGGAATGGAGTAGTGATGCATACTGCAGCATAGATGACCTCCAAAACCATTATGTTAAGTGGAAGAAGCCAGACACAGAAGATCACATGTTGTAGAATTTCATTAAAAGAAAAGTCCAGAAAAGGTAAATTTATAGTGACAAATAGTAGGTTAATTTTCCTGGGGGGTTGGAGTGTGGGTAAGGGTTGTCTGCAAACAGCATGAAGTTTCATTTTGGGGTGAAAGAAGTGGTTTAAATTTGGATTGACACTTCCATTTTTATTTAACGAAGTCTCATTTCGAAAACACTGATTCAGTTCAAACAATATGTTGAAATCTGATTCAAGTTCATTGGAACCTTAGTGTCCCATTCCCCAGCTCTTTCAATCCACCCTCCATGCCTCGAGTAACTTTTCTAAAATCTGAATGAATCTCATCAGGTTATTCCTTTGCTTGAAGTCTTTTAATCGTTCCCCAGGATGAAGTCCAAACCTCAGAGTCTGGCTCAGTCACCACATATCAATTGCCTTCCACCTCATTCTCTGCTATTCACTTCCCATGGTAGGGTCTTTGCACAAACTGGTCATTTTTTTCTCCATTCCACCCTCTCTCAATCCCCCTCTGCTGCCTGCCTTGCATCTACTTTAAGACTCAGTTCTTAAAAACATCTCTTTGAAGCATCCTCCTCTCACCCAGACCCCAAAGGCAGAAATCCCCAATACTCCTGTGGTATGAATGACAATGTTTCATATTGTTTTTCTTGTGATCTCCGACATTAGCTTGAAGCTCCTGAAGGGCAGGGTCCCGGAGCTCTTCATACCTGTAACTCCAGTGCTGAACACAGTGGCTTCACAGACGCTTATGAAGTAAGGAAGAGAGGGACCCCAATGGGGTCTACTGGGAGAGCCACCTTCCTCTAACTGGGATATATGGTTGTATTTACTACTGCTCTTTTACCACTGTGAATCTGTAGTGTAAAGAGTCTAAAAAACTGAGGGACAGTGACTATCTCCCATTGCGGAGGACAGGCTCCGGACGCGCAGGCTCAGCGGCCATGGCTCACGGGCCCAGCTACTCCGCGGCATGTGGGATCTTCCGGGACCGGGGCACGAACCTGTGTCGCTTGCATCGGCAGGCGGACTCTCAACCACTGCGCCACCAGGGAAGCCCCCCAGCTGATGTTTGAAGTGACCTGTTTCTAGTGCTCAATGCCTGTCAATTTTATAATTCACTTGGAGGCTACCCTCAGCCAGAAAAAAGTTGATGAGCTGGAACAAGGAAGAGGCAGAAGCATTTACCAGCCATGATAAATGCAGTTAACTAGGTTCCCAAGAAGACAATGTCCTCGCTCAAGGTCATTTAGCTCTCAGACAATTAGGTGCTAGTGATCTCAAGTCAAAGAAAATATGGCTGGGACCATGTCAGAAAAAGAAGCAAAGAAGGGGGGCTTCCCTGGTGGCACAGTGGTTAAGAATCTGCCTGCCATCAAAAAGAGTCATGTACCACAATGTTCACTGCAGCTCTATTTACAATAGCCAGGACATGGAAGCAACCTAAGTGTCCATTGACAGATGAATGGATAAAGAAGATGTGGCACATATATACAATGGAATATTACTCAGCCATAAAAAGAAACGAAATTGAGTTATTTGTAGTGAGGTGGATGGACCTAGACTCTGTCATACAGAGTGAAGTAAGTCAGAAAGAGAAAAACAAATATTGTATGCTAACACATATATATGGAATCTAAAAAAAAAAAATTGTTCTGAAGAACCTAGGGGCAGGACAGGAATAAAGACGCAGACAAAGAAAATGGACTTGAGGACATGGGGAGGGGGAAGGGTAAGCTTGGACGAAGTGAGAGAGTGGCATGGACATATATACACTACCAAATGTAAAATAGATAGCTAGTAGGAAGCAGCCGCATAGCACAGGAAGATCAGCTCAGTGCTTTGTGACCACCTAGAGGGGTGGGATAGGGAGGGTGGGAGGGAGATGCAAGAGGGAGGAGATATGGGGATATATGTATATGTATAGCTGATTCACTTTGTTATAAAACAGAAACTAACACACCATTGTAAAGCAGTTATACTCCAATAAAAGATGTTAAAAAAAAAATCCACCTGCCAATGCAGGGGACACGGGTTCGAGCCCTGGTCTGGGAGGATCCCACATGCCGTGGAGCAGCTGGGCCCATGTGCCACAACTACTGAGCTTGTGCTCTAGAGCCCGTGTGCCACAACTACTGAAGCCTGCATGCCTAGAGCCCGTGCTTGGCAACAAGAGAACCCACCACAATGAGAAGCCTGCTCACCGCAGTGAAGGGTGGCCCCTGCTCACCAGAACTAGAGAGGGCCGCGCATAGCAGTGAAGACCCAACACAGCCAAAAAAAAAAAAAAAAAAGAAGCAAAGAAGATAGGACATAAAGTGGCCAGAGGACACCATCTTCCAAGAAAGGAGTAGGCTTGTCCACTGCCAGATCATTTCGAGTAGAACTTAAATCTTTGGGCCATATTAGGACATGTTTTTCTCTTCTGGAAACCTGGCTGGAAACTTACTCTGGGGTAGACATGGTGCACAAGTGCTGCTCACCTAGGGCCAGAGACAAAGGGGTGGAGGTGGAGGCCAAGCCAATTGGAATGTGTCTAGGAGCTGGAATATCTTTAACATCACAACCAGAGAGGAGAAAGATGCTCCCCTAACCCTCCTCAAAAAAGGAACCTGTGCTGTGTGCTGGGTAGGTTGTACCTGCCAAGCCCCTCTGAAGCTGCGCCTCATGGAATCTGAACTCTACAGACGTGTGGGTCTTCATGCTCTTCCATTTTTGGAGGAGAAATGGGAGAAGGTTCTTCATGCTCCTGCTTTTCAAAGCCTAGTGCTTTTAAAAACATTCCTATCTTTCTGTAGCTTGGATTAAGAGGAAAAGGATTGGATCAGAGGTCAGGCTCGGTGCCACTGGCAACAGTTCCAGCAGACGCAGACAAAAGTGAAAACTTGGATGGGAGATTCAGATACGGCGCTGGCCACTTTTGTTAAGTTTAGAGATAAGATTCTATAAATTCCTGTAGGAACTGACCCTAATGTGTACCAACTCTCACTTCCTTTCATCTCATCTAGATCATCTCCCTAGACTACATTTCAGTAGAACAGAGACAGAACTAAGCATGTTTGCCACGGATTCTCAGGTCTCACACAGAGCCTGGCAGGTGGTAGGAGCTTAATAAAAAGTTCTGAGTTGACACTAAGTTGAATAACTATTTTAATAGTTACAGAGATTTATTTATTTCTTCTCCTCTTTCTTAGATTAGAATACCCAGTTCTTCGAATTTGTTTCTTTCCTTCTGCATTGCTTGAGCTATAAAGCATTTAAACTGTAAACAGAGAGAGGTCTGGTCATTGGCTTTGGGGTATCACATGACCAGTGACCCACACTCTCTAGCTGCCCAGGGCTGCCATGTTGGGAGTGTCTCCCTGCTTCCTTCTCTGCCCAGGTCCAAGGCTGTGGGTGACGCAGGCCAGACCAGGGAGCAGCCTGGCATCTCCTGAGTGGTGACCCAGTAGCCCGCTTCCATCTTTTCCTCAGAACCTGCTCCTCTTTCTTGCCAGCGAGGCAGGGCCCAACTTCCTCTACAGTAACTTAGTTTCTGTGCACTTTTTTTTTTTTTTTGCAGTACGCGGGCCTCTCACTGTTGTGGCCTCTCTCGTTGCGGAGCACAGGCTCCGGACGCGCAGGCTCAGTGGCCATGGCTCACGGGCCCAGCCGCTCCGCGGCATGCGGGATCTTCCCAGACCGGGGCACGAACCCGTGTCCCCGCATCGGCAGGCGGACTCTCAACCACTGTGCCACCAGGGAAGCCCTCTGCGCACTTTTAACTGATCTCAGAGGTGCCTGTGAGGTGTAGAGTAGGAAGGGACAGAGCTGCTGAGGGAGTAGGGCTGAGAAGTCCCTCACACCCTCCAGCATGGCCTTTGAGCCAGGCCTTAGGGACCATGCCTGTCACTTGTGGGTGCCCTTTGTTACCATTTGTGTGTTTGAAGAAAGTCTGAAATGCTGGGAAAAAAAAACCTGTAAACAGTATTTATTCTAAAAAGCAAACAGATTTATAGGCCCTACATCCCCTAAAACGTGGGGGCAAAGTCTCTCAAAATTTTAATAAATACAGGAGAGCAAAATAAAAATAATGGGTGGGAACAGCATAGAGTATAATATAAATTATCAACATTTATTTTCATCTTACTTTAGGAATCTCTAAGTAAAATAATAAGAATGATACTGTAATATATTGGTAGTATATGATTTCATTTTATTTTAATCATGCTTTATTGCCATATTACACTCACCTTCTGTAGCAAACTGCTCTAAATGTTTTAGGGTAATTTCTTTGTATTTTGAAGTCTCTGCTAGTCGGTCATAAATTACAGTGTCCTGGAAAACGAAGAGAAGGTATACACACTTAAACTAAGAATTCTGCGTTTAATAAAGTTGATGTTGGCAACATTATTAGCAGCAAATGAGTATTAAAAAAATCACTTTTAGCATTAGTGTTGAAGTACAAAATATTTTTCCCTAATAACACTGTTTCCCTTATGACACTAAGAAATAAGGTTCTGGTCCTATATTTTCATCTTTCTCCTTTCTGAATAAATCCATAATTACTGCAGTGTTCAAAACCTCATATTCTATCAATACTTCGCCTACCTGTGATGTGCTGCAATATCTCCCCCAACTCCTGAAGATTTTGCAGAACAATGCAGTGTTCATAGGTGCTATAAGGAAGAATGGTCCCGGACTCAAAGAGTTTGGGAAATGCTGGACTAAACAAAGCGAAAGAGCTTGCCCTGCGGCAATACTTCTTAGAGCCTTTAAAACGCTAATGCGCATGGTGGTTCCAAGGGGGCGGTATGGTATATGCCCCAAAATTACTACTGAACCTCTTAGAGGTTAGGGCATCTTCATGGGATTGGTGCTCACAAAAGAACAAACTCTGAGAAACACAGGTCTAAATTCATGGAGTGGGCTGGTGGGTAGAGCAGGGAGGATCTTGGACAAACCTAGCATTGCCTTACAGATGAATATTTCTCATTGTGTTACTTTAGCTTTAAGGCTCAATTTATTTAGTCTGTAAAATTAAATTACCGGATTATCTTTAAAGTCCCTTTCAGCTTTAACTTTAAGCATCAGTACGCTTCTCTAATTCTTGTCCCTTTATAAATTGCCTATTGTTCCTTTAGTTGTTCTTCAGCTTGGGTTTAATGTTTTAGGAATTTTAGTATTTGGCCTTCATGGTTTTATTAGACCAGGAAAAAATAAATCATTTACCTGCAATTACTTTCTCAGTGGCATTACTCATTTTGGGGTCTCCAGTCTCAGGGCTGAGATTTGGAAGCAGACTAATGGAGTATGATTTAGAACCCTTGAGAGAAACAGACCTTAGTGACCTCAGAACAGATGGAATATTCCAGGCTCCGATTATGAATTTCTCTTCATTTTTCAGTGGTGGAATGGGAAGAGGGGCAAAGCAAAAGGAAATGATAATTTCCCCTCATGGCTCCTTTCTGAGAATGAAAGGTATAACTTACAAACTATTTTTTTGAGAGGCTAATGAAATTTTCCATGAAATTAAAATAGGCCATTTTAAAATTAAGAAAATCTTAAAAAAAATTAAAGTCATGAAAACAAAAGTGATACGTAATAAAGCTAGGGAGATTAAATTCTGCAATGTAGTTAAGCATTCTAGTGGAAGAAACCGATGATCACCCTAAATGGATTTACGTATCTGGTGTCTTAGCCCTTGGCAAGGTAAAAGTGGAAAATCATGGTGGGGTGATGCTGCTGGAGTGGCATGCACTGTCAGATTACAGTCACTTATGTGAAGAGCCTAGGCTTCATGGCTAAGAATTTGTCTTCGGTAAATTTTCATACAAAGCATTGTTTTCCTGTTCATCTTTTAGGCTGAAGTTCCAGTGCTGCTCTGTCCCTCACCTACAGTGCCTTGCACATGGCAAGAATTCAAAAAATATGTGTGAAATGAATAAAGCACTGATGTAATTCTCAGTTATCCCCAAATTTCAGTTATATGGAATACCACATTATACAGTAAAGCCAAATAAAGAAGAGCTACACAATGAAATTTAAGAATCAATAATAATAAAGTATCAAGTAGGAAAAAAAAAGGTCTTATATAATTACTTAGCTAAGCACTGTAATTTATACTGATGTCATGCAGATAATCTTGCTATAAATTAGCCAGTTACTAATCATCAAGGAATCTGCCCTTGTTGTCCAGCTAAACACCAAGTTGAGATTGATCTGCTGCATGAAGCTGGGGCTGGAATATTTGCTAAAGACATTATACACATCTGTATTTAAATACAGACAAACATTTACTGTGTTTATGTGTGCCATTCAGAATTATCTGCACTTTGCCTCTGCCGTGGTGGTGAATGGCTAGAAATAACTAATTTCAGATGTGGTCTTTTTTGCATATGGCACAGAATTTTAGTTAGGGGGCACTTAATTTGAAAATTTGCACTCACTTTAAGGTCCCTAAAGCATTAAGTGTATTACTCAAGTTTCTAATTTCTCTCTTGAATATAAATATTGGAGTAGGATTATTTTCTTGAATAAATTAAATTTTTATTTGTGTAAATGTAACTTTCCCTAAATTGGCTACTACTGCAGACACAACTTGTGTATTGTGTACTTTTCCTTCTTTTTCACTTAAAAATTAACAAAGCAAGACAACCCAATTACTGAAAATCTGGAATAAAGCAAGAAAAATAAGTCATCCACACACACACACACACACACACACACACACACCATTTCTTTGTGTGATATTTTAAATGAACTCTTCAAATACTATCTTCCAATTCACTAACTCCATCCTCACCCCTCCAACTCTATCTAGAGCTTATTTCATTTGTTGATTTTTTTTCTTAAATTTATTTATGATTTCTAATTTATCTTACATGTAACCTATTCTCCCCTCTCCCCCAAATTTCTTTTTTATTAAAAATAACTGTAATTTCTTTATCATGTTGAGCTCTAAACATCCTCTGTCAGAACAGTTTACACAAATGATTTCATCTGGGGTGAGTTTATGCTGCAGTTGTTTACATGTTTGTTCTCTCTTCGACATGAGATTTCCTCATGTGTCTCCAAGTTTTGCTCTTGCTCTTTCCTTCTTCACATGCATTTCAATCTAGTGGTTTTCTGTACTCTCCAGTAGGGGCTTGAATGAGCTTTCCTCAGCTCTTCTCCTGGTTAGGAAGTTTACCACTATCTTAGGTTTTAAAGAGGGGAGGCTGGCTCCTATCTGCATTTTACAGAAAGTACTATTTGTGCCCATTGTCCCACAGAAACCAAACTCTAGACATTGCTCCCTGATTCCCAACCCAGGGCCTGGGACTCCTACCCATCTCAGCTCAAGACTTCAGTTCAGTGTACCACCTTGATTTTCTATACCTATTTTGGTCTACCTCTGTTTTCTCTTTATACTATATCCATCACTGCTATGATTTTGGAATAAAGGAGGTGCATCAAACTATGAACAGATAATACCATGTTGACTGGAAAATATTCTTGAAGACTTCTTTTTTTAAATTTTTATTTATTTATATTTATTTTTGGCTGTGTTGGGTCTTCATTTCTGTGCGAGGGCTTTCTCTAGTTGCGGCGAGCGGGGGCCACTCTTCATCATGGTGCGCGGGCCTCTCACTGTCGCGGCCTCTCTTATTGTGGAGCACAAGCTCCAGACGCGCAGGCTCGGTAGTTGTGGCTTGCGGGCCTAGTTGCTCCGCGGCATGTGGGGTCTTCCCAGACCAGGGCTCGAACCCGTGTCCCCTGCATTGGCAGGCAGATTCTCAACCACTGCGCCACCAGGGAAGCCCTTGAAGACTTCTTAATTGCCTTTCATTACTAAGGTATTCTGTTGCACTTGTCACTGTTGATTATTCACTCTGCCAAGGAATCAACGGACTCCTCAGGCTTTCCTCCAAATTTCAATGTCCTTCCTGAATCCTCTACTTTTCACATTTAGCCCTCCTCTATTTTCATGCATTATTTTCTCCATATGAGATCTCATCAATCCCCTGCTTTTAGTTTCCAGCTACACTTTTAACTCCTATATCAGCACCCCATATATCTTCCCCTGTGAAATGCAGGTATCTTTGCTCTTATGGCCCAGATGTAGCTCCCAACTCTTCATCTTAGTAAGTGGTATCATTTAGTCTATTTAGTTAGCTAAACAGAAATCTGATAATCCTAGATCATCTTTTCCCTCATCACCCACATGTAATCAATTACTAAGTCCTAAATCTCTGTCCTCTTAATCCTCTCTGCAATTGTCTGTTATAAGGTTTTGTTCCTTATCAACTTTTTCTTGGACTGTAGTCAACAGCTTCAACTGCTAACTCTCTATACATCTCTTTTCTGCTTTAAATCATCTTCTAAATGGCATCAGAATGATCCAGAAAGAAAGAACAAGTTCTCGAGCATGAAAAACCCATGACTTAACCCATGCTCACCTTTCTAACCTCACATTTTGCTATTCCCTGCCAAACTGCACATAGTTCTCAAATGCACCTTGCTGTTTTACATGTTTATGCTTTTTTAGTATTCAACCACATATCATAGCTAATTTGGGAGTGGCAATAAGCAAGTTAATGTAAGCAAACTATCTTCATGATTATTCAAAAAAGAAGTCCAATGTTTTTATTTTTTATTCAGTGCTTTAATGCCCCAAACAAAGTTTCTAGCTGGATTACTCAAAACTAAGAAAAGAGGATGTGGACTGGGTGTAGTTAAACTGGACACATACAAACCGTTTAAAGTGGGAGGTCTTAAGGGCTCTCTTTATTACTTTATCACTTAATGTATTACCACTGGGAGGTGGAAGATCTTTACAATATATTTTAATATTGTATCCTAATCTTCTCTTTATATATATTTCCCTGAGTAGTCTTAAGCTCCTGACAAGTTTTGAGTCTTATCTTCCTAACCCCCAAATCCAGCTGAAAGTCTAGTAGATAAAATGCACGCAGCAAACAAATGTTAGATGTTTGAATCAACAACCAAAGGAATTCTAAAACTACATTCACGAGACACCATGAAATAATTGTACCAAAATTCTTTAAAACCAAGGCATTCAAAAACTACATTTCAATGCTTTAAAACCAAGGCACTGAAAAACATTCTCAACAGGAATTCAAATAATAAGCTTGGGTTTCTTGGTAAGTTCAGTTTCCAATTTCTATGTAATAAAGCAAGATTGGTGATTATAGTTGAAATTGGAAAGTTCCAAGTTGGTAAGTTACCTGACTACTCCAACTATACTAGGTACCTGGAAAGGATAATTCAAAAGGGAAATATTAACTAATTTTAAGAATTAGAAAGAAAAGGCCCTGGGCAGTAGATTTCTTATATTTCCATGAGTGTAGACATATTTCAACTAGAAAAATTCAGTTAGAATGACTATTTTGTCAATATAACCTACCAATATACCATAGCCAACCAATAGTTAGAAATTCTGTTATAATTAAACCAATGCAAATACAATACAAATAGTAATCTCCACATGAAGAAATTATAGCAGTAATTGTGATCCATTTTTCCCCCATTTCTACGGCCTTTAAAAAATTAAATTCAAACTGGTATAGGTCACTACATCTCTAATTCAATTTTAAAATATTTTCCGTATTTAACTGGCTTCTAACATATTTCTAAACAACAAACCTCAAATATTATGTACCAAACATTGAATTATATAAATAACCCAGGCCAAACTTTTTCAAAGCACCAAATTTACCCAGAAGGAATTCCATATTTCACCAGAAGAGGCTGAACACTATTACTATAAAACACTACCCAAAGTGGACGTCAGCAGCTTCAGGCTAAACATCTGTGTTACATTTCCGTAGCAGAATGCTTAACGTATCCATTATAAACCATCGTAAATCAAAACTGTAAAAGACAAAAATAAAAACTTACGGCTCCTTTGCAGTAAAGTCGTAACTTCCCGGATGGAGTGCGAACAATCACTGACATTCTTTTTCTAGCACTGAAAGAAAGAGGTTTTCCACAATGTGTCAGCGTAGTGAGAAGATACACCTATTTGTTTGTCACGTCTCACATATTTTAATACTCCCAGTGAAAAAATAAATTTGACCAAATTATGAGGCCGATCCTTCCACATACACAAACCATCCCCTGGGTGTATAGCTGAGTCCTTTGAAAGTTACATTATGTTTTTTAAGGCACCAGGGTACCATCTGCTTCCCTAGAGGAATAATTTACAAAATAGCTCCCTAGAAACCTGCAAGAGTTAGTATCCACCAGGATAAAGGAGAGTTCTAGTTCAATGTTTTCAGATTTAAAAAATATTTAAGCCAGTATCTTTTTCGATGAATTATTAAAAAAAGAAATGATAATCAATTTTTTTGATATTCAAACATGGCTGATTTACCGTACTTCAAAGAAATTATCTTTTTTTGTCTATATGAACTTTTATAACTTTTTTTTCACACACACACTGTACTTTATTTTTACAAGAGATAAATAACCTGACACCAAGCATTGTAAATGGATGACCACAACAAAAGCAACAATGATTGCAATTACCAAACACGAAACACTCTCATACTATGTCTAATATTGACATTCAGTCCAGGAATCCTCCACTGTAGCAGCTCCTTTACTTTGCAATGAAAATTGATTTGTGTATTTTTTGCCTCTGAGTCCTTGTGGGATTTTTTTTTTATTCAAACAGAAAGTCAATTTTAAGTACACATCCAATCACACATAAAGGCAAACACTAGAACTTAAAAAACCCACTTAAGCCTTCATGACTATCATTTTTCAATGATTACTAGCAAACCACTGGCATCATGTAAAAAACCTAATTTATCTTGCAAATTCTAGTTAATAAGCACAAACAATTTAACATTATGTTGGCAGTACAGACAGATAAAAATTGTTAGTCAAACATACAACATCTTTTAATGCATTAGCAAAGAGATTGCAAGTAACAGTGAACAGAGTAAACAGGTATGGCATTGCACAGGATAAGCCTCACTTGGAACTAATTGTGTATAAGCATATTCTCTCCAGAAACCAGGGGTAAAAAAGACTTCTCAAGTGTCTGCGTCTATTTGTGTTACCTTATAACGTTCTGTGGCTAAAAAACTGAGATGAGTGCAATATAGCAGTTAGATTTGGTGTCAGCATACAGCTGGAGTTTCCTTCAGAAATGTCTAGGAGTATTTAGTTCTCTCTTTCTCCATCTCTAATTCCCACTGTATTAATATCTCTGATCTTCATTCCTGTGCTTTAGGACTACCTTTAATTGGGCCCCTTTTTGTAATCACATCCAGGTATTCTATCTCAGCCCTTCATGATTCATGTCTCTCTTAATGCAGCTTTGATGGCATGGTCCCAAACTCATCAACTTTCTTGCTCTTTTCTTCTCCTGGCAAAACTCCCAAATCTTGGGTGAATAGGAACCCTTTCTGTGGTCCATCAGGGTAAGTGGACATTGCTGGAGAAAAGTCACCCAGCCAGAGATTAGTAAACACATGGTCCCAACGTCACTGGGTGCTCCATGCTGCCTCGTCATCTACATTTCTCTAATAAGCTTGCTTGCTCTCTGTCTCCCCACAGGACTATAAGCACCTCTCCATTCCTCAAGTCTCCAATGTGCCCTTGTCATTCCTGACCCTCAGAATTTTTGCAGTCACCTTGACGGAAGCCTCCAACAAGAAATCCCTATTCTTTCTGCCATTAAAACCTGCACATTTATCCACTGTGGACCATCCTCTGTCTTGTTTCTTGTTACCATGGAAGGAACACTTCCTTTCGTATCAGAGACCTTCCTTTCACATGCGCTGTGAATCTTCTCTCACCCTGCGTTCCTGGTCATCTCACTCCTAAAGCTGTGCTGCTCTCCCCTGAACTTGCATCTTCTCCTCCTGGAATGGATCCTTCTCATCAGTACTGAAACAGTTCTAGTCTCTCTCCTGAGAAACTCATCCCAAACAACCCTCCCCGCTGAGCAACACGCATCCCTTTTCAACGCTCTACTCCCCTTCACAGCTCAACTTCTCAAAACAGTTGCCATCCACAGTTCCCACGCATTCCCCAGTCACTCCCATCTTGCTTCTCTTTCCACCAGCTGTTGAATCTCTAAGTCCAACAACTACTTTCAGCTTTGTCTTACCTAACCTTGCAGCAGTCTCTGACACAGATGACCACTCCCTCCTGGAAATTATCCTCTTCCCTTGGCTTTATGCTCTTACACTCTCTTTCTCTAATCACAGAGCAGTCTCTTTGGCTAATTCCTCTTTGCTAATCAACCCTTAGAGTTACTCGTAGTTCAATCTTCAGCCTTTTTTGTTTCCCTTACTCTATTATTATTTTATATCCAGGAGATCCAACTCACTTCATGGCTTTTAAATACCATTTACAGGCCAATGACTACCAAATTTATATTTCAGCCATAGGCTTCTATGTGTCAGGCCTCTATAACCAGTTGCCTACCTGACATCTCTATGTATATATATCTCACTGGCATCTAAAACTTAACGATTCAAACACCTCAGCCTCAGCATCTATCCTGTATCCACCATTTGTGTAAACAGTACCTCCATCTACCCAGTCACTCATGCCAGGAACCCTAGCCCCTCCCCCTCTTTTCTCCTGCCGCATCCAATTCATACCAATGGCCCCCTGACATCCCTGCAAAGGGTATCTGCATTCTATCAACTTCACTTTATTTTCTCTACCATCATCCTAGTGTAAACCACTCATGTCTTTCAGAGATTATTTTAATACCCTTAAGCCTCCCCCATCACAGCATCCTGAAAGAGCTGCTAACTTTGCTTTATTTTTCTTCACACACTTACCACTTACATAGTGTTTCTAAGTGTGTGTTCGTAAACAAACATATCCAAATGCTAATTGATACACTATTTATAATATATTACAGACATAATACAAGTAGGCTTAGGAAAAACAGTCACTTTGATGTGGAAAAAAAAAAGATGGGGGATACACTTTGAGAATATTCTATGACAGTTAATCATCCAACTTCTTCTTATGCATTTTCCTTTGAGTCTTTCAGTGCATACAAGTGAAAAAAACCACAATGTTTAAATAATAAATTAGATCCCATTACTTTTGATATTAACCACTGGCATGTGGTCACTCCTAACCAAGACAGCAACAAATGTTGGCACGGAAAAGAAAATGCCTCTTAGTGTACAGACTTGCCTTATGTAGGAAAAAGTTCAAGAAAAAAAGTGGACACTTATTTCCTTGAACAGCAGCATTACGTCCTGAAGATATTTTTAAGTGTCCCCTGAATGATGACACAATCTTTATAAAGACCCTCTTGTCTGTAGCTGAGGTCATTTTGCCCCAAGAATGTAGGTTAGTTGGGAAACTACATAGTCACGTGGGAATAAAGAGCCCAAAACTCATAGAGATATCACTGACCATAATGGAAGGCCTCTCTTATTTGACCTTAGGAAATAAAGTAAGTAAAATAATCCTTTTGCTTTCTGCCCGTGCCTACTACATGGGAACTGGTTTTATACCTAACAGAGAGATGGGTATCCAATTAGATGTTATAATGAACACTTAATTAGAATGGTGGGTTCCTGACTCTGATTCATTTTCATGCTAAATAAATCTTGGCACCTCTAAGTATAACGATATTTCCAGATCACTGTCTTGGTCCTATACCCCCTACAGTTGTAATGCAGACAGTTATGTTCAAAAATATTTTTATATTGCCTCTAGGAGTAATGCCTTACAAGACTCTGAAGAGTGCTGTTTATGATTTACTTACAGATATGACAATTAAAAATTGCATTGAAGATTTTAATTTAATATTTGGTATAAATAAATGTGTTAAATAAAAATGGAAGGAAATTTATGTCATACATACAAACCACAGAGCAGATGTTTTACCTGGTGAACTCCAAGACATTGAGCAATTCGTATCTTTCTTCCTGACCCAGCTATGAAGAAAAGGAAAACTTGATTACATAGAGTTGGCATCTTTGGCTTCTTGGAAATAAACCCTAGTCATGAAATTTTAATGTAAAAAATGTCAACACAAACAAATTGTCCCTTCTGAAATACATCATCTTTAATTGAACTTACTAACTTTTCAAGTTAAGATGGAAGATTGAACATACACATTTAATTTTCATCCTTCCCAAAGCCCCATCAAAACTACAGGAAAAACAAAACAAAAAACACTTCAGAAAGAAACTTGCAATGGCAGGAAAATAAGAGAAGAGAAAATTGCACGAAAAATATGGAAACCAGAAAAGAGATCAGTGAGAAACGCATCCTTAGCAGATACAAGAAGTTTCAAAGCCTGCAGTAGCCATGGAAAAAGCTGAGAACCAACCCGATTTGTACCACATAATTCCTAAGAGGCTGAAGGAAGTGGAATAGCAGGTAGCTCTAGAACTGGGAGGAAAGAGAGGGGCCTAAAATGGGAGGACTGGGCAAGAGCCACTAGAAAAGCAGCTCTGGGCATTGGCTCTTCCTGCATACTGGCAGAAGACCGAGGCTTTGTCTATAGAGGGTAAAACAGAGGCTCTTTCATCTAGAAGTCGACTGGCACACTTGAAGATACAGCACTGTTATCACATTTGTACTAGAGGCTAGGCCCCAATGACCCCAACCCACTTGGCCCCCACCTTCTGGCAGTCAGACCTTTCCAGGTGGAAATCAGAAAATGAAGCTCTGGGGAATTCACAAGACCAAGAGAAGCCCTAAAGGTACAGACAACCACGACTTCCCAAAGGAATCCCACCAGACCACCCCACAGTGAAGCCCAATGTTGACAAATACCCTCATGCTCAGAACTGCCATACCAGCTTTCAAGGTCTTCACTCTTAACCATGAGAAAACCAAAGATTAATAGATATTCAAGGACAGCTATTAACATGGATCACAGATACCCAAAACAAACAGATAAGAGCAATTTGGAGGAAAGAGAATTCAAAAAGAAAACATCCATGTCGGCCTGTGGAGTGTCAGGCTCTGGGTTTCCTGATGGACATGAGGGGCTGGTGGACAGGTCCTGGATGCCTCTTCCCTCCATTTCAACATCAGAATGAAGTGGTTTGTCATATGCTTTCTATGGGCATTTTCTGTTGTCTCATTGGAACTGGATTACTGTGGCTTCCTGGTGGCATAAAACTTTTTGCAGTGTTTTATACCTTTGGAAATATTGCTGTACTCTCCAGTATATGCTTTTTAATGGCATTCATGAAGCAAATGAAGAAAATGTTTGAAACAAAAAGATGGCTTGTACAATTGTTATGCTTTTGTGATTATTATTTAGGTCCTGTATACTGCTCTTTGGTGGCATAGGAGGAGACTGGCCTTATGATTCTGCATTTTGAAGCTCTTTTCATAGCATAGTCTATTATACATCCCATATGCAAGTGTTGCAGTAATTAAATGCTGTTCTTTTCTCCTTAGTGGAGAATGGGAAACTCTGGAAAAGAACATTGAAAGTTGATATTTAATTTTTGGTGAAGTATCACTTTCCCATTGCAATCATCAAAACAACTATAATGACAGCTTAACACCACTTTATATTCCAGTAAAAACCATATGCTTATTTAAACTGTTAAATGCTTGTAATTGTTTAAAAAAGAACACGTCAAAAAACTATCATTATTCCTCCCAGAGAAGAAACATAAGTACACCACCTGTGAAACAAGAACAGGGTACTATTAAAAAAAAAGAAATATTGAAAAAACAATAAAAGCTTCTAGAAACTCAAAACATGAGAGCAGAAATGGAAAGAAAATCAACAGAAGTCTGAGAAGATAACACGGAGGAAAACTTCCAAAAAGTAGAACAAAAAGGCAAAGACATGAAGAGCAGGACAGAAAAGTTAAAAGATGTGTTCAAGAATTCTAAAAAGAGAGAGCAGAGGAAAAAGAGGGAAGGAAAATGAATAGACTCATTCAAGAAAATCTTCCATAATGGAAGGATATTGATTTCCAAATGGAAAAGTGTCCACTCAGTGCCCAGTACAATGGGTTAAAATATTCTCACTAAGGACACTGTCATGAAATTTCAGAACTCTTGGAACAAAGAACATCCCACAACCTTCCAGAGAGAGAGGGGTGGGCAAGTCACAAAGACTGGAGTCACAGTGGCTTCTGACTTCTCAATTAGGTGTACTGGAAGCCAGGAGACAGAAGAACAGTCAAAATTCTTCAGGAAACTGATTTCCACCCTGGAGTTCTACATTCAGCCAGACTACCAATTAAGTAGAAAGATAGGATAAAAAATGTTTAGACTAGAAAGGACTAAACAAAACAAAACAAAAAACCAAATAACCTTCCATGCACCTTTTCTCAAGAAGCCAATAAAGAATGTGTTCCACAATAAAAAGAGTAAGCCAAGAACAAAGAAAATATGGGATCCAGGAAACAGAAAATCTAACACAGAAGAGAGGTGAAGAAAGTCCCCAGGTAGACAGGAGAGCGATTCCTCCTGACAACCACGAGTAAGACTGAACTGTCCACCAGGGCAGCTTGGAGCCCTGAGTCAGGAGCTAAGTTTACTGAAGGCTGTCACTACTGTGACTTCCGCTTCTCTAATAACACCTTTTCAATAGGATGAAATTGACAGAAAATGTGTTCTATCAACACCAGCGAGCTTACTAAGAAAGAAGTTTTGACTTATAGGAAATAGAAAGTCCAAAACAGGAGACAATCAAAAGGAATTCCAAGTGCCAGAGAAGCAGGCAAAACTGGCCCAGACCAAGGAGAATGGAGGACTTCTGGAGGGATGTCTCAGGGAAACAACGACCCACTGGCAGATTATCTGGTGTAATTGTACCAATAAAAGTGCACTAAGAAGGTATGGAACAATTAGTAGTAGGTAGAAAGTCAAGCAATTGGAAAAGAGACAAGAGATTCATGTTTAGAAAATAAAGAAAAAATATTTATTTTCAGGAGATAATTTTGTATCTGGACAGACAATATTAAAGAAAAGAAAATAGGGACTTCCCTGGTGGTGCAGTGGTTAAGAATCCGCCTGCCAATGCAGGGGACACGGGTTTGAGCCCTGGTTCAGGAAGATCCCACATGCCACGGAGCAACTAAGTCCATGCACCACAACTACTGAGCCTGCGCTCTAGAGCCCACGAGCCACAACTACTGAGCCCATGTGCCACAACTACTGAAGCCCACCGGCCACAACTACTGAAGCCCAGGCGCCTAGAGCCCGTGCTCCACAAGAGAAGTCACCGCAATGGGAAGCCCGTGCACCACAACGAAGAGTAGCCCCTGCTCGCCACAACTAGAGAAAGCCTGCACGCAGCAACGAAGACCCAACGCAGCCAAAAATTAAAAAAAAAAAAAAAAAAAAGAGTATGTATTCCTCTGTGTCTGATTTTTTTTTCCCCAGTATGATGTTTCTGAGACTTATTAAGGCTCTTGATGAATCGATATTTTACTCTTTTCTATTGTTTAGCTATTCCATTGTATATTACAATTTGTTCATCCATTCGCCTAGTAATGGATATTTGATTTGTTTCTAGTTTTTGGCTACTCTGAATACAGCTGTTATGAACATTCCATGACACATCTCTCTGTGGACATATGCTTTCACTTCTCCTGGTTAAGTATGAGTGCAACTGCTGGGCTGGGAACATGTTTACCTGTGTTGGAAAACTCTAAAAGGATTTCCAAAGGGATTGTACCATCTTACACGTCTACTAGCAAAAACAGGTGATCTACTTGCTCTGCGTTTTCGTTCACATTCGGTGCTGCCAATGTTTTTAATTTTACCTTTTTTGTGGGTATGCAGTAGTATCTCATTAAGACTTTAATTTGCATTTCCCTGATGACTGATGATGTGTTCTCACGTGCTCACTGGCCATCTGTATATCTTCTTTCGTGAAATGTTTGTTCAAGTCTTTTGCCCATTTAAAAATCTGGGTCCAAATACTTGTTTAACCAAATATTGTAATATAATTATAATACTATTGGGAAGGGATGGTGAGTCAAGAGAAATAACTCCTCATTTAATATAACTGAATAGAAAGTCAGTAGATATGTCTAAAATTGAAGAATCAACACATATATCATTCATCAAACATTAAAATATATATATAAGATGTGTAAATGTCTGAAGAAATAGCTAAAAGAATAGAAAGTTTTTGCTTCTGGAGAGGAGAACTAGAGTTGGGAACCTCTATTCTATTTTGAGCTTTTTTGGTATTATCTTATCTTTGAAGCTAAGCATATGTATTACTTTGATAAAAAACAGACTTAAAAATAAATAACTTACTGAATCTATAATCACTGAGTCAGGTGTTCTTCCAGTGAAAACAAAATTCAGTTGCTTGGCTGCCCTGACCAAGGCTCCTTCATCTGTTTTAGGAAAACAGGACAAAACAAATATACAGTGAAAAAAAAATTACCCCAAATACGAGAGAAAGACATTATTGCAATCCAATTTTCTGCTTAATGTTAAAAAGAATTAAAATTCTTTTTATTCTGGCTCCTTTTACTGAAATCCACTTCTTTTAAAATTATACGACAATGCCAAAGGAATGAGTAGAATGATCTTAAGAATCTGAGACACATATAGACCCCAGAGTCATATTTCTGAAGATTAAGTTTCACTGTTAGCCAAACATACCTAAGAAGGATAATTAAATATACCCCTTGGTCCAGCATATTCTCTGGAAAACTTTTCTCAAAATGAATGATGCATTAAAAAATGAGGAAATCCTACATTTGCCAACAACATGGATAGACATAAAGGCATCATGCTAAGTGAAGCAAGCCAGACAGAGAGAGAAAAATACTGTATGATCTCACTTATATGTAAGATCTAAAGGGAAAAAAAAGAAAACAAACCCCAAACTCATAGAAAAAGAGATCAGATGTGGTTAGCAGAGGTGGAGGGTGGGAGAAGGGGCAACTGGAGAAAGGTGATCGAAATGTACAAATTTCCAGTTATAAGATAAATAAGTACTAGAGATACAGTGATATATGTAAATTATTTCTTAATAAAACTGGAAAAAATGAATGGCATGAAATTGCCTTAAGTTTTATCCTTTTCTTCCTAAAATGTTTAATGTAGAAAAACTAATACTATTAATGTTGAGGGGGTCAATTTAAATGGATATAAATGAACTGATGCTTTGTTGTATTATATATTATTTACTTACATCACCCTGTTACATCAGACCTTCTTGTTTCTTAGGGAAGGGTGTGGGATAAAACATTCACAGTTTCTATCTTAATGATATGAGATGTATCTTTTGGTTTTTAGGAATTTGGTACATTCTACAAGGGAGCAGGTGCTGGTTGATAATACAGTTTAAAACACTTATATTTAAAAAGTTCCCCAAAGTGTGTTCATTCTTTCCTGAAATCTTACAATCATCAAATTGACTATTTACCCAATTTTTCATTGAAAATAAGCCTAAGTATTAAATAATGATAACTGTGCTAATACATATTTTATGGAATCCCTTCAAATGTGTAAAACTTTTCTCATCCAAATAAATACACAACGAACTCCCTGATTATCATTTCCAAGAGAAGACAGCAAAATTGGTATTCTAAAATGCGCTCTATTTAAGCAAACAGATCTTCCTTTTCCTGTCTGCTTATGTGCAAAAACAGTTTATAACTAACAGTTTATTCTTAGTTATTTATAAAGAAGGGAGAATTTACTATGTGTATATATAAAGTACCATTTTTTTTTACTTGTGTGAATTTTGTTATTCAAATTTACATGTAATTTATGCCATATAACAAATGTTACACAAAGTTATATATTTTAAAATATATATATTTAATATTGAAAGCCAAGGTTTATCTAATTAGTAAATAAAATTTGTAATCTGAAAAACATAACTTGTTTATTTTACTTCCTCAAATTAAATTTTTCTGAACAATCTCAAATTTCAGAACAATTTTCCAGCAAGAAATACCTCACAATTGCTTCATTTGTACCTGGAGATGCTGCCTGGTAAATAATCTTATCACCTTCCCGCTCTGGTACTGCTGTGTGACAAACTGCCATCATTGTAAGAAATTCACATATTATAGGTGCAGTTGGCTGTAAGAAATAAACACATAATTTAGCCACTTTCGTTTAAACATTTGACACTAATGATAGTAATACTACTTCATGCATATTTACTAAGAGTGCAGCTGTTAAATATTGAAGGTGTGGAAGTCAAGAAGCCAACAACTATTATGAAGAAAAAATATTTTTAACTAAAATCATTCATTCGTGCACCCTCTCATTCCTTTTCTAAACATTTATATAAGACCACTTTTTCTTGTTAAATAGAAACCGTATAGCGAAAAAGGCAGATATGGTTGAATCTTGTTATTAAGGACAGGAGAGAAATTCTAAAATGTTCATTTACCCGGTTCTAATTCCTGATCAGATCTAAATTTTAAGCATCTACTCTTACTGTGGTTCCACTACTTTGGGTTGAGGTGACGATGGCAGGGGATTCCTCTGTAAGGTTTGTCCTCTCTTTTTGCAAAAATGGCAACCTTAACCTGATACACGTTTTACTAAATAAAAAAGGATTGATTGAGAAGTCCTTTATACAATGGACTCTCATGGCCTGAGGAAGACAAGATCCTTTCTGCAAGAAAGCAGTCAGATTTTTAAAATTAAACATCTTCTTGTCTGGTACCTGATGAAGAAAAATGTCATTCGAATTAATAAAGGAAAAATATTCCTCTATGCTCTTGGACCAAAAAAGTGAAATGACTGGAAAGGTAAATCAGAACATTATTTGAAAAAAAACTGTGTTAAGCCTCGAAGAGCAGACAAAACAGACAAGGTCCCTGATATGTGAAGCTTTGACTAGTGGGGAAAACAGAACATAAATAGTACGCAAGCATTATTTATTTACAGTGTGAAAAGGGCTTCAAAGGATAAATGTGCAAATATCATATAATATGATATAGGCCAGTCTGTGGTTGTTCTCATGACAATGTGATCTTTAAGCTGCTGAAGTTTTAGCCTCATGAAGAACTAAGCACAGTTTTCCAACAAGCAGGAATCACACATGACTGAAAAGGTCCTAAAGGAAGAAAGAATGAAGTGTGTTTGAGAAAATAAAAGAAAGCCAGTGTAGCCTGAGGAGAAAGAAAGGAAGGGTAGCTCCACGTGAGGCCGAAGACTTAGGCAGGGGCTGGACCATGTAACTTTGTAAGTTGAGAGGGAAGCCCTCTGGCATGGTTTCAAACAGGAGAGTGATGGGACTTGATTTACATTTGCATCATTCCAGCTGCCACGTGCAACAAGAACTGGAGGGGGTAAAAACGGAAACAAGGAGAATGGTTAGGAGGCTGCTGTAATCCACCTGGAGGATACCAGTAGTCTGGACTGGGGTAGAGAAAGTGAGAATTGAGTGAAGAAGACATTTAGGATATATTACAGAAAGTCATATTGACAAGGGCTTAGTGACTCATTACATATCTGGAGATGGAGGGGAAGGAGGTATCAAAAGCAACCCTAAGTTCCTAGAATGAGTAATAAGACAGTTAGCTGATGGTGCAATTTACTGAACCTGAGAACACAAGAGGGAAGAGGTGGGCCTAGGTCTAGATTTTGTGCATCTGGAAGCTCATGCTTTGTTGAAGGCAAAAATAACCACATGAACACATTGCTAGGGCCCTGCCCAGGGGCAGAGGTGGTAAGTCCATCAGTGCTAGGAAGGGACTAGGTTTTGGGGTGATGAGCATGAGTTCAAGTTCTGACACATTGAGCTTGAAGCGACTGTGAGAAAAAATTGGGGGTTTAAACTTCGGAGACCCTATCATTTGATCGGATGGAATTTTAGTTAAGTATCAGTAACTTTCATAAGTGGAATGTTCACATTGGGTGGCAGATGTCCGAAGTTCTTATTGTATAGATTTAGCACTGGCCAGTAATTCTGAGCAGGAAATTCATTTCTATAGATGTTTTGAAATTGTTAACAATGAGTTGTTTCATACAAATAGAGTTCTAGAATTAATATGTAATATTTTTAAAAAACAGAATGTTGATTAATGACAATTGTTAAAACTAAATTTCTAACAACCATGAATTCATGTTGGCCAAGTAAAAAGAATTTAGAGATAACAGATTTTGCTAATTATTAGAAATGATCATGAAACTAAAAAAAGGAATATTTAAACGTGGAAGATAATTCAGAGAAACACTCATTAGTTTTCATTTATTAGTGAAAAGATAATAGTATTATGTTGCTTACATGATTATTTTGGAGGTTTTCCAGCAATGATGAATCACTAAATGTTTTTTCATCTCCAAACTGTGAGCTCTGCCTAAAGGGGAAAAAAATTGGAGCAAACTTGGTTCATTTATACAAGCCCACTGATCTGTTTGTAAGTTACTTTTTAAAAAAAATTTTGAATTTTATTTTATTTATTTTTTTATACAGCAGGTTCTTATTAGTCATCCATTTCATACACATCAGTGTATACATGTCAATCCCAATCTCCCAATTCATTCCACCCCCACCCCCACCAGCCGCTTCCCCGCTTGGTGTCCATGTAAGTTACTTTTAAAATAAATCATTATGCCTGCAAACTCTTAATAGATTAAATATAATTTAGTCTGCACTTCTAAATAAGACATCACAGATTTCATGACTGAATCATAAAATATTTTCAAACATTCTAAAATGTGAAAGTCTTTTGCAGTGTAATGAGTCTTTTACAGTTCATTTTCCTGGGGTAAAATTATGTTGTAGTCACATGAAATTTAAAAAAATTAATTAAAAAAAGTAACAAAACTGCTGAAATACCTGGAATTGAAATTTTCTACTTCCAAAATTTTTCCAAGTTTAAAAATTTTTGAGAATTAATGGAGGTATTATAAAAAATAATATCCTTTAACTTTAGCCATGAGAAATTATTTGAAGTGACTAATACCACATGATTATCATATGAAACTAAAATATGAATAAACTGTTTACATATTTCATCAACATCTATCACTAACAAATACCTGATATATTTATGTACATATCACATTTACTCTGTATATAAGGAGAACAAACCATAAAAGTGCATGGGGTTTTGTGTTGTGGTTGTCTTCAGATCAGCAAACATGGACTCCATATGAAACAAATCAAATCAGAATTGCCTCTATAACCTAGCTATTACTAGTCTCATAGCCATGCGATTGAATATCAAAATGCTGAGATTCGAAGGAAGGACAAGAAACATTTACGTGAAAGTGTCAAACCCCAAGGGTATACTTTTCAATGTTCAGTGAAAATATATAGATCTAAAGCTTTTGTGCACAGATGGAAATATCAGAAATCGCTGAGGAAAAAATAACATGTTCAATACTAAATAATTGTAATCCAGAAAGCTTTTAATCACAGTTTTTACAGGTTACAAAGAGTATTATCAGTGTCAGTGTCCCAAATATCAAGAGTTTCATATTTTAAAGCCAGCTGCTTGAAAGGAAGGAGAAATCATTAAAAAAAAAAGAGTGTGAAATAACTGAACATAAACCATATTGTCAATATATGTATTTTACCCATAAACCAAAGAAGGAAGTTAGAGTGTTTATAGTAAAATATGTCTTTATTTACATGTAATAGTCTGGTCTATTAATTCTCAAAATTGTAATATAATTCAGCTTTATTAGCATGTAGTAGATCAGAATTTTCAAAAACATCAGTGGGAGACAGAATAAACACATTATGTTTTATTATTATTACTACTACTATTATTTCTCCTCCTCCTCTAGTTTTAAAGATGAAAGGAAAAAAATCCAAGAACTTTTAAACAACTTATCAATGGGTGGACAGAAAAAAATTAACATACATTTCTCCTCCAAGTAATTCTCATTTCTTAAAAATAGTTAATTATTCAAGTCTCTATAAAATTTCCCTATTATTTATAAAATGTATTATTAATAGTTCTTAGTTATACTTCCCCACTTTTTATTAGATAATAATTATTGAAATGTCAAGGAATATTCACAGTAACATCTTTCATGTGGAGATCTATTTTCCCTCTAAAGAATTCCAGGCTAAAAGCCTTTATAAATCTGAAGATATGTCTTATTAATCTCACCAGTAATTCTTTCATTTCATAAATCACAGTTAACACAATTGATAAAACTTTCAAATGTTTTATAACAAATAACACTAGATATGCAATTGAAATATTTATTAATACATGGACACATCCTGCCCTCTATTCATCAGTGAAGCCTTCTGACAAGGATAATGCTAAATAACTCTTCTCCCAGGAAGCAGCTTCCTTTCCAGGATCATAAAAACCACCAGCAATTCATCTGCTAATCACATAGCCTGGGTTGGATACCTCAGGCATGGAGCTCTCACTACCCCTCTCCAAAATCTCACAAAATGTTCATTTTTAGTAAAAGTAAACAGATAAAATTAGGAAGCTCAAGTCATTGCAAAATAAGGACCAACTGCATTAAATGTAAAATAGTTTTAACTGTTAGTTGACAAAGCTATATGAATCTGGAAACTGCTCACAAATAAAAGTGCAAGGCAACACCTACATTTTGTTAAAATTTTCCATAGAAGTTTTCAGGTGACACTTTGCCTCAAAAGGAGACAAAGAAATTATGGTGTTTTGCAAAAAGTAATAAGGCAGGGGTTGTAACGTTAAGGTAAAGAGAAAACTGAGCAGTTAACCCACAATGTCATATAATTTGCAGCTTCTTGTAGGCTGATTTAAAAGCTGTGATACATTGTAAATAATTATTTCCTGATCATCCTAATATGAAGAATCTATTTTTTATAGCAATAAAAATTGAGAAGATTCAGAATTTTATGAATAAATATAAATTAGAATAAATATGGCCTAATCAGCATTAGTTAATTTCTTTTTTTTTTTTTTTCCTTTGGCTGTGCTGAGGGGAATGTGGGATCTTAGTTGCCTGACCAGGGACTGAACCCTTGCCCACTGCATTGAAGTGCGGAGTCTTAACCACTGGACCGCCAGGGAAGTCCAGTATTAGTTAATTTCATACACGACAGTGTGGACTATGAAATCATGTCAACAAGAGAGTCATCAGAAAAAAAGGAAAAAAGTTCAAGCCATACCTTTTACCTTAAACCAATGGGTGAATGACTTAATAAAAGTACTAAAGTGAAAAATAATTATTTTTAACTAAGTTAAAAAATAACTTAGGAGTAGAAAAGGCCTAAGTATTATACATGATTCAGAAAACAAAACAAATAAAAAAATCTGACTGTATAAAGCTAAAACATTTCTGCATAGCAAAAACTATTGCAAGCAAAGTCAAAAGTCAAATGACAAACTGGGAAAAAAAAATATTTCCAACACATATAATGAAGGTTATTTCACTTAAAATAAAAAGGATTTGTAGAAACCAATAATAAAACAATCAACAATGCAGTAGAACAATGAGCTGAGGATATAAACACACAGTTCACAAAGAAGGAAATCCAAGTGGCTTTAAATGTACATGCAATTTTACCTCATAATGAGAGAAATGAGATTTAAATTTATGAATTTGGTAGAAATAAAGTTTGACAGCTCTACTGCTATGATTATGGGAAAACAGTTAAACCATCTATCACTGGTGAGAATGAAAATTGGTGCAATTTCTAAAAAGGGATATTGGCAATTTCTATCAAAATTTAAAATGCATGTAATCCTTTGATCCAGAAATTCCAGTTCTAAGAATTTACACTACCTGGTGCAAAATGCTGTACGACGAAATTCATTCTTTGCAGCGCATTTTTAATAGCAAAAGATTAGAACTAACCCAAAGTTTATTAGGATTGTTGCTTAAAAACACTGTGGTACATCCACATAACAGAACGCTATACAAAAAATGGGAAGCTCTCCATGGACTATGGACAAATCTCGAAGATGCACTATCAAAGGAAAAGCTGGTACAAAACAGTATGTATAGTATGCTTCACTTTCTATAAAAATATGAGAGAAAAAAATACATGCATGTATATGAGTAGAGTAGATGTGGAAGGATACACCTGAAATTGGTTACATTGGCTGCCTTCAGGAGGGGAAATGGAGGTTAGAAGACAGGTAAGGGAGGGAAACCTTTCCCTCTTTACATCCTTTGAACTTGTAACATGTTAATGCATTATGAACTTAAAAAAAAATCAAATTTAAATTAAAAATAAAAAACCACAACAAAATCCATGTCAGAACAAAATCCAATCCTGTCAGCTGAAATATATACACATCCTACATACAAACTAAATGTATACCTTATATACATATACACGCTACACACATGCACACATGGGAAGACAAAGGCAGTCTGACTGCAAAGCACTGTTTTTTGAAAGGATCTACACCTTCTGCTTTTGAATGGTGCTACTGTTCCAAGTCAAAATTCCTTAGAGGGAGATTTTCAGAAATGAATTCGTTATTCAGTATCAGGTCCAGTCAAGTCCAAGAATATGAACAAGCGATTGAATTCAATTATAATATTTTTGTTAGACACCGGTTTTGACCAAAGTAATGAGATCTGCTTTTCTGTGTGGTTCAAAGTATTTCTGAAGGCAATTATAAAAGAGGAGTTCCAAAAACGTTTTGTGAAATGGCTGCTTCATTGGAATAAATAAATTACCTGTCAAAGTGACTACTTTGAAGACCAACACTAATTTGGATGTGTTAGATCTCATTATTATACAGTCACACCTGGAAGAATGTTTTAGTGAGCCTAACGATTGCAGCAGAATAAATAAATACCACTCATTCCATACATAATTACAGACCAAAACGAAATGAGAAAATAAGACCAGAAAATGGTACTATCCACTGATACCGTGATAATACTAAAAACCACAGTGAAATGACTTAAGCACAGAACACTTTAGGGTAATCCTCCTGGAGAATCACCCTCGCTAGCACTTACTTAAGGAAAAACAACAACTATCAGAAAGAATAATGAGAAACCATACCAAATAGTTAAGAGAAAGTGAAATAATATGTTATTTGGGATTTGCCTCAAAGTAATAGTGAGGGGAAATATAGACGAATTGAAATTGGATTTGAGTACGTATTATTGAAGCGAGTGAATGAGTACATCTGTCTCCTTCTGTTTATGCTTGATATTTTCCACCAAAAAATTAGAAAAAGAAAAAAAATGTAATGAAATATACAGTTTTGGAAAATAAGCGCATCTTAGGGCTGCATGGATGTTGATAATAAGCAGATGTTTTTGTGCATTCCTCTAAATATTGATACTATCTGTCTAGAGAATGGTAGTTTTTTAATAGAAATGAACTAATCTATAAGGTCATATGTTAGCTGATGGTACTTGGCAATAATAAGAAACCCATACCAATTCTGGAGTAAGTGGCTACTGGCTGGGAAATGATTTCATCTCTGTAAACTATTTATACTAATAGATTTAAGTGAGTAGAGCTACAGCCATCATCCAATTATTTTTAATGTCAAGAAAGTGTTTTTGAAACGTTATAGATTTGCCTTCAAATTTGACTAAATGTAAATATGTTAAATAATCTACACACACTTAAGTGTTAACTGTGTTTTTGTTTTTTTTTTTTTTTGCGGTACGCGGGCCTCTCACTGTTGTGGCCTCTCCCGCTGCGGAGCACAGGCTCCGGACGCGCAGGCTCAGCGGCCATGGCTCACGGGCCTAGCCGCTCCGCGGCATGTGGGATCCTCCCGGACAGGGGCACGAACCCGTGTCCCCTGCATCGGCAGGCGGACTCTCAACCACTGCGCCACCAGGGAAGCCCTGTTATGTGTTTTTTAACTTGGTATTTTTGTGGCAAATATGGTTCACGTAGGGTAGTAAAATATATAGTACAGGCCACAGGTTTTATATGTGGAATCAATGAACTTCACGTTGAAAGGGGAAGCTGCTGACTGTCAGACAAGAATAAACTTTCAAATTTTGGATTAATATAGTCAGCTACACTCTCCAGTTTATCCCTGAAGACGAGCAGCATGAAGATATGGCCCGGTACCTGGAGCGTAGGATTCAACCAGGATAACACTTTCAATCTGGGTTTCACTGGCAACATGAAACCAAGTGTATCAGATTAGGCAGATGCCAGATTTAGGATTGTGCAAAGTTGTGTCCCCCCATGCCAACTTTTCTCAAGTCGGTCAGTTAAACTTTACTTGCTCTTGCTACCTTAACAAAACAAGAAAGAAAGAAAAAATAAAATAACAAATAGTAAGGATATCTTTTGCTCTAAAAGCAGATATTTCTGAAGCCTGTCGGATGTAATATAACCAGCACCTACTTCATAACCAGGCTGAGAGAGGTTTTAATTCTTTCTCCCATGTTTACTGGTTGTATACTTTGGGGCAAGTTACTTATTAGCTTCTTTGCCTAAATTTCACCAACTTTAGAATGGTCATGTCAATTTTAACTCCTCAAATATGTCTTGAAGATTGAGCGAGAGACACCAGAGCTAACACTTTCTGTGAGCTTACTATGTCCAGACACTATTCTAAGCACTTTGAAAACGTAATTCTCTTAATCTTCACAGCCTCCCTATGATGTCTACATTCTACCAGATGAGGAATCACAGGCATAGAGGTTTGGTAATTGGTTCAAGGGCACCAGTAGGATCAGGATGTGAACTTCGGTAGTCAAAATCCGAAGTCTATATCCTTGACAACTGTATAGGACCAAGGACACAACTAAAGTTCAAGTAGTATCTATTCCTTCATCTTTGCTGCCTACAGGTAACTACTGGATATATCAGGAATCCAAGTATATATTTAAAATAAAGCTTACTTTATTAGAAAGTTGGCAAAAGCCTTCCCTTTTATTTTAAAAAAGTATCATTAATATCTAAGTTTATATGTAACTGCAAGTGGAATGGTACAAAAATTTATGAAAAAGCTGGCATTTTTAAATTTGGAATTACCTAGTTTAGAATATCAAATTTCCCAAAAGGGTGTTTTACAAAAAGAACTTGTTAAACAGATAAAATAACATCTTCTCTTTCCAATAGTGACAAAGTCATGAAACAACCTCTATTGAAAGTAGGATATTTTAAATGACCTGAATAAACAACAATTTTTAACATTTCCATTCAATCTTAAGAAAAATATGATGAAGGTAATTTCCTTCTCTTAATATGTGAGTTACCTTAGAAAAATATATATTAATCCTACACTCATGAACAGTGTTTAAAATTAATAGAATTATGTTAATTCTACAGAAAAGCAGCAAGATATAGTCAAAATTTTAACTACGTTCTCAAAAGATTAAATAAAAGGGAATATCTACATCATTAAACTTGAGTTACCCACCAACAGTAAGAGGCTTTGGCACATTTAAAAAATACTAAAAATTATTTGGTTGTGGGTAGGTGTCAAAATGTATGATACTCCAAGCAATGAGCTTAAATATAATGATTCATCAGTTATCACATGAACCAAACAGCTGCCTCTGTCATTAACCCTAGGTAGTATGAGGTTTACTGCAAATTGTTACTAAATTTCCACTTTACTGAAATAAAATCCAAGTTGAAAAATACGGCTTAATCATAAAATACATGTGTAATCTGAAAATAGAAATGTAACCACATATAAAGCCATGTTTTCTGGAGTTACCAGCATTAAAGGAACCTGTTTTCTGAAATTTCACTTGCCACCAAATCATGATGAATTGTCAAAATAAACTTATACCATTCTAAATAAAAATGTAAATCCATGGGGGGATTTTAAGGTAAGACAAAAAAACCCCAATACATACTGAAATTAACCCTATAAAATGCTGTATTTAACGATTCTAAAAGTAGTTCTATTCCAGTTAACTCTAGTCCTTGGCAGCATGGTTTTCCAACATTTGTTCCAGACATTTAATTTTAAAAAATGTTTATTTTCCAGCCTCTAAACAGCTTCAGTAAATTAACAAAAATAAATATAAAGGAAATTTTCCACTCTGTGGGTGTGTTTCAGTAGCAGCTTTTTGTAGCTCTGTAGAGTATGTAAATAGTGGCAGAAGGTGGCAGTGCTGAGCTAAAAAGAAAAAGAAAATTTCTCGAGCTGTAGCTGAATCTTAGGTAGTCCACAGCCCAGGGACTCTGAGTTGATCATCACATATTTTATTACAGATACATAGCTCTATAAAACTCTAGCAAGCCTAAACTTTGAAAGAAATGTTTATAAAATGACTAAAGGTTATTTGATAGGAAATCAGGGATATTCAACAGGTTTTAAGGAATACTTTACAACGTTGTCACCCTGCCTGGTCAGTAATTTTTTCAAAAGTAGTGAAATGTGTCTAACAAAACAATAAAATGCAAACCTTTTAAGGGGATCTATGAGACAGAAAGGTCCATGCAGCTTACCATTCATCAGGAGAGCAGCCATAATCCTCAGGTTCAGGGACATGGCTTCAGAAAGCAAGAGGAGGGACAGAAAGAAAGGACAAAATAATCACAGAAAGGCTGGAAACATAAAAGCATGAATAAGGGAAGCACTGAGAGACAGATCTTGAAAAACTTAAGAAAATAGACTTTTAGTTAATTTTGAAAGAATGGCAGTTAGTACAGTAAGTATGATTTATGGTAACTAAGCAGATTTACAAAGTTATTCTTTAACTGGATAGTCAACTTGCTCCTTCACCATGAAATTTCTTGATTTTATGCAGAGAATTCAGTATTCAGTAGGAAGTATTGAACTTAATAGTTTAAATATATGCTAAAGCCAATGGAAAATTAATCACATATTGCATAATCAGAATAAATGGTTTAATGAAACAAACATGTTAATACCTAAGAACACAAACTATCACACTGATAAAATCTGCCAAGTATTGAAAACATTTCAGAAGTAAATCTGACTACCAGGAGGGGATGGTTTTTTTTTTTTTTTTTTTTTTTTGCGGTACGTGGGCCTCTCACTGTTGTGGCCTCTCCCGCTGCGGAGCACAGGCTCTGGACGCGCAGGCCCAGCAGCCATGGCTCACGGGCCCAGCCGCTCCGCGGCATGTGGGATCTTCCCGGACCGCGGCATGAACCCACGTCCCCTGCATCGGCAGGCGAACTCTCAACCACTGCACCACCAGGGAAGCCCGAGGGGATGGTTCTTTAAAGAGTTATATTAAAGTAAAAGTCAACTGCATTGCTATAACTAAAGGGGACCAAGCAAAAACACTGTGTCAAGGTTCTGCCAAGTCGTACTGCTGTTGTACAGCAGCCCTGGATCTCATACCTGGAGAGGGGCTTGTACTTCTCAACTCAGGCAGCTTTTGAAAAGCCTCAGAGCTCAAGGCTTAGGGTCGCTCTCCCTGGGTGTGGTCCAGCCCTGGCAGATGCCGAGAGCTATTCAGAATGTGATGAGGTGAGCAGCAGGCAACCCACATACCTGTTACTTATTCTGTCTGCATGAGTTTCCCCAAGATCATTGCTCCAGCGGCTCTGGTGTGTATGTTCTGTCTGGTTATTTGCCTTTGTGGGTCAGTGCTGTTATATCTGCTTGGTAAGTTCTTTACTTAAGCCAACTCATTCTTGATCTCAGCCTTAAGCATCACAGTCCCTGATCTCCCTGATTAGATCACCCTCCTCCCTCACTCCCAATCACAGGCTTACACAGACCTTTGTACTGTGCTATGATTTTATATTTGTCTGTATGATTTCTTAACTATATCCATTAACCTCCAATTAGACTATAAACTTTAGGAGGGCAGAAGCCATGTCAACTTTTGCTGAGCATTAAATCTCCATCAGCTAACAAAGTGCTACATACATCTAAAGCACTTTGTTGAGGCATGTGAATGAACAAATGGTGTTTACCCAACTTTACCCACCAGTCATGGTGAGCAGTAAGATACATTTATTGGTTATAATATAGACCTTGGGACTATTTTGATAATTGTGAGGTTTCTCATGGTGAACCTCTTCTCAGTGTTAAAGAAGTTGCTGATTCTTTCAGTAAACATTGCTGAACAAAATATTGTGAAATGAAACTACTCACATACTGTTTTCATATATAAATAAAGATTGCTTTTAGGAACATTTGGTTTTTACTTAAAGGGAAAACGTCAATGAAATGTTTTTAATACTGATTAAAATGACTTGCCCATACAAAAAATATTGTTTAGTTTGCTTCACAGAATCTTTTTTTTTAACCTTAGAGATTGTACTCAGTTCATCAGCTCATTCTAATAGTAAGATCTAAATCATCAACAAAGATAGTACTTAGGATTGTAGTCTAGAACAGTCACTGTACTGCAAATTCTAGCCACTAAACATAAAAGCCTCCTTACCTTTTCTGGCATTCAAGTAACTGTGATAAAACGGAATTATTCCCTATAGGAGGCAATTTGCTGAAATGATGCCTTAATAAATGTTTAACAGCAGAATTTCTAGTTTGTAGTAAGTTAAATTATAAATATGACATCACTATTTACATTTAACTAAAAAAAATCTAATGAAACATTCTAATAAGTTTAAGCATGGTGGCATTTCTGACAAAGTTGATCTCTACAAAATAATCGTCATTGCTAAATATGTACAAATCTAATGTTATTGCCCATCATGAATCCAATTTAGGGCCAAGGTTATATGAAATGAGAGAAAACTTACTAAGACTAAATTTTGGAGCATTGTTTTACGTGTTAAATATTTTCTTCCTACAAGCCTATGGAATACACTGAACTAGGCAAAGACTGTACTGTCAAGAGGCTTCAAGTCTTGCCCTTCAGACTGCTAAAAGCCAACAGAAATCATCTTTGACTCTATCGGGTAAAAGGAGGCTTTATTTTCTTAAAAAATGCTTAAGAAGCATCAGCTCTGAAATCATTACCCCAAAGGCATTTGTTAATACATGAAAGTTTCTGTTATTTTCCTTTGTTTTGCTGTACTCTGAGGAGATAACCACCATACTTTCTTCTGCTGGAGCTGGAAGTGTACGCATGTAATATCTCCCCATGTTAAACAAGTGTTAAACACTCCTATAGGGCAGGCTGCACAGTATAACCATGTTATGGTTCCTATAACCAAAGAGTGCCCAGAGGAAATGCCAACAGAAAGGTAAGTTTTCAGTAATCACTTTTTCCTGTGGAGTTTGGCGGAATTAAGTAACAGCCACATGTCTCTCCTACTGTAACCACCTGAGTAGTCTGATATCTCACCGTTTCTCCAAAGCTTTCATATATCAACAACTCTCTACAATGCTGACATTCCAGTTGTCCATTGGGAATGTTTAGGGGAGGGGATGTTGATAAAAACTCGGTCGGGGTTAAGGATCCTAAGAGCACATACACAACTTACTGGAAGTAGTTTAACAACTGGCTTCACTCAACAAGGCTCTTGGTATTCTTGAAAACATGACACATTATCCAAAGAAGAAACGTATTTCTGTTTTCACAGTTAAAAATTGCAAATAAAGAAGTTCCTATTTTTAAATTTCTAAACATGTTAGAATTTTATACCTGAAAAAGAATCTTGGAGATCATCTGGTCTCACCACCCTCATTTTAAAGTGCTTGGAATATTTGAAAAGAATTGTCTAGGGTCACATGGTGAATTAATGACAAAGCTAGGACTATGACTCATGTCTTACAACTGCACATCAGTGTTAAGAGATGTGATTTTCCCAGGAGAGGAAATTTGTTTCGGTGCAAACTTAATCTAAATGATGACAATATTCAACTCTGAATACTACTTTAACATTTGCCAGTCTCAAACCCACCCTATCATAATACATAATACATAATTGTTAATGACCATATCACCAATAGATACAGGAAGAACAATATTCTTTTACGGTAGTTATTCTTTACAACTACTGCTTGAAAGTGTTTAAGGACTTGTTCCAATAGTAAGAAAAAAATCTTGTAAAATGCAAAAGAAAAGAACACCTAGATATCATCCTAGTTTTCTGTTCTGATAAGTTCACAATCAATAATTACTAATTTGAAGAACTTGCTAATTTAACTGGACATTTGACAAATTAAAAAAGGATGTCAATTACCAAACAGAACCCTCTAAAAGTAATATTTATGAATGAATGCAGAATTTGTGTAAAAACAAACATCACCATAAATCTGTTAGCAAGTATAATACAACAAACTCTAGAATCACAGTAGGCCTTTCCTTCTCTCAGCTGGGATAACTGTGGGTCGAACATATAAATGCAAAATGTCAAAGATTATGGTTGAACCTCTCCTGCCCCGGCAGCAAAACGAAGAGGCCTGTAGCAACTGGGGGGAGGAGAGAAGAAGGCCTCTTTTGTCTAAGGGAACTGGGAGATCTTCAGATAAAAAAGGGAAGATGCAAAATGGCATTCAGCCCTGGAAATAGTAAATAGGCTTCTTAAGTTAGCAGCCTGCCCTTACAGCGTAAAAAACCATTACGTCAAATGCCTTTTTAGCTTCATTTACCCACATAGTTTGAAGTCAATTTTAGTCATACTCTCTACTGACCCAAAGAACATCTGTCTCCATCTATTTCTCTTTGTAGACCCTGCATATGGGAGTAATCACATGCTTTTAGAATTTTTTACCAAGTGGTCGTTTATTTGGTTTTAAATAAAGGCATTTTCATAATTCAATACCCTATTTTTATACTGGCTTACTGCTTAGAGACAGAGCATGAGTGGGGAAGGGGTAGGCACAAGCCAGAAAACCCAAAAGCAAGTGCACTTGCTTGCATGGTTAAGATACCAACATTTACCAGTCTTACTTGTAGATAAAGATAGTTGGAAAACCTGATAGTAGGCCAAGGTCAGTCAGCCAGGATGATATTTCATCTTTTGAGCATGCCTTTTTAGGAAATGTAGAAATTAATTTTCTCACATTACCCTATAAAGTGTTTCAAAAAGAAGGCTTTTGAGCAGTTTAGGCAAGAATACCTGGAAGTAAGAAAAAAAATGGGTGCTCAACAAGCACATTCTAAAGGAGCCTGATAAGAGTATTTGATGATATTTATTATCTCCTGGATTTAAGAGTTTTGTGTCCCTACCTCCTTCCCGTCATGAGAAATTTAGATTGCTCTGTGACTGCAAAGAGGAGAGATGATAAAAAGAAATCAAAGGGCTAACTATCAGAGAAACAACAATATTTTAACTTGAAAACTTCCCAAGGACAGAATGAATGTTTTAACACATGCAGGCTGTACTCTGACTTCACGACATTGGAGAGGGAAGTGTATTTGTACCTTACTACCAGAGCCAGATAGAGACCTTCAGCAGCTCTAAACACTGAAATATTATTGGGCAGAGCCCCTGCCTCATAGGTAATTCCAAATGAAAAACAATACCAAACTATAAAACACAAAACGTACATGCATGCTAAAATTAAAATAGCTGCCTTCTAGATTAAAAAAACTCCCCTAATAAGAACACCCCAAATTATACCAAAATGTTAGCATTAATTAAATCTGTATACCATACTCTAATTAAAGGGAAAAAACTCACCCATAAGCAACTCCAGCTATGGTGCACTTCTTAAACTGCATTACGTTGCACGTCAAAGTACCAGTTTTGTCAGAAAATATGTATTTTACCTAAAAAAAAGTTTAAAAATTCTCATTAAAATTTCAGAGGTCTTTTTAAGCCAGTTCTTAATGAAGGGAAAAAGCCTTACATTATTCTTTCTATCAATTTTGTTACATTGTAGGGGCACAATGAATGCTATTAACTGACTACTTTCTGCACATCATTAAGGAATATTTTCAACTATTTCTTTTCGTATTTTAGCAATGAATCATATATGAAAGCTAGTCTCTCAAGCTAGCAGAACAACTACAGTCATATAGAAATCTGTCTTAGTATGCTTAATATGGTCTGAATTTCCACTAGTAAGTGCCTCTATAGCTACTTAACATGTATAGAGCACTAAAACATCGGCATTTCTCAACATAACAAACAATTATGGGATTGGCGATGGGTTGCAATTAAAATGAACTTCATACAACATCTGAATTGGTAAAAAAAAGGATAATTCTGGCTTAAATGCTATTTGAAGAGTAGGAGTTAGCAAATGGCAATGGTACAAAAAAAGAAGAATCCTTTCTTAACTAATACGTATAAATGAATTACAAATATACACATATATGTGAATATAGTATGAACTATAAATCTCAAATTCCTGCTTGACTTATACAACTTCATTGATAAACTAACTTTTCCTTCCTTTCTGGTCAAAAACTATACACAATTTTAATACTGGGAGTTTATAACTCAAAAGCACTCAATACTTTACATACTAATCAGATTATATACTGAAGGACATCTTTCTGTGTAATATCTTATCCTGAGAACAGAATATGCATTAAATAATCTTCTTTCACTAAAAATGAAAATTGAAAGTTAGGTACTAACATGTATTTATGTCAATCATTCAAAAAATGGAAAATTAGGAGCTGTCAATTCCTCTGAAGTTGCCGCATATGGCAGATATTACACCAAATCTGACTTCCAATTCAACATATCAATAAGAAATTTAGTTTACCTGGCCAAGTTCCTCATTCAGATTAGATGTTCGAGCCATAGCAGCAGTGTCTGTGGGTTCATAGTGCATGTCAAGATCCTTTTTTAAAAAAAAAAAAGAAATCCTTGAATACAACTCATAATAAGAGGTCTAGTACAATTTTATTTAACTGGTGAGCAATGTATGTGACACTCTCATCTCTTGTCATCACTAACCATTTCAGTTGATTTCCTAAAAAATACTCAATACAGAATACCATATTTCACAGTAAGGGCAGAACAGTATGGTAGGTAGAGCATGTCTCTGGAAGCAGGCAATCCTGGTTTACTATCATTCCGCCATTTCCTAGGTATGTGACCTACTACAATATAAGGATTAAATAAGATAATGCATGTGAAGTGCTTCCTACTGTGTCTGGCACAATGCTTTACGTGAGCTAAAATAACAGCAACGAAACATTGCTCAAATAATTTAGACTTTAAATCCCTGGAAAAATTACTTAAGGGATACCATCTTGTACTTCTTGGTCAAGTTTCTTACACTGTATATACTTGAAAGTAAAGAACATTTTACGGACAAGCCAGGGTTTACTGATTTTCACATGTCAAATGAAAAGGTCAGATCTGATCTCTCCTACATCTGTATTTCAGACTGATCAATATCGGTTCTGGAACAGGTACCTTGTTTTAAGAGGGATAGTAAACAAATGGGCAATGTTTAGGCAGTAGCAATTGTAATAGGGATTAAGTTGGAAATCATGTCAAATGAAGAACGGAAGGAGATGGAGGATACTTAGTCAGGGGGCGGGGATGACAGAAGAATAGGCATGATAGCCAAGTTCAAATATTTTGCAAGGCTGTCATTTGGAAACAAGATTAGACATGTTCATAAAGATCTATTGGGAAGAACTAGAAGAAAAGGAAGGCAGTTACTAATTTCATTTCCACACAAGGAAGAAACTGCCTGGTAAGGGAAGACCTGTCAGGAATGTTGGAAAATCTCTGCATATTAGAAAGGCAGCTGAAAAGCATAAGCCTGCTGGGTTCATCCAATACTAAAATTATATAATTATTTGAAGCAAATATTACTTTTGAAAATCCAAATAAAAAATAAAGTGATTGACTAGTTATTTGATTTTCATAATGAGCTACCTTATTATTTCTTTAAGTGGAAAACCTTCAATAAGTTTTAATTGTACTTATACAAATTTTATTACACCATTTTTTAAGCAACAAATCTCCTGCATGAAATTAGCTATGCCTGCAACTCATTTCAGATTTCTAAATTACACTGATCTTTCAGCAATGAATTTAGAGATTAAGCATTGAAGTGGATCACTTACTATGGAACGATAATGAACAGTAGCGAAAGTAGCATATTTTTAAAAACCCTAATATTGTTCATATTGAAAGACTTTCAAGTGATTTAAAAAAATCAAAAGATTCAAAATAAAAGAGAAAATTAAACTTTCTGGCAGATTAGGTTTAAAGACTTAATTTACATAAATTCATTACTTTTAACTTTGGTAAAAATTACTGAAATTTAATTGAAGAAGAGTAAAATTTTATAAACAAAACATTTAGGAAACAGATGTCTAGTACACTTTTCTAAGATTAAAAAAAATTGAGAAAATTAAAAATAAAAATTCAAGCCCAGCTAAAATTGTTTACAGTGTGGAAAAATAAACTACAAAGATTTATAAAACATGATAGAAAGCCTGGTTGCTACAAGTAGCGAATACGGTATTATTTCTATAGTGCTCAACTGTTTATGAAGTTGTTTGCTATGTCGCAAGCATCCTTTGATCTATATAACCGCTGTGAGATGCAGGTAAAGCATGTTTTATTTATGCCTGTGTGATTGGCCAAGAAGATAAGTCTCAAAAAAGTCAAGTGGCTGGCAAAGTTCACACAGCTAGTAATTAGAACTAAAATCCATTATTTTAACTCTAAACCCTATGATTCTCGTTTTCCCCAAGACCACTATGTAACCAAAAAATAGGTTTCCTCAACTACAGACCTATTTTCCCCAGCGTGTCTGGTCTGTAAACTTGTGTGATTCTGAGATGAGAGACTTTGGTACGATTTTCACATGTCAAATGAATTTATTATTATTATATTACGCTCAAAAATATTTTGAAATGTTGTCTTATAGTCAAAAAAAAGTAAGGCATAATTAAGATTTTTTTCCTGAAAGATCAAAAGACGCTATCAGGAAAAAGGACAAAATGTATGTTTCATGTAATAAAAAACAATAATAATTCATATTTACCCAATTTATGAAGTATGCCTGGGTAAATTTCACCACTTCTAATGTAACCAACAAGCTGATAGGAATGAGATTATTGAAAAGGATGATGAAGGTCAAGAAATTCAGTCCAAAATTATTAGCACCACCATCTGTTGGGGGAGGTAGGAAAAAAGTCATTACAGTTTTATATTTTATTTGCATTAACCAGAATTTTAGCATAACAAGAATTTTCTGTATTATATAGTATATCTAAAAGTGTGGGAGGAACACTGTGCTGATAACATGTTCTTATTCTCAAACACAGTCTTCAAGATAGAATGGCATTATTTGTGTTCAAGATGTTGTGAACCCTTTTAAGAACTGCATAATGGTACTAAAAAGAGAAAGTACTACCACGTATTTCAAACCCATTCCAAACATGAAGTTTAGAGATATTAGGGATAGGACTGAGGTAGAATCTCAACCAGGTAGAATCACTTTCACATGAATTGTTTTTTTTTTTATTTTTTTTTGTGGTACGTGGGCCTCTCACTGCCGTGGCCTCTCCCGTTGCGGAGCACAGGATCCGGACGCGCAGGCTCAGTGGCCATGGCTCACGGGCCCAGCCACTCCGCGGCATGTGGGATCTTCCCGGACCGGGGCACGAACCCGTGTCCCCTGCATCGGCAGGCGGACTCTCAACCACTGCGCCACCAGGGAAGCCCTCACATGAATTTTTAAAAAGCATTTCCAGTTTGAAGGATGTCTTAAAAGCAAACAAACAACTGCAGCAAAACCAACCCAGGTAGCTAAAACAATGTAGGGCTGAACCCTAGGTAAGTTCAGCTCTAGGTAAATTATATTCTTCCTCTTCAATAATGTAAGTAGAACAGTTATCCCAGATAATCTGTAAAGTATATGAAGAAACAAAATGATGGTAGTCTTAACAATTCTAATGTTGAAATAGCAAACCAACAACTGTTAAAAAATAAGAACCTTGGAATAGCTACAAAGCTAAATCAATATAAGAAGAAACAACTGAGAAAATCAGTTGTGATACAAAATTTTACTAGAACTTGTTTTCACACACTTGGAAATTAAGTATTTATTGGTTAAGTGCTCATCAAAAGGAAATGTAAACTTACTTCCCAGAAATACTCAGTAAAAAGATAAATGATCCAAAAAGGAAATTACTTAATAGTACTTTCCCTCAGAAAAGATGACTATTGAAACAGAATTCACTGCAATCATGAGTTGAAATGAAAGTACATTCAATTTAAACACTTTAAAAACATGTAAAATATTTTTTGGTGCTTTAAATATACTCAGTCTGCTTTCTTTACCAGATAGCTATGTAACCACTTGTGTTAAAATATTTAAAAGAATAAATTAATAAAATTAAAATAACATTAATAAAATAACATTTTATACTATTTTAGAGTACTCACTATATTTTTAAGGATCCTGAAATTTTAGAGATTGTAACATTTTACTTACTTTTACTGGAAATTGCATTGAAAAATAAGGATTAAATGCCCGGTTATCTTGGCAACAAGGTTTTCTTTTTAGAAATTGGAAATTCCAAGATCAGTTGTGAAACAAATACATGTTTTAATGAAAGAAAAAATAAGTACAATAAGTACTTTAATGCTCACAGTTTAGATTGAGATACCAGTCCTTTCCAGAATGCCTTCGATTCCAAATGGCTGAGCCCACAGAACAGACAAGAGACATGGCAATCAAGATACAAAATAAAATCAAAATTTGTACATTTGTAATCCGTTCTACATTTGAGAGTTTAAGTGGTGGACTTGTTGAATTCTGTAAAAAGAAACAGAAGATGAGTAATAAGAAATGTGTACAAATGATCTAGTAATGTGTATCTAGTATTTTGGTGAGGATGATAACGTCAGTCACAATTCAAAATCTACACGTGGTTCAACACATGAGAATTATATGGAAAACAATCAGATGTAATAAGCTGTCAAAGGTTAACCACCTCTTTTCCTTCACTGTATCCTTTTTATCCAATCCTTTTTCTACAATGTAAAGCAGTAAGAAAGAAGGAAATAACATTCCTTTTGTAGACATGGCTTTTGTATTGTGGCAGGTGAGATGAATAATGCATTACCTGACTACCTAAGCAAACAGGGTCGACTAAGGCATCTAGCATCTCAGCTCCTGAAGAGAGGCAGAGAAGGTGACCTATGTACCCATAGAGCCAGAGACCTGGAAATTCCAGACTATGAAGACAACATTTAAAGGATCTCTGGTTTCCAGATTTTTTGGTGGCATTTAGTAATTGTTTTACTAAACACAGCAGCAATCTAAGTAGTGCTATCAAGAATAACAGAGGCAAGTTTCCTGAGCTGTATTTAATGATAAAAAATGATCTGTGCTAACCACGGCATCCACATGACAGAAACTTAAATGTCAAAAATCAACATAAAATGATGATTTATAGAATTTATAGAATAGTTAGGGGTGGAATCATTAATAGCAGTCCTGCTTGCCTGATGATAACACCTTTGTGCCTTTACAATGTACAAAGTTATCAGCCCTCAAAGCAGATTTTCATTTAGTACCTTAAAACTGAGTTTTCCACACCTACCTCACCACTGAACACTCGTGATATTATAATGTAGAGAAGGAGCAGCCAAAGGCATGTGTAAATGTTGCAAGTGCTAGGATTAAAGCTGATTAAAAATGGCTTAACATAAAAATGCTGTGAAAAACAGTCAACATAATAGTTGACTATTAACAAACAGTTACAAGTTTTTCTTTCAATTTTATAAAAAATAAAAACAAGTTCTAGAATGTGATCCTTGTAATAAAATAAAATTATAAGATAAATAATGCAGAGCACTCATCGTTACACAGACAACTTTTGTCAATCATTGCAATAGTCAGTAAATGCTGCCAATGGACTGGTATGCAAAATCACTGGGTGTTCACGCTTTGGTGATCTCTGGTGGAACGTTCTAGTGTTCTTGCATGGAGTGAGCCATGTCACAGCCCCACGCACTGAAGAATGAGATCTGGATACAGAGTGTGGGGCTCAGGTATCTATGACAGATGATCTGCTAGGTTTAGGACTACAGCACCGAGACCTACAAATAGCATATTTTCAAAAGACTTGGATCCAAAAGGTTTTCATAGATAAAAATCCCACCTGCATCAGCTTGGTGTCATGTCCAGTGTAGACAACTATTCCATGAACCCACTGTGTATTTCTCAATTGAGCGCCTCGAAGAAGAATCTGATCTGCTCCCAGGGGAACAGTGCTATGACAGATTATGTTGACATTAGAAACGACATTTTCCAAAATGCTTAAGAATTCTACAGCCACTATATAGTTCCAAGAAAGGTCCTGTTATGAAAATAACCCTTCTTACATTTTACTTTGTTTCTAGAAAAGAAGTAATTTTCCTACCAATAAGAATAATCTTCTTACACAAGGACAGCTGGAGGGAAGCATTTCAGTTGCTTCTTCTTACCACCAAAGCAGCCATTTCCTACAACTTCATTATCCAAGACAGTAGGCAACAGTATGGAATTCAGAGGCTCATTCTCAAACCTGTTGAAGACTTTTCCTGATTTAGCAAGTCCACTTAGGTTTCTGAGATATTTGAAAGTAGTGAGATTAGGGGATCTGTTCCCCCTCCTCCACCTTCCTTTAAATTAAAAATAGCTTTGTGCACAATAAAGGTTCAAAAAAATACACAAGGTAAGATAAATACACAGATCTCATCATATACTTGCACTGCCATCCCTGCCCTCCAGAGATTAAGTCTGTATTAAAATCTCTAGGACATTCATTTACTGTATTTGAAGATCAGTCTTCCAAGAACTGTGAATAAAATCGTAAGCATCTAAAAGTCTTAAACACTCCTCTGAAATGACAGCAAATTGAGGCTCTCCATTCCATATGATTTAAACTACATCTTTCATGAATAAGGGTCAAGCGGGGTCTTTTGTGGGTTTTTTGCAAGGCTACCCACTATGGTAGGCTGTGGGTTGATACAACCTCTCATAGAGCTATCAGAAGTCTACAAGCTATCGCAAATATAGTGGGATTCTTAATGGAAACGTACTACATAAAATCTAATGGCTCAAAGATTCCTATCACTACTGCTTCATTTTACTGATTAAAAAAAGCAAAAAAAAAAAAAGTCAAATATAAATAAAAATTCATAAAATAAAAATTCCAGAAAAAGGAAGAGGCAATTCCCCCAAGAAAACTTTCCAGAAACACGGAATTTATTTGTCAGAGGACACAAATAGAGACTGAAGCTTTCATTTCTGGTGGATTTTTACAATCCAGTAAGTGTCTAAAGCTAGTAGTAGCTTGGGCCTGGGACCTTCTTTTAGGAACTACACAAATGTCACTGGCTCAGATGAAATCAATCGAGATAGATGGCTAATGACAGCACCTGAAGCCTTCTACTTAAGTAAGTAAATTCTTAGGAATTAGTGTATTCCAATTTAGTCAAAGAACACAGCAACTATACCTCTCATTCTTCATGTACAACAACATGCCTTTCAGACCCATCTTAAGATCTGGGGTGCACTTCAGGGGTGGGAGGAGTCCTCGGGCCTAAAGCAGGTTTCCAAGAGGTTCTTGGGAAGCTGCTGAATTATGCTCTGGGGCACATATGTGCCAACTGTTTCTCACATATCCGATGCGGTATAACAGGGCAACTGGCACCTCAGCACTTGTGGTGTGCATTGATCGGAATTAGCTACAAACTCTTCAAAAGAAAAAAAATGCTTTTCAATTACAAGGACTCAACAAGAATTAGTTATTAATTCTTCATCAGAGCTGGAATTCCAACGTCTCTGGCATTAGACAATGACCCTTATCCTTAATGGCATCAAACTACATTAATTCTAAACTAAGCGGCTCTAAGACCGCTGGGTAATCACTGTAGAAGTCAAATGTGCTACAGGCACAAAGATACTGAAAATCTGTTTCCACCTTTCATGTAAATTGAAGCATATTATATAAATGCTATCTGTACCCCAAATCTTGGCACCATCATACAAAGTTTCTCCTTCACTGTGTGGATTTGCTTGGCATCGATCTGCTGGGGAACTGATAAGAAATGGAAGCTGGCCAGTTAGGAACGTCAGGCTACAGAAATACATTACTTGTATAAATGTCCAAATCTATCATTAGTCTATGTTCATGGAAAGATCACGCTGTGAAAAATTTAGAACAATATATAATTACTTCAAAAATTACAGGAAAACTTTTGGTGGATCTGAATGAGGATGACAGTTCAGGGTACTCAAGTGTCCTTTAGAATTCAAATACTGTAATAATGGAATTACAAAATACTGAAAGCATCGATAATCTCTCAAGCTGGTGGCGTGAGCTAGTGCGCTTAGCTGCATTTAGTTGGCCACTACAAATGCCTAGTAGGAAAGGAGAAGGGAAGCAGAGGAGACCCCACCCTTCCTGCCAAGTTCTGCCCCATTTCTTTGCTCCCCTTTGTAACAGAACTCCTTGAAAAAGTTGTCTATTTTTCAACTCTTCTTCTGTTATCTCAAACCCACTCTCATGAGGCTCTGCCTGTCCTAATAGAGTTCAAGGATCTCCACTTGCTAGATCCAACTGTTAATTCTCAGACTCACTGTATTTGACTTCATGGTACTTGACCATAAGCAACATGTGACCCACTTTAGTCACTCCCTCTGCCTTGGTACGGTTTCTTCACTCTCTCGGTTTCCATGCTACCAACTTGATCGCAGTCTGTTTTGCTGGTAACTCCTCTCTTCCCAACCTTAATGCTGGCGAGTCTTAGGACAGCCCTTTCCACTTTTCTAACTATACCCTTTCACCCTTGGTGATGGCTTTAAATATCTATACCAACTACTTCCAAATTTATCTCATGAACCCGGACCTCTATCACAAATTCCAGGCTTATATGTTTAACTGCCTCCTGACGTCTCTGTTTGGACATCACAAACTTATTAAGTCCCAAACTGAACTGCTGACATTGCCCCTTGAAACACTTCAGTGGATCCCCATTTCACTCAGAATAACACCCTTACAATGGCCTACAAAGCCTTGCATGGTCTGGCCCACTATTCTCTCTTAGCCCTTCTTCTACTACCCTTTTCCTTGGTCATTCCACTCCACACACACTGGCATCTCTGCTGTTCCATAAATACTCCAGGCACTTTCCCACTTTCAGATGATGTAACCATACAGCTAATAATTTGCACTGTCTATTCCTTCTGTCTAGAATCTTCTCCCTCCAGATATTCAAATGGCTGACTTCCTCATCTCCTACTCACCTTTGCTCAAATATTACTTTCTCAATGAAGCAACATTTACCTTCTGCAACCTCACTAACTAAAAGTGATTCCCTCCCAAGAACTCCCAATCTATTTTATCCTGGGCCATTTTTTCCAAAGCATTTATCACTTTCTAACATGGTATAAAATTTTTTATTTGTCATTTTATTGTTTGTCTGTTTGCCCTTCCCTTACTGCAAGAAAGTTAGCTCTCAAGGTCAGGCAGATTTGTCTGCTTTGTCCATTGCTGTCTCCTTAACATCTGCAACTGGCCTGGCCTGCTGGGTACAGGTTGAATGGATGACAGAAGAGGCAGGAAACAGGAGGGGAGCGGAGGGGAGGGAAGGGAGAGGGGTAGGAAGCAGGTATAAAAGATGACTACAGATAACATGGCCTAGAAAAGAGCATATGCAATTACACAGAGAAGACAAGAAATTATCCAGCAAATTAACCCCTGTGGGTAGAGTCTGAACTCCTTGAGGCATCTAGAGATTACAAGAAAGCACCTGGGCCATGGAGACCGACAGTTAAGCCCATAAGGTAAGTATTCTGGCAAAAGAGGAAACCACTAAACAATGCGCCAGAAGCTTGGCATATCCGTGAAAATATCCAGCTCCTAGGCTGGCAGGAACCCTGGGGAAGTCTTCAGCTATACCATGTGTACAGGGTTAAGAGCATTTTCACAAAAGAACTCTGGGTAGAATACAGAAATGCTTAAGAAAAAGGGTTTGGGTTATCAAACTTAGAGTACAAGAAAATGTGTACCTAGGTCAACAATACCCTGCAACACAGTGACTTCTGTGTTTTTATGAAAACCGATTTTACATACCTGTGTCCATCAAGCCTTATGTTTCCAACAAAATCGTAGAGATGTCTGTTTGGACTTTCACACTCAATTCTGCCAGAAATTCTCATCAAACTGTCAATGTCTTTTATATCTGATGTTGCTGGTAAGCCCTGTTTAGAAATTTTTAAATAAGCAAAGAAAATATTAAATAAGTTGTATGTGGGAGGGAGCAAGGAATTCTGAATTCATCCACACCTTAAGATCTAAGAGATCCCACGGTTTTATGAGCAATTATCCCCCCCACCACTTTGTCAAATCGAAATTAGGGGATAACCTCCTCTCTACTTGAACATATATGTTTTTAGCAGAACAGGGCAGCTTTTGTGAAAACTCTAAAATATCTTAAAGAGATTATAAACTAGCCTCCGAAGATATTTTGAAATAAGTCCTCAAAGAACTGTTTGCTTCCAAAAATAAAACTAATATTTAGCATTATACAGTCTAAATCTGTCTGCTGAAGCTCCAAAAGGGAATGCAAAATAACTAGACTCTATACCCAAAGACAGTAGTTATGTTTTTGTTCTTTTAGTTCACTGAGAAGGAAAACTCCAAAACAGTTCCTCCCTCTGGCCACCTACAACTGGCTGGAATTGAGCAGCCCTCACTTCCTGTGGCAGGTTGAGTTCAGGTGCTGTGAGGACGACCTGCTTCTACCACAACCCAACCTTCCCACACGTCATTTTCACTATTTGTCTAGAACCCAAGAGAATACATTTTTTTAGTGTCCCTTTTAAAACTTTAAAAACCGTACAGTGACTTTCTATTAGGAGTGGTATGAGAAATAAATAGAGAAATCTAACCGATTCCCTGAGATTAGTGAGAATTTTAGAACAGCAATGGAAACTGTGTCTTTTCCATATGTCAAAGCCAAATAATATGGGCCAGGAGAACAGAAAAATAAATAAGCTAACACACATGAAAGCACTTAGAGCTACTAATGCTACCATCAGAGTGTTGGCTATAACAGGAAGTGTTAAAAATATTACAGAATAGTATCTATATGATGGACCACATTTAATTAGGCAAGTAAAACTGAATTTTCCATAATATTTAACTATTTCAGTTTATAAAACCACTTCATTGTGGCTCAATGAGGAAATATTTGCAAGTAGACAGAACTGCCTCAACTCAAGACAATAATACTAAGAAATAAAGCTATAGGGGTTCAGAAGGAGCCTCCTCAAAATGTGTCACTTTTGGAGCTTCCCTGGTGGCGCAGTGGTTGAGAATCTGCCTGCTAATGCAGGGGACACGGGTTCGAGCCCTGGTCTGGGAGGATCCCACATGCCGTGGAGCAACTAGGCCCGTGAGCCACAACTACTGGGCCTGCGCGCCTGGAGCCTGTACTCCGCAACAAGAGAGGCCGCGACAGTGAGAGGCCCGCGTGCCGCGATGAAGAGTGGCCCCCGCTTGCCACAACTGGAGAAAGGCCTCGCACAGAAACGAAGACCCAACATAGCCAAAAATAAATTAATAAATTACTAAACTCCTACCCCCAACATCTTAAAAAAAAAAAAAGTGTCACTTTTGCATGAGGATTATTTTGAGCTACAGGCAAGGGAGATCCTGAGGGTTCAAGAGAAACTACTGTCCTTCCCTTAACTACCTAGAAGAATTTAAATTGGGGATTTTTCCCAGAGAAAAGTTATTACCAGAGATAAATTTTATTTAAGTGGACCCATCCATCTGGTAGGGCAAACACCTAATTACCAAACATCTGCTCTTCTTATCATCCTATGAATGACCCTCCTGTCCTTGGAAGCCCCAGGACGCTTATCCCATTCCTTACCTCAGAATGGCATGTATACCTCATTCTACCTTTCTGTTTCTGAGCCTCTCATGCATGTGGGGTTCCTATACGTATGAAATTAAATTTGATTTTCTCCTGTTAATATGTCTCATGTCCATTTAATCCTTAGACCAGCCAGAAGAATGTAGAAGGGTAGAGGGAAGTTTTCTTCCTCCCCAGCAAAGCTCTCAATTCCATGTAAGAGAACAGCAATAATTATATAAACCTATATTAGATCTTACCTGTCTAATTTTCAAGTTTGTTTCACCATCTAAGTTGGATGTTTCAATGTAGCACATGGCCTGCGGCTCACTGTTTTTTAAAATTGAAAAGCACAAAGATTTAGTGGGGGAAAGAAAGCATACTAATAACTTATTTAAATGCTCAGACTCACTGAAGCCTTTCATTCTAAACAAAGGTTTAGTCGCCTAGTTTCTTGATGTCTTTCATTCTAACCACAAAATGCTGTGAGGCAGACCCCATGCATGAAAACTCATGGATCAGATGTGCAGCCAGCAGGACCCCAAAGCAACTTCCTGACAATTAGTACTGATCTTTAAGATAATGTAAATAATTAGATTTGTCACATTTTACTTAAATTGTTCATCATATAGACACAACACAGACTGTATCTGAAATGTAGAGCAGTTTTGTGTCCATATATATCTTTAGCTCAAAAATATCAAGTGAGATTTCATGCTCATAGCCCACATGTAAATTGATTAAGCGGTGGATTAGAAAATTCCAGATTATTGCTTCTATAAACTTGCATTTACATGTTCAGATTGTATTGTACTGCAACTTTAGAAACGATGAATAGGATCATATGAACCATAATATTTACATTTCAAGGCTACTTTAAAAAAACTGTATGAACAGATTTTACAATGAAAGTGGATATCCACTTTCTTCCCCCTATTTTTTCTGTTTTATTTCTTAAAGTTGCTTCAGAGATTTGCATGGCAGCTAAAAGCTAAAACTAAAATTAGCCAACTTGGCTATGTTGCTCCTTGACCTGAAACATTCTATGGGTCCCCTCCAGAGTGTTTTAGTCAAGTTTGGTACACAATAACTGGTATAAGGGGCCCATGCTCTCCAGTTTTATCACAGGTACACACCCGTGACTGTCCTATAACCTGACCCTTCACGTGCTGACTTTGCTTGCTCAGCAATTACAGACAGGTGAGTTTGCAGCCCAACTGTATAACTGATCCTCAGCTATAAGGAAAAGCATTTTGAAGTTAAATTAATCTTATCAGCACTTGCTTATATAAAAAGCCCAATTAATTAACATCCTATAAGTAATTATGAATGTAATTTCTGATAAGCATGGGTACTCACATTTAGAGATTTCTAAGTCACTAACACCTGGAATTTTCTAATCAACTTCCAATTTGTACATGTGTAAAGCAGACGATTCTGAGTTTCAGAAATGAGCACACAGCTTAGTTTTATGGCTTGAAGACTTGTGAAAAGTACTGAAACACATGGTCATTAATCAAATATTTTACAGATTCATTTTAAAGTAACTTTGTAAGTTCTTTAATTTTTTTCTGTGGGCTTTCTTTTTTTTCCTTCCATAAAGGCTGATACTTTTTCCCAACCAAGTTTTGGGAAAACAAGTTTTTCAGTATTTATATCTTCACTCTAACAATTAAATAAGGTTTAATTTTTTATTACTGTCATGATAGTAATTTGGTTTTGGCAATTGCTCCCAATTTGTAATTTACTTACATATACATTTGAAATAAAAATGGTTTATAAAACCATTATAAAACACATCTGATAATACAGAAGCATGATGACAAACAAATGTTAAATGAACAATGCCAATTCCATATTTTGACAGTGAAATGCATTAAATTTCTACTGCTCAATATAACCAAGGCCATTCTCATATCAAAATAAGACTAACGTTCTAATTATCTTTTTTTCCCCCACAAAATAAGGTCCTTTTCTAGGACCTTAAATGGCTAGGAAGTTAGAAAGTTAAATAGCTGGCTTCTATTTGAAGTGGTGCAAATAAAATATACATCCAAATTCAGAACTTTCTTAATCTCTTAAGACAACTGTTAACTGAATAAGTTCTTGACAATACCATGAAAAGGCAGCAAGAAGTCTCAGACAAGGAATCATGCTAGATAATAATTATTTCAGCAAATTATGATGACATTCAAAACACAAACTAGAGAAGGGCAAAGCAGGCGTTTTGATTAGTACGTGGAAAAATGAAACAAGATGCATATCACAATACAGACACTAGTAGACAGCTGAAATATATCAGAGTAACGTGCATTTTGTCACTAGTTACAAGTGGGATAAAAACTGATCCCAAAGCATGCGGTACCAAATGTACAACATCCAGCTTTGTGCAGGGGGTCCTCTGTAAACCCTATACAAGCCCAAATTATAGCATAACTGCTGAAGGGATTCTATTGAACTTATAGAAAATTTCAAATTTAAGACATGTTTAAAATTGTAAAAAATTCTCGATAACTGTCTTTCATGTAAATCTTAACATTGTGCAAAACAATATCCTGGAGAGGTAATAAATTAAGCCTTGGCATTTAGCCAAGTTGTTAAATATGAATATATCGTAATGATGCACAGGCAATTACAATCTACCTTTACTGGCGCACCTCAAGGACTCTGACTCCTATTGATAACAACAGGAGCTGAATTTGCCCACTTGAGGGAGGAACATCAATCAACAATGTATTCAAAAAAGGCCTTTGAAACATCTGTGAAACATCCATTACCAAGAAGTGTAAAATGTTTGTGTTTTAACGGAAGAGATACAGAGCTCAACCACCTCTGGGTGCAAACTGTTTTCTGGTGTAGGGTGAGGATCCACATACACACATCCTGTACAACTCAGTATTTCTAACCTTGAGGACAAGCTGATGAGATCTGCTGGGAGGTGTTCCCCATTGGTCACTTTCACTATTTCCCCTACTGCCACCTACAGGTCCCAGTTCAAAATAATTAAAACGGAAAAAAATGAATAACAGAGAAAAACAAACAAACAAATGGACAAAAGAGACAGAAGGTTTGAAATTATTATAGAAAATAATACATGTTAATAACAATGTCTAATGCCAATTTTTTCAAAACTCATTTTGATCAGGTCTAAAGGCACAAGAAAACAGAATATTTAAGGATCATTTATTTGCTTTTAAGCCCAATTTTCAATTTTTAATGCAGAAGCTTTTGAGTTCTAAAGTTTTACTCACAAGCATATCTTAGCAAATTAAATAAAAACTTATTTTTTTACAGAGAGCTACTTTATCTTATAGATTTTCCTTTCTCCAATTCCTCACTCTCTTGCCATCTCTTACATGTCCACTCCTACCCAAGAAGAAAAGAAATAATGGTGGAAACTATTCTTAGGCTTTTGAGAAACAAAGTATACTATATTATTTCTCCCCCTACACCCACTCTAAAAAAAAACTTTGTTAAAGTTTCCTGATTCCAAAACATTTTCAAAGTTAACTGCATAAATATCTTAATAAATTTAATGTAAAGCTGCAAGGGCATGGATCTTGGGAAGTTAGAAGTCATAATTGCAGCCTTTTGAATTATTTAATAATAAATAAAGTCTTGGTAATGAATTGTCTTGGGAGGGTAAGCCTTTGAATTCAGTAGAAAATTTTCAGAGAAGGTATGAAACAGACATGCCAGGAACCTGTTTGGAATTGAATTAGTAGCTTGAGTTATTTTACTGTATTTTATACTTTCTAAACCCATATATGTATTTTTTGTTATATGGTAAAATTTCAGTTTCTTCATTTCAAAATGAAAATCAATGAAACACAGTAACTTTCAACCATGTTCATGCTTTAATTTCAAACTACTTCAAAGAACAAGCAATATTAGCAATTAATAATTTTTTAAAAATCAGAAATTAAAATATCATAAATTGTTGTTTATGCTTTTTGCATTTAGCATGGTGCTCACTTGCCGGTGAAAATCACCATGTCCTTATTTTGATAGTGGACAGTGTAGTATATTGAAGATACTAGATTAGTATCTAGTTGGAATTCCAATTAGTTGGAAGTTAGGTATTCCAACCCTGACCTAGTCACTGGCTAAAGTGAAATGACCGAAAATAAGAAAAGTCAAAATTCCTCTTTCTGTTAAATGATAGCAAAAGCTTCTATCTACTTCTTAAGGCTAATGTAAGTTCAAAAGGGCCAAGTAATGCAAAAGCCTTTTGAGAAAAAAAAAATTAAAAAAAACCAACAAAAAAACCCCTGAAAGGTGGTATTTTTGCCACTTGGATAGAAATATTTAACAGCACAAGCTTCATACTTTACTTTGATTCTATTGTAACAAGAAACAATGAATCAGATAATATTTTTAATTTTTAAATGATTATTTGAATCATCTTTGAAGAAGTTAATCATGGTGGATGCTATATTAAGATACAGAAACTATTCTCATCTACCATTATTGATAGTCACCAGTAAATGTTTTTAATGCTGAGAAAATAAATCCTGTAAAAATGTTTTAGAGTTTAAGAAATACAAGCACAGAGCTTATTGGGAGTCTGGATTGGATAGAGGCAGATAAAAAATATTTTGAAAACTTTCAACTTAGAATTAAATATCAAGTCAAGGCAGTATAGTCAATTATCTTCATATTTTTGAGCATAAAAAATGAAAATTATAATTAATGTTTCAGCATATGATGGTCTTTATGGTAAGTTATGTCTCTATGAAAAGTTTAATCAGAAAAATATCAATAGTTTCTGAAATTGCTGGAATGCTTTACTATCCTTTCGAACTTTGTTATATGACATTCAGATCGTCCATCATCCATTAAATTTATCAAACTTTTACTTAGTATCACCAAGTGTACATCGTTCTGTTGGTTAGCCATTCTTAAAACTTAAATGAAAGATTATCAATTTAAACAGAAAGGAGAATCAGGGAGTTACTTCAACTACCTGTAGACTTACTTCTATAAACATCTGGCGAACTCTTACTTGCTCAATTAAGTTTCACTAACTTGTCATAAATTCAATCAGTTTAAATAATGACCTGATTAAACAGATTTTGAAAAAAGGACACGTTCATATTTATATGTGGATTTTACAAATAAAACTGTCCAAGGAAATGGTGATAAACAACCTCTAAAATAGTAAAAACATTTTTCTTAATTTATATTAGGACTAGTTTTACAGTTTTTAAACCTAAAACCATTTGAAAGTCACATTCTTTAAAGTGTAACAGTGCCATATGTTCTGAATACTAATTCATGACTATCTTAAATATCAGCAAAACAAAAATTATCTAAATTCAGTAATGGAAAGAACTTAAAAGAAAGAGCAAAGTGCTTTAATTTTTTGGTTGGAAGAGTATAATATTTCAAAAGATATGATGATAAAAAAGAAATCATTTATCCATTTTCTTGTACCAATGCACCATAAAGATTGAGAAACGTGGAGGGATACACGAATGCATCATAAAGGAATTTATCATGAACAAGGATTACAAGATAAAATCAACAGAACCCAATCCATGTATTATATAAAATAAATGATAGGAAATCTTACAAGAGTTAGTAGTCTACACAAACAGATATGGATACATCCATAGGGAGAGTAGACTATTAACTGTAATTATAATTTCTGAATTATAAAGTATAGTACCTATCACTTATTCTATATGGCAAACATGAAAGAGTCCTTTAAATCCAATCAATTTTTAACATTTAATTCAAAATCATTAGAGAGGTTTAATATTCTTCGTTTATTCCTTATTTCCTTGGATAAATCACAAGGTCAATGCAGGGTAGAGAAACCATCCTCTACACTGTTTGAGCATCAGTAGGTATCTCTACCTTGATGAGAGAAGTACAGTGTCAGCAGGTATATACTCTTTGCCTTTTATTATAACTATATCTCCAACATTTACCTGAAAGAAAACTGGGAATCGGTTAATTATCTGCATTGAAAATAGTTACAAATATACAACCCATTGTATTTAAGCATAGAATACAGTAAAAATGGTTAAAACAAGAACCACTTATCTTCACAAAATGGCATAAAATTATTTAGGAGTGAGGCCAAGGATGGGGCAATCCTTTAAAAAACAAACACTGTATCTTTATTGTACCGGCTATATAACATAGCTTAATAGAAATAAATTTTATCCATTCTGTCCACTTAATTGGCATCTCATCTTCTCATTATTCTCTCCCTATGACATAAAAATAAAAAGGAGGAATCTACCAAATGAAATCTTCACTCTGTTTAAGGAAATCTCAAAACTACTGGAAAGACTATCATATGTATACATATGATACTACTCCTCAGATGACCTTAGTTATAATTCATAATTTAGAGAGGAAGAAAATGACTCTTCGATTCTAAGTTATTTCCCAAGATCACAGAGGAAGAGCTTAGACTCAAACCCACATCTGACTGTCTGCAAAGCCTGATTTTGCATAAGCAAATATAATGAAACAATCACTGTATTTTAAATTAAAAAAAAAAAAACAAACAGCTTAGTCTCTTTCTCATTTTACTACCTGTTAGCATTTTCGTGAGCATGGTCTGAAGACAAATTAAAGATAAACTATGTCCAGAAACTTAGAAGTAATTTAAGGGATAGGTTTGTCACAGAGCTTTTGGCAAACTAATTAACAAGTTGGCTTGCTGACCAAATTCAGCAAGTTACACTGATGGCCACACTCCCATTATATTATGAAAGCTGCCCTCACTTTTAGTAGCCAAATGATCCTAAAAGCACGTTTTAATAATTAATCAGGAAAAGAAAAGCCCTTTTTTTGGGGGGGGGGAGCTTAAAGCCTTTTTGTTCTCTCCCCTCCCTAATTTTCCTTGAACCCCCAAATAACACTTTACTTGGAGGGGAGGGGTGGGAGAGAATGATGTCTTCAGTGGGAATCACAATATGAGACAGCCCCCTGTGGTTTACTTATATACTGGGGGAGGAACAGGTTAGGCAAGGTTGGAGCGGACTGTCTCATCTACGGTATGTATGCTGGTTATCCAGGTAGGGAAACTCTGAATGCCTTGATTTGAAAGAGGTTTATTTCAGATGAAATCTGGATTATCTCAAATTGACAAATTGTCAGGGATCTTGGAATCGAACACCCCCTTCCTCAAAAAAGGGTAAACTGGGAAAATAAAAAAACAGCGAGTATAGGTATAAACTAGCCCTTAAAATAATGTGTTGTGATAGTATTCTGATAGCACCCACTGAAAGCAAGATAAAAAGAACAAAGTTCTCTGCAGCCAGAGCACTTAGAGAGAATGCTACCCAGGTTACCATTTAATTGCTCCTTAATCACCTTCTGTGTATTAAGGTTTGCTCCCCAATTAGACTGTATGCTTATAAAATCAGGATATTTGTCTATATTACAGTGTTAGGGATTTTCATAAGTCAGTTAGAGTCTAATTGTACAGTTTTCCAACACTTTATTCACTGTAAGACAAAAGAAAGCCTTATGGTTATTAAACTGAAGACTAAAAGAAAATATTAGCCTCTTATATGGTCTAACGGGTTCCCCCAGTGGCTTCAGAAAACCAAGGGCTCACTGAATGCTAAAGTCGTTCTCACGGCACTGTGAGGAGAGCAGGGAACTTACCGCCTCCTTCTGATGCCTATGTTTTAGCTCACTTTCTCAAACACCTCTTTCTTTTTGGGTTCTAAGCTCCTAATGTGGCATTCATTCCCATTTCCAGCCCGGTGTGTGCATGGGAACTGACAAGAGAAAGTCAAGACGGCAAAAATTCTTTGACCACGTGTTCTAGTTGGAGGAACATCATATGACAAAGCAGTTTTAGTCCCCAAAATACTGAAGTTAAAAAAACATTTAGGGCTTCAGGTCACTACCTTGAGCCTTCTGAAGTCATTGACATTAGTAATTACAATTGAGGATTATGAAAAAGGGTAAGCTTATTAAACTGTAACAGACTGACTGAAAATCTGATTTGTCCAATTGCAGGCCCCAGCATATTTATTTATATTTTACTGAGGAATTTTTGTAGATGTGAATTCTTAATCCAGAGAAATATATTTCATGGTGGAAACTTCATGCATTAAAGCAGCTATATAGAGTGACTTTTACACATGCAGGAAGCCCACCACTCCATGTTTTTCTACAGAACCAGAAAAACGTGTCGATTCTAAGATTCTTCACCTAAATTCTATCCTAAGCAACTATCTCAAAAACATATGAACAGTCTCAGCTGCATCTCAAGCTTAAGAACTGATCTTTGTGGTAATGAAGATAGCTGTTTACTTTCAAGAGTGGAGATGCAATGCCTTTTTTTTTCATTTTTATTGGAGTAGAGTTGATTTACAATGTTGTGTTAGTTTCAGGTGTACAGCAAAGTGAATCAGTTATCCATATACATATATCCACTCTTTCTTAGATTCTTTTCCCATATAGGCCATTACAGAGTATTAAGTAGTTTCCTGTGCTATACAGTAGGTCCTTCTTAGTTATCTATTTTATATATAGGGCTTTGTAATTGTAACACTTTCTCAGAAAACCAGATACTGGCAACTTAATCTCGTGCAACAGATCAGTAACTGGAGGGATGAACTGTTAGTGTCTGGGAGCTGAAGTCTGCCCATCTGTGAATGGCTGGATGGACACTGCAAATTTGTAGGTCCTCTGAGAAACATTAAAAAGCCACCTCAGTAGCCACACACTCAGAAAGACCAAGAAAGAAAGAACCCTGAACTAAAGCCCATTTGCACTAAGGTTTACCATATTACACTGGCATGTGAATCAGACTGTTGGTTTTGGTTTATTGATTTTATTTTTAAATGCACAAAATATTACATAAGCTAAAGAAAAGACTTGCGTTATAATCTGGCTAACACAAGCCAGCCTGCTTTCACACCTGTCCACATAGTGTTCAATAAACCATTTCTACATAGCCAGCATCTTAGGGTACACCGTCCCGTTCTTTTCACCTCTGATTATTCTATGACACAGGAATCCTCATATGTCCTGCTTGCTATTGTGAGCTCACTGCTTGGCACATACACTCAATAAGTATTTGTTGAATGATGGTATAAAATTTTTCTGTGTTGCTACAGTATTTGAAATGACAGCTTTTACTTGTCACAAAATATACTAGAATGTAGAATGTCATTATTTATAAATGTTCTTTCTATTGTTGGATATCCTCATAGTCTAACTTTTCACTGTTACAAATAATGTTAATTGATAATTATTATACATGTATAGGTATCTCCCTACTTTATGATTATTTTCTTGGGATAAATTCCCAGAATCTTCTTTTTTTTTTTTTTTGTGGTTGTCAATATGAAGACCTAAATTGCTAATCCACAATAGTATGTGAATAAAATACTTCATAAAAATTCTGAAATACAAGTTTTTTTCCTTGACTAGATAGCAAACGAGGCCTCAATAGCGTTTAAATTTGCAACTTTTATTATTAGGTTGAATATTATACTGAGTCCGGTTGCTTATTATATTTCTTCTTACTTTTTGCCAGCTTATATTTCCTATCTAGATAACGATTTCAATCTTTTGTCATATTTGGTGCAAATATTTCTATATTCTCTCTGCTTATGTACGTGATGTGTACTAGTTTTAAATTTTATATAATCAAATTCCATAGATCCTTGAGATTTTGATCTTGTTCTCCTCCAAATATTTATTAAGGTCTTTATTCTATTTGTATGTTTTTCAAAAACAATGTTTCAACATTTTCTTCTAGCCAGTTGAAATTTATTTTAGCACAGGCTGTGTCTTAGATATAAAACTGTATTATTCCTGAAACTGCTAATCTGTGGTCCCAACATGATTTACTAAATAATCCTTTAATCCATGATTTTTGCCTCCTTTATCAAATATTAAATAGGCTTTATTTCAGGGCATCCTATTCTATTTTATGGTTTTCATCAATGTATATTTTTGCAACAGATTCACGCATTTTAATAAATTTTGCTTACCATTTTACTTATATTTAATCCTCACACCGTTAATTTTCCAAAACATTCTTCTATTTTCTCAACTGTTTATTTTTGAAATTACAATGAATAATTTAGTCAACTCTTGAGGAAAAAAAAAAAGATAATTTCCCTGATTATACTACATCATTACTTTTGAACAAGCGGTACTGTTTTTCTAGGAATATTACACATTTGTCTTTTTGTGAAACTTTAACACCTAAATATTTTATGTTTTCTTTGCCATGGTCATATATATATTTCAAGTTTACCTGTAAGCGTACCACATGCCACCAGGAATGAGATCTCTTTTTCACTGTGTTTTTCTAAATTGCTATTGCTGAAAAGAGTGAAGTCAATTTGAATATTTATCTTGAATTCATCACTGAACCAACTTTTATTAATTCTAAGTAATTAAGTATCTACCTCTAGTTATTAAGTAACATCAGCTCATTTTGGCTGGATGATTTTTGGCAACACCTTAAATTCTACCCCTCTGTATTTCGAAGTGGGATGCTCAGCGAAAATGTGGCACTCATCTCCAAGACAACTGAGAATGCTACCTCTATGGAAAATCATGGGCTGGTAATTTAATTTTTTTCTCTGTGGAAAATTGAAAAAGTAAGTTAAAATAATCCAATCAGTCTTGGAATAATGACTATCTATTAGGAAAATAAAACATCTTAACAGGTTAATTTTAGGGGGAACTAGTAGATGGTTATCTCCTGACTTTACAACTGTTTATTTTCTAAGCAAGCACTCTAGGTAAGAAGAAACTGATATCAATTTATTAGGATATGCATTTATGTTAATTACCCTGACAAACCTAGTAAATGAAACACATTTATAATAAAATTCAATTTATCATACTTGATTATACTCTACTTGTCTTGGCTCTAAAGTGTTTAAATCCACAAGTACTGTACAAGAACATAAAAGAAACTTCTTTTGAAACAGTCAATTGAGCTTTTTTGTTATTTTTATCTTGCTCTGAAAAAGAGGTGACTATCACAGAAATAAGGAAAGCACAAAGTATTTTCCTCTATGTTACTTTCATGTCAAAGACCAGAGGGAGAGACTAGTGAGTTTTCAAATATCCAGAAAAGGAGATGTCAATCTCTATTCTGGCTACTGATTTAAAATAAACAAAGATGTAATTAATTCAGGATGAATCCTGTTCCCTGTGGGAATACAAGGTGACTATGAACATCACAAGGTAGAATCAGGGCATGGCCTTTACCTGGGAAATACTGGAGTGCAAATAAACTGAGTGTGGGTTACACCTCCATTGTACTAGCAATCTCAGAAAACAAAGTCCCCTGGGTAGAATGGCCTCGCCTCTGAAAGTCTCTCACCAAGTTACTAAGGTTATTCACTTGTGGATGACTGGCGATTAAATGGTCTTCCAGAACTAAGGGAGAACTAACAATCATTGCTTACCTTTTGAAACTGAGGTCTGAAAAGCGTAAGAATGCTTGGATAACACTTGCTAAATTATGACTCAACTCACTAACTACCATGTTAGAGCTCCTATGAGCAAATTAACTTCTCGATGGGACTGATTTCCAGCTCATTAGAAGATGATATTTAGTTAGTAAGACATTAAAAAAAATGAATTAGTAGTGTGTAAATGCGATTAGTCATGATATATGAATGTGAAGTAAAGTATACAAATGTGAACTATCAGAATCTAATTTTTGTTTTACTTGGACAGTAGATGATTAAACCAAAAAATTACAACACAAAACAGTCCATGGATAAGTGAAATCTATGAAAACAGTACTCAAAATATACTATGAAAGGAACAAAAAGTTCTAAATATTACTTTAAGGTAATAGTCTTTCTAATATATTGCAAATTATTAAATGGAAGTGACTAACTGAAGATTCCATGTATGTTTACAACATTAATTACTAAATAGCTTTCGTATCAGTGGAATCCTTGACATTTGCTTATATTATATATAAAAATTACATCTACTAGAGTTACCTCTATGCATTTCTTCTCCTGTAACAAAATAAAAATCAATGCATACCTTTTCCCAGTGCACAATTTCCCAAGCACCACTTCTCAAAACTGGAAAGAGAAAAGGTGACAGTTTTAAGAATATTTTTACTACTTATCAAAGCCAACCTCTGATGAAATGATCATTTTAAATGAATAGCTTCAAATAAATTAACTGGTAACAATTTTTATAGGTTTAAAAACCAATTATGACAGCAAAGATACATAAAATTACACAAAGAAACAACCAATGAACATTTTAGATCTCAAAATAAAATACTATTCTATCTCACTGCCATTGCCAAGGGCTTTCATCAGCACACAAAGGAATTACAGGGGTTGGCTGGAAGTGAAAGCCATAAAAATGCTTGGCAAAGGGAGTGACAAGCTTAAAAAAATTTCAGAAGCCATAACAGTAGCAATGTTAAAAAAGAAAAAAAAAGATTTACAAGCATAGCAGGAATGGATTTCAAACTCGGTAGTAAAAATTTAATACATAAACCAGTAGATTAAAAAAATCTGTACCTTTAGCTTTAAAATAATGCAAAATAGCAAATGTTTCTATATTTGGTTTACTGAGAAGAAATAAAAGAAGAGCTACAATTAAATTATGATTGAGGGGTTGATATTTCTCAGTGTTTTATTACCGCTTTGCAACAGTGAAGTTACTCAGTATACCTTTCTTTTATTCCTGCAGTGTGTCTGTGGCATAATACTGAATATGCCAATAGACACTAGCAGATAAAACAAAACAAAAAAGAATAATGTGAAGTAGATAGCACAGCACGTAGTACTTAAAAGGATTAAGTCAAGGTCAGTCAACAAATTATCCTCACAGTAAATTCCATGAGGGCAAGCTAATATTTACTTTGTTTAACACAATATTCTCTGGAAACAGTACAGTACCTGGCACAAAGCAGCTATTGGGTAATATTTGCAAGATGAATAATTTACAGGCACAAAACCATTAGATTCAATTTCTTTTGATGTTAGAAGAGATGAAGGCTGAACCCTCTTAAGTAAATCACGATGATGATAATCCCCAAAATGTGCAATAGCAAATCTAACACTAATTACATACCAACAGGTCTGGAAACCAGTGTTACAACATAAATTATTTTAATCTAAATATAATCTCTTTGTGTTCCAAAATTCCCTGAAGCCAGGGGCTGTGTCTTATTCATTTCTTTATCTTTAGCACTTCACAGCACTCCTGGCCCATAAGACACTCCAGCACTAGTTAAACAGATGAATAAATGCAATAAGGAATATCTTGCAGTGAATTTTGGTGAATCAACCTCATTAATTTAAATAATAATTCCAAGACGAAGAGCTAACACTAAAGTATTTCCAGTAACTATATGACTAAGTTAAAATTCCAATTTTGACAGTATTCATACAGTTAGGGGTGAAGGATCTGAGCACCAGGCATCTAAAACTGATCCCTATATTCTAATACACAAAACTCTAATGCCTGTAGAGTTCACCCAAACTGATGCCAGGAGTAAAACTGCTCGTGGATGTTGCTCCGGGAGTACAAGGGGTTCAGAGCGTGACACTTAAGAGTAAAAAAGCCCTTGGGGAAGTGACTTCCCTGGTGGCGTGATGGTTAAGAATACACTTGCCGGGGCTTCCCTGGTGGCGCAGTGGTTGAGAGTCTGCCTGCCGATGCAGGGGACACAGGTTTGAGCCCTGGTCTGGGAGGATCCCACATGCCGCGGAGCAACTGGGCCCGTGAGCCACAACTACTGAGCCTGTGCGCCTGGAACCTGTGCTCCACAACGAGAGGCCGCGATAGTGAGAGGCCCGCACACAGCGATGAAGAGTGGACCCCCCTTGCTGCAACTGGAGAAAGCCCTCACACAGAAACGAAGACCCAACACAGCCAAAAATAAATAAATCAATAAATAAATTTAAAGAATACGCTTGCCGATGCTGGGGACACAGGTTTGAGCCTTGGTGCAGGAAGATCTCACATGCCCCAGGGCAATTAAGCCCGTGCGCCACAACTACTGAGCCCGTGTGCCACAACTCCTGAAGCCCGCATGCCACAACTATGGAAGCCTGTGTGCCACAACTACTGAAGCCCGCGTGCCTAGAGCCCATGCTCCTCAACAAGAAAAGCCACTGCAATCAGAAACCCGTGCACCGCAACGAAGAGTAGCCCCTGCTCGCCGCAACTAGAGAAAGCCCGCGTGCAGCAACGAAGACCCAACTCGGCCAAAAATTAAAAAAAAAAGAACAAATGAGAGCACTTCGCCCTTTAATCACTTAACCCAGTGACTGCAATATTAAGTACTCAACAAGGAGTGTTGGCAAAGTGCTGTTCAAATCTGTATAACTGACTGACTGGGGCTAAAATCTGCATAAATTTAAATTAGAAAAAAAAATCCTGTTTAATAGTATCTGGAGCTCTTCATTGCCGTTTATTTTCTTCTAATTCCACCTCATACAAGTAAACATTCCCACACTGCAATACTTGGGTTTTTAAAAATCAGTTTCCAATATTTGTAAAATCAAGAGGTTTGACATGAAAATGAAGACTTCAGGCTTATCAGCGGAGCTCAGTCAGTTACCGCACTGTGACGTGCGGCATGGACAGCAGTGGCCACCTCTTTCGATGGGGCTCACCACTCCATCACCATGCTTGTTTGTGGTTTCCTGCTGCTTTATAGGCAGCCTACTTCCCTGTCCTGTATGTAGGACACCTGCCTGGCTCACACTCATGAGGTTTTCCTTTATTAATTGAAGTATAACTTACAACAAAGTGTATAGACCTTACGTATTCCGTTCAATGAGTTTTTTAAAAACTGTAAACACCTGTGAATTCACCACTCAGGAAAAGATGCAGAACTCCAAAAAGACTTCTCATACCACTTTACAGTCCATTATCCCATCCCCAGATATAAATTATTTACCGTAAGTTAGTTTTGCATGTCATATGCACTGAATCATATAGTATTTTTGTATTAAGGTTTCAATCAACGTATCTGAGATTCTGTTTAAAAAATCTTTCTTTCCCCGGTTAAACTGACATGGTACTATGGTGGATCAATTTCTGGACTCTGTATTTATTCCACTGATCAATTTACACATTTTCACACCAATACATACCACCTTGATCATTTTAACTTTATGTTAAGTCTTGAACTTAGGTAGTCTTCCCACATTGTTCTCTTTCAGTACTGTTTGGGCTATTTTGAATTCTTTGCATTTCCATATAAATTTTAGAATTGAACTGTCAATTCTAAAAAAACTCCAAACCCTCCTGGGACTTTGATTTGGGGCTCAAGTGTTTCAATTTATGGACAAGCTACACCTTTCCATTTATTTATGTCTTCATAAATTTTCTCCAATAGGTTTTGGAGTTTACGACGTATGGGTCTTTCATTAGATTTATTTCTTGACATTTGATGACTTTTTTCTTATATTATAAATTGTATTTTTTACTCCATTTTCCAATTAGTCACCGGTAGTATATAGAAATGCGTTAAACTTTCGTACACTGACCTTGTCATCATGTAATTTTGTAAAATTCACTTAGTAGTTCCGGTAGGGTTTTTTTTGGGGGGGGGGGTAGCAATACTTTCTAAGAAACAATTTTGGCTTGTTAACAATGCTGTATTATGGTTTTTGGCAGTTTTATTATGCTCATATGCCTCACTGTTCATCTCTCTATTTTTAAGCTCTTCTGCAAAAAAAAAAAAAAGAATCTTTGGAAATCATGAATAATTTTTACTACTAAAAATATCCTGTTGATTTTGTGCTCTCAACATATCAAATTACACCTTGTTTTATCTCCTCCACCATGACCAACACTGGCATCCCTACTTCAAGCAACCGTCATCTCCCAACTGGAGGTCTGAATTAGCCTCACCACTAGCTTCCTACATTCACTCTTGATCTCTTTCAAATTTAGTTTCTACAGTATAGCTATAATGACAAAGTACAATGATTTTACATACAATTATGGATTACTATGTATCAATTCATATATCCTTATACACATACATACATATACAACATTAAGTGACTCCTTGCTTAAAACTCTTCGACTGGCTCCCCTTGGCTCAGAAAATAAGTCCAAACACCTCGAAGCCCTCTGATGAAGCAGCACCTGCCTAATCTCCATCACCACTTCTGACCACTCCCTCTGCCCCTTCTCCAGGCCCATCGTGCTGAAAGCAACACTCTTTTTCCTGCCTCAAACCCTTTGCACATGTTTCCATGACTGCAACACACTTTCCCTCTGTCCTCACCTAGATCTCAGCTTTAACACTACTTTCTCAGGGACATTTTTTTGACACCTACACCTTTACCACTACCCTCAAGTCTAAATCAGCTTCCTGCACTTCTCCTTCAGAGCACTCATGACAGTTTTACTATATACTTAGTTGAGAGAGGATTTATGTAAGGCTTTCTCCTTCCCCAGACTCCAAAATCTTTGACCACAGGAATATTCTCTATTCTGTTCTCCGCTGTATTTCCAGTGTTTCCGTGCAGCAACATGAAGATGCTCAGTCAATACTTGCTGGATGGAAAGTGGATCCACTGATGTTCCTATGTGTTTGGGCCCATATGAAGCCATAGTAGTAGTTACACAGATTTACTAAAGATACAACCCTGTTCCTTAATAGATCTCATGCTAAAAACAATATACACACAATGTTTAAAAAATAGCTATACAGGAAAACACTCTGGCATTTCCTCAAAAAGCACAGAGCTATCATGATACAGAAATTCCACACCTAAGTATATTTCCAAGGGAACTGAAAACATAATGTTCACACAAAAACCTGTGCACAAATGTTCACTGTATCATTGTTCATAATAGGCAGAAAGTGGAAACAACCCAAATGTCCATCCACCAATGAATGGTTAAACAATAGGGGTAAAGCCATACAAAGAAATATTACTCAGTCATAAAAAAGGAATGAAATGCTGATACATGTGACAACATGGATGACTCTTGAAGATAAGCCAGTCACAAAAGGCTACATGTTGTATGATCTCCTTTATATAAAATGCCCAGAACAGACAAATCCATAGAAATAGAATGTAGATTAGTGGTCATCAGGGGCTCATGAAAGAGGGCAATGGGGATTGACTGCTTATACGTCTGGGGTTTCTTGTGGGGGTGATGAAAGGATTCTAGAATCAGATAGTTGTGTTGGGTGCATAACGCTGTGAATATCCTAAAAAACACTGAACTGTATACTTGAAAATAATGAGTTTTATGGTTTGTGAATTATAACTCCAAAAAAAAAAAACCAGCTACATAAAATGATGCCAATGAACTATTTAAACATTTGCTTAAAATAGCCTTCTCAGTTTCATAAGTTCCTGAAATGTTTCCAATGTGAGCAGCTGGAAATGGTTACACAACCATTAGATACACTAATGTTCCTGTGTGTTTGGGACATGAATGTCCTCCGATGTCAGCTCTGGGCCACCCCTTCCAGCTCTGTAATCCAAACTAGCCCTCCTTGAAATGCTGCCACTTGGAAGAGACTGGTCAGTTCACATCTGAAAATAGCCCTGAACCACTCTACTGGGTTCCCCTTACAGGATGGAAGTGTCACAGCAGGCTTCCCAAACTCAGCTGACCAGACCATACCAGGGAGTCTGCTCCACCAGGGAGGTTGGAAGCCTGGCCACTTTCACTGAAACCTGGAAAACCATCTGAATCTGCTTCACTTGTCCATCCTCCCCACCTGCTCATCCCCTTCGCTCGGATGGTTTCTCCATGCACATTTGAACCTACCTACGTCCCTCCCCTACCTGACCCTTCTGCACCATCCTCCCTCTGTAAACTAGCCTGTCCTCCTACCATCTCTTAGGGGATGCCTGCCTCCACCCAAACAGTACATCCTCCTACTCTCTTCTCCCCTACGCTCCATCCAAAGGTTTCCTCCATTCATCCCTGAAGACACATACTGGAAACTACGGCTTACTGCAAAAACTGATATGTCTAAGAAACTTTTAAATACATTTTCAGCCAACAATGCTTTCTAACAAACTGCAGAATCAATGTATTATTGGCCAAGTCAACTGGAGTTATATAAAGGAAGAGCTGAGATTCTTTCCTCCTCTTATGTCACTTTCTCAAGGTAAGGAATGCTGATGCATCCTCACATACTTTTCTCTAGACAAGCATGCACATATGCATGTTTGTTCTCTTTCTTTTTAAAAATTTATTTCTCTGCAACTTGGTTTTCCACTTAACATGTACTTTCAGGACAAAGCACAGAGACAACCCATTTTTTGAGAAATAATCCCTTGTATGGATGTATCCATTAAAAATGGGTCAGATAACTGAACAGACTCACAAGACTCCACAGGGTGTATTCAAGAAAAGTTTTAATCAAGCTAGAGGATATGGTACAGAGGGAAAATGAAAGCCCAGGCAAGCATCAGGGGCCTGAGAAACTCCTAGGCACAGCCCTCCAGGGTCCCTTCTCGTTCACCTCGGACATGGATTTTGAACTTCCATGATATGTATGATAAATCTTAATTTCAGGAAAGCCTGGGAAAATGTTTCCAGGGGATCTTTTATACCCCCCAGTCAATTAGACAAGCCAGATTATGTTACAAATTAAACCACGTAAGCCATCAATCTATATACATCCTTAAACTAAGCAGAGGAAATTTTGGGTGCTTCAGGGGAGTTTCAAACCCTGTAGAGAGCATTAATTCAACAGCTAGTCCATCTCGTCCTTCTGTTTTGCGGTACACAGGCCTCTCACTGCCGTGGCCTCTCCCGTTGTGGAGCACAGGCTCTGGATGCACAGGCTCAGCGGCCATGGCTCATGGGCCCAGCCGCTCCACGGCATGCGGGATCTTCCCGAACCGGGGCACGAACCCGTGTCCCCTGCATCGGCAGGCGGACTCTCAACCACTGCGCCACCAGGGAAGCCCTCATCCTTCTCTTGGCCAAGGTTCAGCATCACAGTTCCAGCTGTCTCTGGGATCGGCACAGAGGTATTCCAGTCCAGCTGTGAAACAACTCTGATTTACACAACAGTTGTATCATAATGTATTCAACTATCCTCTTCTCAATGGAAATTGTGACTTCTACTTTTTTCTACCACCTCAAATAACACTGAAATATATTTATGTAATTGTACTCTATAGGAGAGGAGTCCCAAAGGAGCACTGCTGGCTCTAGGGTATTTGTGTTTGTACTTTTATCAGATACAACCAGATTACTTCCATATGGCAATCTACACTGTCACTAGCAATATATAAAGTTCCACTGACTATAAACTTAGACAAGCACAAACTGTTATCAGTCGCTTGAATTTTGTCAATCTGATGGGTACTTGGTAATTATTCTGAAAGCTACAGTGGCCTAGATTAATCCAAGTGTAAATTACCTTTATGTCCTACACTGAATTAGAATTCTAACTAAGAGTAACATACTTTTGGATGTAGTACAGAACCTTGCCACTCAACAGGTGGTCCAGAGACCTGCAGCATCAGCATCACCTGGAGGCTTCTTAGAATTGAGGATGTTTCTATCCCTTCTACCTTCCACCCCCAATTTCGTTTGTTTTTGATCTACAAAACCGTAACACAGAAATAAAAGCTAGAAGTGCATAGCTTCTTCAAACTTGAGGCTAGACCCATCTTAGGATATAGAGAACAATACAGAATTCTGGTGAAGTTAAAAATCAGCTCACGACATATAAAAGGTTTCTGGGGACTTCCCTCTTGGTGCAGTGGTTAAGAATCCGTCTGCCATTGCAGGTGACACGGGTTCGATCCCTGGTCTGGGAAGATCCCACATGCTGCGGAGCAACTAAGCCTGTGAGCCACAACAACTGAGCCTGTGCTCTAGAGCCCAGGAGCCACAACGACTGAAGCTCACGTGCCACAACTATTGAGGCCCATGTGCCTAGAGCCCGTGCGCCGCAACAAGAAAAGCCACTGCAGTGACAAGCCCATGCACCGCAACAAAGAGTAGCCCCCGCTCGCTGCAACAAGAGAAAGCCTGCGCGCAGCAATGAAGACCCCACGCAAAAAAAAAAAAAAAAAGGTTTCTGCACAAATCAAGGCTTGGATAAAAGTCAGTCACAATTCATTGTTGTCTTTACTTCTGAACTGGTTCCTAAACATCCAACCACAGAATAATTAAAATAAACCGTATCACATGTATTATGCTGGTGACTGAAGTAGAAACCTAGTTATTTTTAATCACTGACCTCCTCTAACCCAGCTCTAACCAGGTTTAGAGGAAACAAGAAATGATGCTGGGTCCTTTGCTGAGCTTTTAGCTTTCTTGGGCCCAAAGTACACTTACTTCACAACTCTAGAGAAGGTGAGCCATGGAGGAGATGATCAGTGATGCCTGGTGAAGGGAACTGAGAAAAAGCTAGGAAAGAATTATGTCAATGGCTTGTCTTATGATGCTTTAACAGCTCTTCCTTTTAAATGCAAATCTCCTCCACCTCTCAGCAGTTCCCCAAACACACCTGCTATAGTTTCCACACTGGCTAATTAGTATGCATGGGAGAGCTCAGATTTTAAACAAATACCTCAAATGTCACCTGTTCTTACTGAGCAGGATGCTACTTAACAGCTTTTTGGTAATGGATTTTCTGTTGAAATAAAAACATTCTGTTAGAGTCCCTTGGGAATTCCCTAATCAAAGGCTCTGGAGAAACTGTCAGTCTCTCAGGACTCAATCAAATGTCACACACGTACAGCTGCTGGCTGAGGGTCTCGCACTGGCATCTCTGAGAGAAGCCATCACCACGGCGACCTCACTGGTCTACCATTAAGGACGTTACAGAGAGTCACTGGAGTGTGTGGGGTGTCGTTCCTGGGCAATCAAGCCACTTCTTTTTTTTGCGGTACGCGGGTCTCTCACTGTTGTGGCCTCTCCCGTTGTGGAGCACAGGCTCCGGACGCGCAGGCTCCTCAGCCATGGCTCACCGGCGCAGCCGCTCCGCGGCATGTGGGATCTTCCTGGACTGGGGCGCGAACCTGTGTCCCCTGCATCGGCAGGCGGACTCTCAACCACTGCGCCACCAGGGAAGCCCTAAGCCACTTCTTAAAATAGGTTAACAAAAGGCAAATTATCCAAAAGGATAATGGGCACTACCCTTGTCACAGGACACAGAGAAACCACAGCAAAGGCAGCATGCTGCAATCCCTAAGTGGCAGAAGCACTGAAGAGGCGCTTTAGTGCATTGAGAAGGCTAAGAGAACCGCTGAGACTACAGTTTTGAACCGGGCAGAGAAGGAAAACCAGCATACCCATATTAAAGCGTCAATTCATTCACCATGTAGACCCTTACAAAGACAACCTGAAGGCAAAAAACCTCTTGTGGTACAAACTGACACTGCACAAAAGTCTCCTTCGTGAACTTGCCTATAAAGGTCAAATGAAGCAACAATCTGCTTGGGATCTGACACAAAAGACAAAGGGAACCTCCTGAGTTCCACTCTCGTCCGTATTCTCTACAGAGATTTGTCAATGAATTGATACCACTTCTTCCAGCTTTAAAACTTTTAACAAGGGTCCTCACTAGCAGCATCAGCATCACTGAGAACTTCTTTAGAATGAAATTCTGGGGTCCCCTGCGAGGCCTACAGAAACTCTAGGGGTGAGTTTCAGCAAGCTGTTTGAGAACCAGTGACTTATCTTAAAAAAATATGGGTGAGATGATGTGATCAGTGCACAAGGGGCAGGAACCTCCTTCGCTCAGAATGTTCCCCCCCGCCCAATGCTGCACAGAGTCATGAATCATTTGCTTTTTCCTTTATGTAACTGAGAAATTCCTTGAAAGAAAAATCTCCTTGCATCGCCTCACCAGTCATTCCACCCTTCCTTGCAGCTAGGCTTCAGTTCTTCCAGCCCCACATCCGCTCTCCAGTTTAGAACTGGAACTCCAGTTAACAACTGTGACTTTTTTTTTTTAATTGAAGATGTGATTTACAATATTGCATTAGTTTCAGGTGTACAGCATAGTGATTCAGATTTTTTGCAGATTTTATTCCATTACAGATTATTACAAGATACTGACTATAATTCCCTGTGCTATACGCTAAATTCTTGTTGTTTATCTATTTTATGACTTCTTAAATGCTGGATTTAGTGGGTGTCACAGCCTCGGTCCTCTATTAATTCAGCATTTGGTGTTTGATGGGTTTTCCCCTCCTTTGCCAAGTCCAGTTGGATCTGTCCACTGTGTATTTTCCTTTGCCTTCTCATTGCTACCACCCTATTCCCCTTCCCTAATTAATCAAAAGTCAGTCTCCCTTTGTGCCTCACCCCACCCCTCCCCATACAGCTGTCACATTCCTTGTTAAAAAGTATGACTGGGAACCTAGCCACACCCTTCAGTAATTCTCTCCAAGTTCTTCACCTTGGTTTTCAAAGCCTCCAAATTATGACCCTAACTTGCCTTCCCGTCCCTGTCCCCACTGCTCTCTGCCACGTACCCTGTGCTGTAGCCAAAACGGACTGCATTCAGCCCTCTGTATCCACGCGTTCTGCATCCACCACTCATATGCCATTTTGTATAAAGGAATCAGATTTTGGTATCGGTGGGGGTCCTGGAACCAATTCCCCATGGATACCAAGGGACACCTGTATTTGCTCTTCCCAGAATATACCTCACGCCTTCCCATTTCCTCCTGGATCATCCCTGCACCCACCCCGACAGCTCTGCTTACTCAAAGTCCACTCGTTTTTGTGATCCTCACATGTGACATCTCTGAATCCCCACCCCTCTCATTTGGTCTTTATTAGTCTTTCTATCTTGTATCATAGTATCTGTGAGCATCTTATTTTCCCTACCAGATTCTAATTTCCTACAGGGCAAGCATGAAGCCTGGTTTCTTTCTGTATTTTCTGCATTTTCTGCATTGGGTCTTACACAAGGCAGATGTTCAGCAAGACTTACTGAAGTGAAACAATAAATGTTCTAACTTGGAGTCACACCTGTTTTTCTCCTTTCACTTTATCTATGGCCCTCAATTTCCTCAGTGGATTTTCTTTCTTGGTGTGCTTTTATTTATGGGACAAATGAAAGATCATATGCAGTTGTACTTCCCCACAAATAAATACTTTCTCTTCATCCAGAGCTGTTGCTAAAAATATCTAACCAGTTCAGTTCATAAAATTGTACGATTTTAAAATTTTAATTTGAAGATATTAACAATCTTAGAGGTGTCTGAAAACATTCTTCAGCACATATGTGCTCAATTTTCAATTGCTCATGGAAACAATACTTTCTAAGAACTATTTATAGGTAACTGATGTACACGTGGCAGAGTACAGGTCCAGGCTTATGGATGGATCAGATGTGCCACATACCTCCAGGGAAACAAAAAAGCTGCACACTGGCTTTTTCAGTAAGCCACGAAAGTGGTGCTATTTTAAGTCCCTTAGCATGAAATGAACTCAACCAGATGGATTCAGCCTTGTTAGTAGGTCATTTCAGGCTTAACAACCTAAAACAAATTCAACCCACACCAACTCAACATCTTTTTCATAAAGGACTTTAAAGGTGAAATGGCTCGCAGTCAGAGATAAGCAACTATGTGCCCTGCAGGGAAGTAGCCTTGTTAGGGGTTATCAGTGGCCACCAACTCAACTCCACTTCTGAAACGGCTGATGTAGCTCTGGGAAAAGACGAATCAGGTGGAGATGAGATCTATTATTTTTAGCTATGTGCCTAGTTAAAAAGAAGTTCATGTTATCTTTTTCTAAATTAAATTAAAACAGAGCAAAACTGCTTTATTGAAGACTTATTCTACTGCTTTATTAAAGACTTATTCTAATCTAATACCTACTAACAAAACGAGGTATGAAACAATCTAATGTCAGGTGACTGATGGGCTGCCAGATGTCCCAGGTGTCTCCCAGACATTCTCACCTGCAGAATGTATGGACACCATCCTTCAGGGAATATATCCAAACCTGGGATTTTAAAACAGCAAATCTACTTCATTAAGAGGCATCTTTAATTTTAATTTTTTAGATCCAAAATATCTTTCTTAGTCTGCACCTGAACCCCATCCTTTCCCAGGCCTCCATATTGTGACTTTATCTGAAACTATCATTCCACTTGAAATACTAGCCATAGCAGTTTTCCACAAAAAGTAAAAGCATAAGTTGACAATTTAAAAAGAGAACTAGCTCAATCACGACAAATTCTTATGGGGATTGGCTTCAATATACATATTATAATGATAATTACAAATGCATAATTAACAAATTTCTGCAGAGCTAAGTTTGGCCAAGAAAACCCAATTTAGGACACAGAGTGAGAGACTGCCTCCTGTGTGTATGTAGACACGTGGAGGGAGGGTATGTCAGATATTGTGAGCTCAAATATTGAGGAAGAAATCAGAGAAAATAAGGTAAATTTAGATGCCAGGAAAACCTGGGGGTCCTGAATACGGCAGTGCTCTGGGCTTTTGGGCAGTGGAAGTGATAAGTGGACACAGTGCTGTGTTCACAGGATGCAGAGCAGAGTAAAATGATGATATGATGACTTCAACAGAGACAGTAAAGAGGAGGCAAGAACTTCTACCATGTTAGTTTTTTTTGTTGTTTGTTTTTTTTATCTTACCAGTGCCTGTGAAACAGTCTGGGACACAGTGTTTTGGAAATACTGCTTTTCATCTTGCTCACACCCTAGATAATGAATTTTCACAGAGGCTCCTTTCATTTCTAGTCTCTTCCTGCTTCCTATCTGTACTGAAGTATCTATACAGAGAGTGGTTCCTTCACTCACATAGAGGACCTGCTGAGGACGGTCCCCTGGGCTAGAGCTGTGAGGACACAAAGATGAGGAAGACTTGCCCTCTGCAGAATGCAGAATTTAACCCCTGATCAAGTTCATTAATTGGTGAAAATGAGGCATCAGACAGGTACCAGTCCACTGAAAATGTTGTAAGTGAAATCATGAATTTGTATTTCTGAAGTCACTAGGGAATGACAGAGAAGAAAGTCACTCTTTAGTGCCTCAAAGCAAAATAAGGAGAGAAAATATTCATTTTTCTAAGAATATAGAAGGATTAATATTTGAATCTGAGGGAAAGACATCCTCATATATTACATGGTCTTGATAAACATTTAGAAAATGAAATTTAAGTAAAATACTAAAAATATCTGTCATGATTAATTGCCTGTCAAAAATAACAACCCCCTTCCCACTCCTACACCACTTCCTGCCTCAACTCAGGAAAGCAAATTGAATTTCAGTCTGGCCTATGGACAGATGGCTTTCATTTAAAGTATCAGTAATTTGAGTTATCTGACAGCAAATAGTATCCTACTCAAACATTTGTTATCACCTATCAACTGCAAAATCAAAAAGACCACCAAATACTCAAACTAGGCAAAGAAAAAAAAAAGAACGATTCGATTCTCTTAGAAAACAATCAAGTAGCAAACTAAAGACCATAATTTCTTGAACATGGGCTTTCCAACTATTCTGACTTAAAATGATTTTTATATGTAAGCCTTAATATTTTATTTCTGACATGAGTTTTCTATACTATAGAAGACTTTCCTCTCACTTTTTAACCACAGAGCTAATCCTGTTAATCCAGAATGAATTGGTGAACCAAGAATGATAACCAAGAAAGAACCTTTTCTCTGAATAGTGGGCAAAAAGGGAGTATTTTTGGAAGCAGGCAAGTACCTGGAACATCAGAGAACCCACCCATACAGGGTGTGGTAGCTTAAATCAACACGGCTATGACGGCTACTCTTCAACTGTACAATGTTGACTTCTTGTGCCAAGGCTTGAAAATAAGTAACTGCTAGTCCCTGAGGCTAGGAGCCCTCTGCCAGAAGACACATTATGTATTGGAAAAAACAGTTACGTATTTTTGGTTCAAAAGCTGTTACTGAACATTCTGAGCAACATGGCAACAAATGCAAAAACTGCACCACTTGCCAAAAATGCCAGTACCTGAAACATTTTTGCTTTTTTTCTTTTCCCCCTTTCAATACCTATGGCTGTCCCTTCCCACCTAAACCCCTAGAGTAGCTTAGTCCTCAAGCTTCTAAGAGCCCCCTATTCCGTGTCACTCTGCTCTCCGACTTTAATCTGCATATTTACCTTATCTCTTTTGGGCTTGTAAACCTTCAACAGCTACTCAGCATACGTAAGAAAAGTTGGAATCTCCTGGCTTGGCATTCAAGGCCCTGTAAAATTTGACCCCGGCCTACCTTTCTGATCATGTCTTTGCTTCCCTTTGCCAGGAATCTCCTTTCCCCATCTGGCACTCTAGTGGTTCCACAAAGCAATCCAACAGCCGTCTTCATCTCTGCTCAGGAAAAGCTCTCTTCACCCTTCCTCACTTGGCACACAGGCAATGTCTTGCCCAGGTGCCTCTGCTCATCCAAACTTTTCCCGAAATTCAAGATCTAGCTCAAGTTACGCCACAATTCTCTCTCCTGCTTTTGAATTCGTAAAGCATTTGACACAGGAACCAGCATTTGCCACAAAAATCTAGAGACACTGAGATCACGTAATCCAAATCCTTCATTTTCCACACAAGATCATTTTTCACCTTTATAGAGTTCCCATCTTATACTTTTTCATATGTCCCGTAATAAGTATAATCTCAGTAAATATTTAATTTATTAGGTGATACTTTAATAAATTTACCTTTTTCAAATGCATCAAAGATCAGCAGATAATCCCTTTGGTAGAAGGTGGTAAGAAGAGAAGCCCTAGGGCATTTTGACAGAGTCCCATAAAAGTCAGAGCCTTTAATTAAAAAATACTGTTTTTAATTACCAGCTAATTTTGGCAGACATGGCTGAGCCTCATCACATCAGGGAACTTCAGAGAGATGAGATTCTCAGAGTGGGAAAGCTCACGGATGGGGTAAGATGTCTGTTTCACGTGTTCCTGGGTACTTTTTTTTTTTTTTTAATTTTTTTTATTCTTATTTTTTACTGGGTACTTTTTTTTTTAAATTGAGAGCACAACAGTCTATTTGCTTGTGTTGAAGGTCATTTGGGTTTCAACTCCATCAAAATGAGACCCACAACAAAAGAGCCACATCAACATGCCATGTGCTTTCCAGAAGCTGGCCTGGTTTTAACCGTTTTATTTATTTATGGAGTATATAGCTTCTGCAAGTACAGGATAATTCAAAGTGCTTCCAATATGCCTTTTACTCAAGTAAAATCACATCTGATTATTTTCTATAAATCATACCTAGAGTACATCTATAGATCATACACACACACCCAAAGACATTTTGTAGCACTTAACACTGTCAAAACAACTGCAGATTTTATGGACAGTACTTGTGAGTACATTGCTATGAGGCACTTAAAATGTATTAAAAATGTTACTTTTCAAAACTATCAATATTACCCCTGTAAATCACTCTAATGTGAATTTAAGTGTCATGTTAATAAATGCTACAAAGGAAGAATCTATCCTGGAACAAAAACTTAAGAGATACACAGTGTTCTCAGTTGAATTACATTTAATTGAAGTGATTTGTATATATTACTATGAGTGTATTTGACAGATACGAGAAACAAAATGTATAATTCTTACCTTGGGTCTGTTTCTTGTTCACTGCATTATCAGCTTTATGTCGTTTCTAAAATTTAAAAGCAAAAACAAAAACTGTGAAAAAGTGGATGAGATTAACGAAACAAGATAGCACCTATTACAAAAGAGAGATTTTTAAAACTTATGTTTCTCAAAGCTTCTGTCCTTTCACACCCATATCAATTTTGTGTGTGTGTGTGGCATGAGGGCCTCTCACCGCTGTGGCCTCTCCCGTCGCAGAGCACAGGCTCCAGACGGGCCGCTCTGCGGCATATGGGACCCTCCTGGACCAGGGCACGAACCCGCGTCCCCTGCATCGGCAGGCGGACCCTCAACCACTGCGCCACCAGGGAAGTCCCTACCCATATCAATTTTGTAAGTATGCCCAGGGTGTGGTAATGGGAATAATCAGGGTATGCAGGAATTTAAAAATTGAAAGTGCAATCCATAGCATCTTTATATGCTACTCCTGTTCTGGGAGTACACGGGTGTGGTCCTCAGAGGGATCTTACATCATTATACAGGTACGATTAAAATTTTAATGTACTAGAAAAGGTGGAGCTGAAAGGCTGATTTAGACTTTTGTTTAAATAACTTACTTAAAAAAGAAGATCGCCCATGAGAATTACCTATAATAACTACCATTTAATAATGGTACTGAAATATTTTCAGTTTCATTATCTAATTAGCTGAGTACATCCTCTATAATTTAATGACGTGCCGATGTCTGTCAATGACGGGAACCAAATATGTCTACCGTTTGCACAAAGCTGCTTCTCCCCACTGTTCCCCTACAGCCCCCTCTCCCACTACCACAAGTCACTGAGTCTCATTTTCCCTCCTCCCAAAGCAAGATTAAACGGTAAACAAATGAGTTAGTCTAAGTCTAGGTGGGTGAGTTTGAAAAGCTACAGAAGCCAAGATTTTATAGCAGTAAGAAAGAGAAAGGGAATGTCAGAGGAAAGGTGAGAATTTGAGTGGCCAGGGGAGGCTATCTTCTCTACGGTTCAACTAGAGGTTTTCCGCGGCTTCTGTCTAAACTTACAGCATCGAGCGTAACACATCAGCCTCTGCTGACGCTGAAGAAACGTGTTGAGTGCAACTGACTCTGAGCTCGAAGATTCTATCATATAAAGCCCAGGGTCAGGTTTAGCTGCGCATACCTGACCACAAGGTGGGTTGGCATGAGTGTAGTAAAATGAGTTCCTAAGTTCCCCGTTTGAGAAGAAACATGGTTTTTAGAATCACAGGCACAAATGAAAACACTTTTCCAGAGAAAAGCCTGGGCTTGTAGATGAGCACTCCAAGACACAGCAGCACTGACGAGCAGTGGCATAATAGCTGGCACTGGGAGCTCAGTTCATCCAAACAATCAGCCACTGAACTGCACAAAATGCAAATAAGGCATTCAGAAAGCCTCTGTGGAAGGCTTGTTGAAAATGATTCCTGCCACGCCCATAGGCAGGAACACACCACAATTCTTTCTCAATAAAACACTCACTAATAAAAATGTAACAATGCAGACTTTTAATAGTCAAATTATTGCTTCCAAAAGTAAGCACACGATTTGCCAGCAAATGTTCTTAAATAAATTTTTAAAGTTCTGTTAAATTTGTAGCATCAGTGGGGAATATTTTATGATTGATAAAACTCTAAAATACTTACTCTTTCTTTGTTGTGAATAAAGATCTTAAGAAAATTAGGAAGTAACCCAAAATAAATTTTGGTCCAAAATAAACTTGGTCCAAGGCAAATTTAGATATCTGAAGGCAGTGCAAATATTTCCAAAACAATGCACATCTATGACAGACAATGGTTGGACTTCCAACTGAAGGAGACAAATAAAAGCTAATTAATGAAACCCTCCACTTAAACTGGAAATTTAATCTTAGTGAAACTTAAGGAGATCCTGAACATTTCTTTCCATCTGCAGAAAATTCTTATATAGGAGTCTCTCCTTCCTCAACCTTCCCACCACAGAATAAATTAGGTTACTTGTCAAGAAACAATTGTTCTGAATATATATGAGGATCCAACCCAGACAGGTACATTCTAACCTTATCATTACATTGTATCTGAAAGAGATCCTATTTCTTCTAAAACTAATAGTTCAGAAGAAATTAATATAGCTATTCTCTGAGTTCAAACACTTCTACTGTCCTGTAATCAGAGTTCACTTAATATCACTGAGAGCTAGTGAATTATTTAATATTATCAATAGTTGATTGACAGTGGTCCAATAAACTCTACTGTATAAATAGTGCCATGAACTTTATGGTTTTTAAGCATGTGGTACTGACCACCCCTTCCTTCTGGAAACCCTTCCCTCCCTAGACATATCTTAAGACATCATTACCCAGGTGTTCTACCTGCACCATGGCCCCTTCTTTAGCTCTCTGAGATGGATTTCCTCAAGGCTTACTCCCTGCCCTCTCCACTTCTTACTTTCCACTCTCTTAGTTCATTCATAACTGTAATTTCAATGATAACTATTATCTTAATATATACCAGCCAAGACTCTTATCTGAGCTCCAGACTATTATATCCAGCTGCCTCCCTGACAGCTCCCTCTGGCAGTCTCAAAGGCATCTTACACTATGTCCAAAAGGCAATCTCTGACTTTAACCCCCAAGACTAAGTACTTGTCTCAGAATGGAACCATATACCATCCACTTGCACAAACCAGCAACTTGAGAGTCGTAAGTACCTTCTTTCCCTTTCACTCCCACCCAGTGTATTTCTTCATTCAATAAATGTTAACAAAATACTGTATCAGGCCCTGTTACTACTGCTGATACAGCAATGAACAAGCGACAAAAACTCTTCCTCTCATGGAACTTACATTCTAGTTGTTAGAGATAAAACATTAATAAAATGAGTAGGATATACAGCATTTCAGATGGTGATAAGTCTTGTCAATTTTACTCCTAAATATATATTGAATTCATTTTTCCATATTTCTTTATCTTTACAATACCACTTAGTTTAAGACATCTTTATGTTTTCATACCAACTATTACCAAAATCCTCTCTTCCTTCCTTGCAATCCATTTTCTATATTTTAGTCAAAAAGATCTTTGAATGATGACCACACAGTTAACATTTATTCAGCACTAATTATATACTAAGCACCACTCTAAGGACTTTAGTGCATCATTTAATTCTCATAATAGCTGGTGTGGTTACCCGAGTAACGTCTGTCCCCTGTACTAGACTGCAAGCTAGATCATAACTACTTTCACTCACTGGCATATTCCCAGGATTTGGTCTCTGAACACTGTAGACTTTAAATGAGTATTTGTTTTATAATGAATAAAGTTTATCAGTGTTTAACTGAACAAGTGTATAGCAAAGAAGGCCTGTTTTTAAAGATGAATATTATCAATTTAACAAACAACCTTGACTCTTACCATAAGAATTAACATTTGACATTATGCAGCTTTTTTTTAAACTAAGAGTTCTCCAATGATTCTATATTTTCAAGTAAGTGTATATGTAATTTGTTACTTACACACAAAAATAGGAAATCATATTATGTTAAGGTGTCCAAAGCATTGAGAGTTAAACTGTAAACTCGGTAGTTGAGTCTTAGGTAATTCTTACTGTTTATTGTAAAATTTTTTTTAAAAAGGTTGTTTAACAGAACATAAAGGAAAGCTTACTAGAATGTAAGCTTTGTTTCATTCACTGATGTAAGAGTGGTAGACTCACCAATATCTAATTCTCCTCTATTGCTATGGACACTGAGATTATAGCTCCCTTTTGTCATGTCACTAGTTCTAATATTGTGCTGTAAGCAGATGTGATATGCACCATTTCTATGTACCTCCATTCTCTCCCTTCCTCTGTTCTGGTGCCCACTGACATCCCACACAGCAGAGCCCTGATTCAGCTGTATCCCTGAATGACTACATGAACAATGGTGCCTCCTGCCCTCCCTTCCTCCTGGACAAAAACCTGCAGTGTCTCTGAGTACATGAAAAATCAACTTATGTTTAAGCCCCTGACATTTGGGACTTGATTACTGCAGCAAAAGTTTAACACATCCTAAAACATACCCTAATGAATGCTGGGTACCTAAGTACTGCTTCACATATCTTTGTTGAATGAATGAAAAATTATATGTACTAATTATAATTACTGATAAAGATACTCTCTGTCCAACTATCTAAACGATTATCTGATTGTTTTTCCTTTTCTAGGGAGTAACATTTCAAACTTTCTATCACCTTACACATTGACATAAACTTCTTATTAAACCATTCTTACAGAACATTTTTAGTCAATTTCTTAACAGTGTTTTTCTTTATTGGAAAACTACTTCACATGATATCTTATTACCCACAATACTATTATTACATCCTTCAGGAACTGCCTGATTAGCTGCTTTCCAATAGTATCCAGTTATTACATATGCCAATAAGAGTTCTGTTAAAAACAAGCAAACTTCTTGGATACTATTTTATTTACCATGTATTTTCATAGAGAGAGATACTAGAAACCATAGCTAGAGAGTTTATAGTTTTGCTAGGGAAAAGGGAAAAATAAAGAAAGGCAGTTTAGAGCAGTGATTATAAGTCAGGGGCTCTGGAACCAAACAGCCTTATTTGAATTCTGACAGCCCCAGTTATTAGCTCTGTGACCTTGGGCAAGTTAACTTACCCCTCTATGCCGCCTCTCCCTCATCTTTAAAATGGGGATAATATCAATAATCTTTAAAGTTGTTATAAGATTTAATAAATTAAAAGGACATAGAGCAAGTACATGGAACCCAGAAGCTCTATAAATGTTATTAATATTATCATTGGTGACTCGCTACAATAATACAGAGGAAGAACACTGGATGGGATGGAATTCTGATTCCACTGATTTCTTGCACAAGTTACACAACCTCTCTAAGCCTCAGCTTTCTTACCTTTAAAATGAGGCTAAAAATCTAACTTGCAAAGTCACTGAATGAATTAAATTTTTAAAAATTTGCAAAAATGACAGCACAATGTCTAGCAAATAAGAGATGTTCAATGAAAATTAGGTTAAACAAAGAAAGAAAGGGGAATATACATAAGGCAAAGAAAGAGACAAAACTGTAGTAAAGACCAATCCTTAAGGACTGCCAAGTGCAAGTACAATTTAAAGGATGGTAACTCTGTGTGGAGTGATACAGGTGAGAAGAGAGTCCCTTAAATTTTCAGCTAGTGGTCCCCGGCAAGTATGCCATTTCCAGCTAGAGGACTATGATGTTTTACACACACACACACACACACACACCCTCTGTTTGTACCCCTAGACACTTGGATGTTTTTGAGGCTGATGATCTAAATGGTCAGTTGACCCATTTCTAATATGCCTAGTGATGTTACAACTCATGTTTCTTCATGAGATTCCAATTTGATTCTTTACAAAAATAATATCAATGTTTGTACAACTTTAAATTGGAGCTTTCTAAAGAATGTCTCAGCCTTTCCTTGTCTTACCATCTGACTTGCCTAAGGCTTGACAGATGATCATTTCAGACAGGCAATGTATTTAAAGGGCACAGAAAAGAAAATATTAGCTTCCTCAACTAAAGTTGTGGTTTCTCAACCACTGCGCCACCAGGGAAGCCCGGGAGCATATTTTATGTTTAAATTTTTATTGAAGTATAGTTAGTTTACAATGTGTTAGTCTCAAGTGTACAGCAAAGTGATTCAGTTATACATATATATCTATTCTTTTTTTTTATTTAACATCTTTATTGGAGTATAATTGCTTTACAGTGGCGTGTTCTAACACATATATATGGAATCTAAGAAAAAAAAGAAAAAGAAAAGGTCATGAAGAACCTAGGGGTAAGACGGGAATAAAGACACAGACCTACTAGAGAATGGACTTGAGGATATGGGGAGGGGGAAGGGTAAGCTGTGACAAAGTGAGAGAGTGGCATGGACATATATACACTACCAAATGTAAAATAGATAGCTAGTGGGAAGCAGCCACATAGCACAGGGAAATCAGCTAGGTGGTTTGTGACCACCTAGAGGGGTGGGATAGGGAGGGTGGGAGGGAAGAGATATGCGAACATTATGTATATGTATAACTGATTCACTTTGTTATAAAGCAGAAACTAACACGCCATTGGGAGCATATTTTAAATACTTTTAAGTTGAATGGGGATTTTAAACAGTCTGTGTCCAGAATTAAACAACTTAGGAAGAAACTAATTTTTAAAAATATGTGTATAAAAATAACAGAGTTACATTTATTTATGAAAAAACAAATACTTACAATATCTTCTATTATCTCTTTGACAGCTGCCACAGCTAAAATAAATAAGAGAGGAACCAGTGTTGTGTAGCGACCTGTTGGTGATACATCAGGTATTTGCTATCAGAAGAGAAAAAAAGGATGAGAAATTCAGTAAGAACTAGAAGGTTTATAATAGATTTAAAAACAACAAAGGCTTGGAGCTTCTTAAAATATGCTTCATTGATTTTACCATCTTGGTAGACTAACACTACGTGAGGTAATTTGCTTGTACCTAGTATGTAGCTGGGAGAGAGGGTTAATTAGCTTCACAGCAAGCAGTTGTGTGTAGGACTAACACCTACAAAGGGGGATTGGTTAACTAAATTACAGCATGTCCATATACTAAAATTTCACACAACCATTAAGGATGTTATTTTAGAAACACAATGAATCACATGGGAAAATATCCACACATTATTATATGGATAAAGCAGATGATAAGACATATATACTCTAAGATCCTCTTTTTGTAAAGTAAGTCAATTAACAATGCTTGGGATGGAAAAAAAAAAAAAAAAGACCAGAAGGATAAACACCCAAATTTTAAGACAGTAATTTCCTCTTGGTGGCGGTAGAATAGTAAGAGTTATAAAATTTTTTCTTTGTTGTGTTTTCTTATTCTTTTTGCATGAACATAGACTACTTTTTAATAAAATGAAACTTTTTTCCTAATTACAAATAACCCAGATATAAAATGAAAGAATTTTTAAATGGTAACTTACATTCTAAGGTTCAGAATTGACAATGTTACTGTTACTAAAATCACTTACTAGTTTAAGAAAAAGTCCCATCCCCCTTTACCACCCAAAATGAATAGTCCCCGCCACATTAAATTTACAGAATGTTTCAAATAAGTTGATAAAAATGAATCAAAAAAAAGTGAATCAAAAGGCTTGATAAGGTAGCAGCAGTATTCTAAGTCGGCTTGCAGCAGGAGCTGGAAATGCCCACCAAACCAGCTTATCTCTGTGCTTAGATAAGCTTCAGAAGATTGGTCATGGGCTTAAGAAAAACATTTATTAATATCTGAACACAGGATTTTGAGCTAAGGTTTTACAACATGACTTTACCTGAAGCAGTGCAATAAAGAGAAAAAATGAATTAGCGGCTCTTCTGAACTGAGAGTAGAGAAATCTTGGAAGGAATGTGATTACGTTATATTTTGCAGTGCTAGAAAACAAAAATGAAAAGCAGCATAAAAGTCAATTACTCCACAATTAGCACCCATGTTTACAAAATTCTATTATCACCATATAAAAAATTAAATGAACAAATGCCCTCTGTTTTGAATCGGGAGAATACTGCAAATGGTCATTAACCTCAAAGAAAAGGAGTGAAAGGAACTGTCTAAATAGTAAGAGTTTAATTTTCTGCACAATATCTTTTGTTATCTTTGGCCGATCATCCTGTTATCATTACTAGCAACAGCTTACAAAGAAGAGCACCTTTAGTTAAGATAGTGTATAATATGTTAATAGAAAATAAAATCTTGCAAAAAGAAAAATCAGCAATTTGAGCAAGACCAGAAACATCAAATAGAGGGACTTCCCTGGATAACGTCAGAGAAATGGGGAGTTTTGGGGGGTTCTGTCTGAATTTTCTTCATGGCTCCTCTAGAAACTTGGCTAGGACTCCACACCAAACATCAGATATGTCCACAATCAGGAAGATATCACCATTTAGGTCTCAGAAATATCCAACCTTCCTCTTGTTAATTAAATAGAAAGGAGATTAAAGGGACACATGCCACACTCCTTAAGCTCAGAAAAGTTACTGTATAATTTGAAGGTGTAAATATTAATTTTAAACCGTCATTTCACAAATCTAGGAGTTTTGTCACCAGAAAACTACTGGGCTGACGTGTGGCGGGAAGGGGGCTGGTGTTCACTTGGTTCCGGAGGCCACTTAGTGAATAGTGCTTATAACAGCAATAGTTTTACATTATTGTTGGAATGAAAATAGAACAGTGAAGTAATTCTCACACCTTCCATTCCTCGACACCATATGAAATTTTGCAAGTATCGAAAGCCAATATTTAAAGACTATTTAACAAAAAGGAGTTCTAAGTGAAGAACTGCAAAGACTTCTTTTAAAAGGTGAAAACTTGTTAATCAAAAACAACAGTTCATGCATCTATTAACAGGTTTAAGACAAAGGCACATACCCATGAACAGTTTTCATTATTCAGATACTGAAACTAGAATTGGTAGCATACATATGGCTGCTTAGCCCTTCTCCTTCCTGCTTCTAGATTCTTTTGTTTGTTTTTTTGCGGTACGCGGGCCTCTCACTGTTGTGGCCTCTCCCGTTGCGGAGCACAGGCTCTGGACGCGCAGGCTCAGCGGCCATGGCTCACGGGCCCAGCCGCTCCGTGGTATGTGGGATCTTCCCGGACCGGGGCACAAGCCCATGTCCCCTGCATTGGCAGGCAGACCCTCAACCAGTGCGCCACCAGGGAAGCCCTCTAGATTCTTATTAACATCTCCTTCTTGGCTAGAAGATGGAGAAACGGCTGATACACGCTGCCTCCAGTAAGCTCTTAAATATTAAACTGATTTCACTGAAAACTCCTTGCAAGCATTTTCATTTTGGTCCGGCAGGGGAGATGTCCTCCCAAGTTCTGCTGTAATAGCTAGTCCCAAGCATTCTTTAGTTTCTTACCTGACATGGTTATTGCAGAATTTTGTCAGCTGGGGCTGGTTGATGAATATAGTCCTTACTTCCTCCTGGTCAGCCAGTGAAGTCTTCTCCGAAACATCATCAGTCTTCTCATAACCTTAAAGAGAGAGAGTCTTATTTGATAAGAAATGTTTCATTTTATTATCCAGACCAAAAACACATTTCATAACTATCCTAGAGCCTAAAATCTGTTAAAAGCTATCTACTTCCCTGTTATTGGTGTTGCTTCTATTCTAATAAAAGGAAAAATCCCCACATTTAACGTTTCTACTAAATTTGAAAGGCAGCACTTAACAGTCATGTGAAAGCTGACCCATTTCAAAAAGAGTAACATCAATTTTTAATTTGTACCCATCTTTTCCCCAGAAATGTTCAACTTATTTCCTTTCATTACACAAAGATATGTCCAAAAGTAACACAAAATTGTAAAATGGTTTACACTTTTAGATAAGACTAACAAGACAGAGGTAATGACAATACATTCTGAAATTTTAAGCATACACATTTAATGCTTTTCTGGTTTTGCTCTTTCTTTGTGAATAAAAACAGAGAAAAAGATCAACATTAAGGTTTAAATAGGCAACCACCACAATGATCTAACTCACTATGATCATCTTAATCTTTCCAGTAATTAGAATTTATGTTTATGAATGATCTTAAGTTTCTTAAGATCAAGTCACCTCACCATCACTGAAACAACGTAAACAGATACGGGCAATTTCTGCTGGGTAACACCTTGCTGCAATGTTGACAACACTTTAAAAAATACATGCAGCTTCTAGAAGAACAGAAAAAATTTTAAACTGCTTATTTTACTTTCCAGTGAGAATTAAATGAGACTGAATTAAATCAGTCCCTTACCCCTTTCCTCGAGTCACCAACAGTACTTTATCTCAAATACCCACTTTTCTTCTCTTTTCTGCCTAGTCAGTGCCAACTCCTCCCAAAAGACCTGCCGACAGCGGTCTCTTCTGAAGTATTCTCTGGTGCTAAAGTCAGTGCATCTTCACTATGTTCCCACAGGCCTCTGTACCTCCCCTGTCCCTTGAGTCTGTCCCCTACCAGAATGGAATTCTCTGGGGCCATAGCTGGGGTGCTACTTATCTTCCAATACCAGTACTAACAAACAGCAGGTACTCAATAAATGTTTGCCAAATAAATAAAAACTAAATGACAAAGGACTTGTTATGTGCCCATTTCTTTGAGAGCAAGCAAGTGATTCTCCACCCACTGATAAAGAAACTGATGACAGCCATGTGCTGGTAACAAACTGTACAATAAAAGCTTGCCTGTGGGGTTCCGTTACCCTATGAAACCAGAAAATCATAGGAGCTTCCTACAAAGGTGGGGAACATGAGCATAGGGACCCGGAAGGTGAGAAACAGTGTAACCGTGTGCAGGGCAGTGCAAACAGGACAAGACTGCTGAAGAATACACAAAAGGCAAGGTAAAGACAGGTGAGATACCGTGCTGAAAAAGCACACAGGCCAGGTTTAAAAGGACCTCTCACGCTTGTGAAGAAGTCTGGGTCACATCCTCTCGTTGGTAGCGAGCCAATGAAAGCTTGCCAAGGAGAGAGGCACAGAGTGAGAGCCACATTTTGTACTCATCACGTTGGAGGTCACATGGATCCAAACTAGGTACTGTCACACTCATTTTGCAGTCTTAGACACATCAGCAGCTTTGCCCATGGTCACATGGTTAATAATTATCTGTCACTACACCATGTTTTAGACGCAACACAAACTTTCCTCCCTACTGTATACAATCAAAATTCCATATAGGGATTGCTAAAGACTGAATGTTTATGTCTCCTCCAAAATCCATGTGTTGAAATCCTAACCCTGGATGTGATGGTATTAGGAGGAGAAATTTTTTCGAGGTGATTAGGTCATGATGGTGGAATCCTCATAAGAGGGATTAGTGCCCCTTTTAAAAGAGGTCCCAGAGAGATCCCTCCCCCCACCCCCACCATGTGAGGACACAGCAAGAAGACGGTCTTCTATGAACCAGAAGGCAGGCCCTCACCAGACACCTAATCTGCCAGGGCCTTGATCTTGGACTTCCCAGGCTCCAGAACTGTGAGAAGTAAATTTGTTATTCATAAACCGGCCAGTCTATAGTATTTTATTAAAGCAGCCTGAACAGACTAAGTCATGGATTATCAGAGGCACAGCAATATTAAAATTCTTAGAAATCTTTTATTAGATTTTCCTTGATGACAGCACAAAGACCGTAGTGTACTGTTTACAGTACCTTAACTGGACAAAGTGCCTCAAGAAAACCAGCTCTCCACTCGGCTTTGAACTGATATCCTCAAGTTGTACTTACTTTACGTAACGTTCTCAGTTGAGGTGTTAGGTATCACTCCTTACCTGACACATCCATTTATACTGGGGTTTCAAATGCTGCCAGGTAAACTTGGACATCACCTCTCCCCATCACGTATGAATCTGTATTCAAAAATTTCTTGGGGCAAAGGACCCTCCTAGGAAAAAGGGATTGGAATCGCCTCTTTCCTTAAATTTTGGTCTCATACTTCTGGGTTACAGGTGAACACATCCCCTATAACCGATCAATATGCACCAGACAACTCTGTTTTTATGTTTTTTTTCTTTTAAAAATGTTCTCTGCAGGAGATTGGTTCAAGGTGGCGGAGTAGAAGGACGTGCTCTCGCTCCCCCTTGCAAGAGCACCAGAATCACAACTAACTGCTGAACAATGATTGACAAGAAGATGCTGGAACTCACCAAAAAAGATACCCCACATGCAAAGACAAAGGAGAAGCCACAATGAGATGGGAGGAGGGGCGCAATCACAATAAAATCAAATCGCATAACTGCTGGGTGGGTGACTCACAAACTGGAGAACACTTAATACCACACAAGTCCACCCACTGGAGTGAAGGTTCTGAGCCCCACGTCAGGCTTCCCAACCTGGGGTTCCGGCAATGGGAAGAGGAATTCCTAGAGAATCAGACTTTGAAGGCTAGCGGGATTTGATTACAAGACTTCGACAGGACTGGGGGAAACAGAGACTCCACTCTGGGAGGGCACATACAAAGTAGTGTGTGCACGGGGACCCAGGGTAAGGAGCAGTGACCCCACAGGAGACTGATCCAGACCTACCTGCTAGTGTTGGAGGGTCTCCTGCAGAGGTGGGGGGTGGCTGTGTCTCACCTTGGGACAAGAACACTGGCAGCAGAAGTTCTGGGAAGTACTCCTTGGCGTGAGCCCTCCCAGAGTCCGCCATGAGCCCCACCAAAGGGCCCAGGTAGGCTCCAGTGTTGGGTCACCTCAGGCCAAATAACCAACAGGGAGGGAACCCAGCCCCACCCATCAGCAGACAAGCGGATTAAAGTTCTACTGAACTCTGCCGACCAGAGCAACAGCCAGCTCTACCCACCACCAGTCCCTCCCATCAGGAAACTTGCACGAGCCTCTCAGATAGCCTCATCCACCAGAGGGCAGACAGCAGAAGCAAGGAGAACTACAATCCTGCAGCCTGTGGAGCAAAAACCACATTCACAGAAAGATAGACAAGATGAAAAGACAGAGGGCTATGTACCAGATGAAGGAACAAGATAAAACCCCAGAAAAACAACTAAATGAAGTAGAGATAGGCAACCTTCCAGAAAAGGAAATCAGAATAACAATAGTGAGGATTATCCAGGACCTCAGAAAAAGCATGGAGGCAAAGATGGAGAAGATGCAAGAAAAGTTTATAAAGACCTAGAAAAATTAAAGAACAAACAAACAGAGATGAACAATACAATAGCTGAAATGAAAAATACACTACAAGGAATCAATAGCAGAATAACTGAGGCATAAGTGACCTGGAAAACAGAATGGTGGAGTTCACTGTTGTGGAACAGAATAAAGAAAAAGAATGAAAAGAAATGAAGACAGACTAAGAGACCTCTGGGACAACATTAAACGCAACAACATTCGCATTATAGGGGTCCCAGAAGGAGAAGAGAGAGAGAAAGGACCAGAGAAAATATTTCAAGAGATTATAGTCGAAAACTTCCCTAACATGGAAAAGGAAATAGCTACCCAAGTCCAGGAAGTGCAGAGAGTCCCATATAGGATAAACCCAAGGAGAAACATGCTGAGACACATAGTAATCAAATTGGCAAAAAATAAAGACAAAGAAAAATTATTGAAAGCAACAAGGGAAAAAAGACAAATAACATAAAAAGGAACTCCCATAAGGTTAACAGCTGATTTCTCAGCAGAAATTCTACAAGCCAGAAAGGAGTGGCATGACATATTTAAAGTGATGAAAGGGAAGAACCTACAACCGAGATTACTCTACCCGGCAAGGATCTCATTCAGATTCGAAGGAGAAATGAAAAGGTTTACAGACAAGCAAAAGCTAAGAAAATTCAGCAACACCAAACCAGCTCTACAACAAATGCTAAAGGAACTTCTCTAAGTGGGACACACAAGAGAAGTAAAGGACCTACAAAAACAAACCTAAAACAATCAAGAAAATAGTAATAGGAACATATATATCGATAATTACCTTAGACGTGAATGGACTAAATGCTCCAACCAAAAGACACAGGCTCGCTGAATGGATAAAAACAAGACCCATATATATGCTGTCTACAAGAGACCCACTTCAGACCTAGGGACACATACAGACTGAAAGTGAGGGTATGGAAAAAGATATTCCATGCAAATGGAAATCAAAAGAAAGCCGGAGTAGCAATACTCATATCAGATAAAATAGACTTTAAAATAAAGAATGTTACAAGAGACAAGGAAGGACACTACATAATGATCAAGGGATCAATCCAAGAAGAAGATATAACAATTATAAATATATGTGCACCCAACATCGGAGCACCTCAATACAAAAGGCAACTGCTAACAGCTATAAAAGAGGAAACTGACAGGAACACAATAATAGTGGGGGACTTTAACACCTCACTTACACCAATGGACAGATCATCCAAAACGAAAATACATAAGGAAACAGAAGCTTTAAACGAAACAATAGACCAGATAGATTTAATTGATATTTATAGGACATTCCATCCAAAAACAGCAGATTACACTTTCTTATCAAGTGTGCATGGAACATTCTCCAGGATTGATCACACCTTGGGTCACAAATCAAGCCTCAGCAAATTTAAATCATATCAAGCATCTTTTCTGACCACAACGCTATGAGATTAGAAAACAGTTACAGGGAAAAAAATGTAAAAACACAAACACATGGAGGCTAAAGAATACATTACTAAATAACCAAGAGATCACTGAAGAAATCAAAGAGGAAATCAAAAAATACCTAGAGACAAATGATAATGAAAACATGATGATGCAAAACCTAAGGGATGCAGCAAAAGCAGTTCTAAGGGGGAAGTTCATAGCAATACAATCCTACCTCAAGAAACAACATCTCAAACAACCTAATCTTACACCTAAAAGAACTAGAGAAAGAAGAGCAAACAAAACCCAAAGTTAGTAGAAGAAAAGAAATCATAAGGATCAGAGCAGAAATAAGTGAAACAGAAACAAAGAAAACAATAGCAAAGATCAATAAAACTAAAAGATGGTTCTTTGAGAAGATAAACAAAATTGATAAACCATTAATGAGACTCATCAGGAAAAAGAGAGGACTCAAATCATTAAAATTAGAAATGAAAAAGGGGAAGTTACAACAGACACCGCAGCAATACAAAGCATCCTAAGAAACTACTACAAGCAACTCTATGGCAATAAAATGGACAACCAGGAAAAAATGGACGAATTCTTAGAAAGGTATAACCTTCCAAGACTGAACCAGGAAGAAACAGAAAATATGAACAGACCAATCACAAGTAATGAAATTGAAATTGGGATTAAAAATCTTCCAACAAACAAAAGTCCAGCACCAGATGGCTTCACAGGTGAATTCTATCAAACATTTAGAGAAGAGCAAAAACCCATCCTTCTCAAATTCTTCCAAAAATTGCAGAGGAAGGAACACTCCCAAACTCATTCTATGAGGCCACCATCACCCTGATACCAAAACCAGACAAAGATACGACAAAAAAAAGAAAATTACAGACCAATATCACTCATGAATATAGATGCAAAAATCCTCAACAAAATACTACTAAACAGAATCCAACAACACATTAAAAGGATCATACACCATGATCGAGTGGGATTTATCCCAGGAATGCAAGGATTCTTCAATATATGCAAATCAATCAATGTGATTCACCATATTAAAAAACTGAAGAAGAAAAACCATATGATCATCTCAATAGATGCAGAAAAAGCTTTTGACAAAATTCAACACCCATTTATGATAAAAACTCTCCAGAAAGTGGGCATAGAGGGAACCTACCTCAAAATAATAAAGGCCATATATGACAAACCCACAGCAAACATCATTCTCAATGGTGAAAAACTGAAAGCATTTCCTCTAAGATTAGAAACAAGACAAGGATGTCCATTCTCACCACTATTATTCAACACAGTTTTGGAATCCCAGTCATGGCAATCAGAGAACAAAACGAAATAAAAGGAATACAAATTGGAAAAGAAGAAGTAAAACTGTCACTGTTAGCAGATGATGTGATACTACACCTACAGAATCCTAAAGATGCCACCAGAAAACTACTAGAGCTAATCAATGAATTTGGTAAAGTTGCAGGATACAAAATTAATGCAGAGAAATCTCTTTCATTCCTATATACTAATGATGAAAAATCTGAAAGTGAAATTAAGGAAACACTCCCATTTACCATTGCAACTAAAAGAATAAATTACCTAGGAATAAACCTACCTAGGGAGACAAAAGACCTGTATGCCAAAAACTATACGACACTGATGAAAGAAATTAAAGATGATACAAATAGATGGAGAGATGTACCATGTTCTTGGATTGGAAGAATCAAGATTGTGAAAATGACTATACTACCCAAGGCAATCTACAGATTCAATGCAATCCCTAACAAATTACCAATGGTATTTTTTACAGATCTACAACAAAAAATCTTGACATTTGTATGGAGATACAAAAGACCCCGAAGATCCAAAGCAGTCTTGAGGGAAAAAAACGGAGCTGGAGGAATCAGACTCCCTGACTTCAGACTATACTACAGAGCTACAGTAATCGAGACAATATGGTACTGGCACAAAAACAGAGATATAGATCAATGGAACAGGATAGAAAGCCCAGAAATAAACCCACGCACCTAGGGTCAACTAATCTATGACAAAGGAGGCAAGGATATACAATGGAGAAAAGACAGTCTATTCAGTAAGTGGTGCTGGGAGAACTGGACAGCTACATGTAGAAGAATGAAATTAGAACATTCCTTAACACCATACACAAAAATAAACTCAAAATGGATTAGAGACCTAAATATAAGACTGGACACTATAAAGCTCTTAGAGGAAAACATAGGAAGAACACTGTTTGACATAAATCACAGCAAGATATTTTTTGACCCACCTCCTAGAGTAATGGAAATGAAAACAAAAATAAGCAAATGGGACCTAATGAAACTTAAAAGCTTTTAGAAAGCAAAGAAAACTACGACAAGAGGAACAGACAACCCTCAGGATTGGAGAAAATATTTGCAAACAAATCAACGGACAAAGGATTAATCTCCAAAATATATAAACAGCTCATGCAGCTCAATATTAAAAAAACAAACAACCCAATTCAAAAATGGGCAGAAGACCTAAATAGACATTTCTCCAAAGAAGACATACAGATGGCCAAGAAGCACATGAAATCTGCTCAACATCACTAATTATTAGAGAAATGCAAATCAAAACTATCACCTCACACCAGTTAGAATGGACATCATCAGAAAATCTACAAATAACAAATGCTGGAGAGGGTGTGGAGAAAAGGGAACCCTCTTGCACTGTTGGTGGGAATGTAAATTGATACAGCCACTATGAAGATCAGTATGGAGGTTCCTTAAAAAACTAACAATAGAATTACCATATGACCCAGCAATCCCACTACCGGGCATATACCCAGAGAAAACCAGAATTCAAAAAGACACATGCACCCCAATGTTCATTGCAGCACTATTTCCAATAGCCAGGTCATGGAAGCAACCCAAATGCCCATCGACAGACGAATGGAATAAGAAGATGTGGTACATATATACAATGGAATATTACTCAGCCATAAAAAGGAACGAAATTGGGTCATTTGTAGAGACGTGGATGTATCTAGAGACTGTCATACAGAGTGAAGTAAGTCAGAAAGAGAAAAACAAATATTGTATATTAACGCATATATGTGGAACCTAGAAAAATGGTACGGCTGAACTGGTTTGCAGTGCAGAAATTGAGACACAGATGTAGAGAACAAATGTATGGACACCAAGGGGGGAAAGTGGCAGGGGGAGGGGTGGTGGTGTGATGATTGACATATATACACCAATATGTATAAAATGGATAACTAATAAGAACCTGCTGTATAAAAAAATAAATAAAATTCAAAAATAAATAAATAAAATCCCCCCCCCCCAAAAAAATGTTCTCTGCAAACTGCCCCCTTCGACAGTTATGATGACCAGATGAAGACCTCTGTGTTCACACCTGGGCAATGCCTTCAGTGAGAGACTGATGTACAGTGGTGGCGAAGGTAACCGAAGGAAGGATCCCCCCGACCGACTCTGCCCCAAAGCGGGTAAAACTTAGATGGTACCCTTGTTATTCCTTCCCATACGTGGTCTGCCTTTTGTTTTAAGGAGGGAGGCTGTGTCCCTCGGGATTTGTTTAGTAATTTAGAGGCCTTGGTTACGTAAGTCATTAAAATTCACTAGTAGCTTTTAACCCACTTGTCCTGCCTTCTAAGGTCTACTGAGAACCAAGCCAGCTCATGTGTCATCCCCTCACGGAATGCAGTGGAGGAGAGTGAGGCCATGTATCCATTAACAGTTCTCATGGAGTATTCCCTGAAGGTCAGGTGAGCCTTCTTTGTCCTGAAGTCATGCAAAAGGTGAAGAATGCCAACAGAAAGTAACAGATCTTAATCAGGCTCTTGACCATCTCTCGCAGCTTTCCTTAGCACAAGAGTTGCACAAAGAAGGCACAGGATACTCCCACATTTAATGGAAATGGACTTCAAGGGGTCTGGGTGACTGCTTCTGGGATCCCCTCAGGGACCCATCCTCCCTGGGTTAGTACTGAGATGGTCCAGAGTGAACTCTGATGCCCATCTTGGAACACGTTCAAACCCCTTATCAAGTACAGTCAAACGGACAGCATCTGGCAAACAGCAAAGCCAAGAATAAAACGTGACTTTAAGTAGTTACTTACTCTCATTAGGCTTCAGTTTCCCAGTCTATAAAATTTTATAGAAATTTTATATGGAATAGTTGCTATTAAATGGAAGAATTTATGCAAAGTACTTAACAAAATGACTAATATTTGTTAGGAACATAACAATCTATTATACCTAAATAGTTAATAGAAGTAAATAATGATAAATTAGTATGTGGAAGCTTACAGAAATGGGAGGCTGGCACGCTGCCTCCAAAGTAATGTCCAGAGTGGTCATTCCCTACCTTGTAATTGTTAATTCATCTGCTTCCCCTGTTACCCTGAGAGTTATCTGAATAGTACACCTCTGGCTCACAGTAAGCACTCAGTGTCTAATGAATTAACAAATGAGGGAAAACATATTTAACAATACATCAAGAACAGATCCTTCTCTTAGAAGTAGACACAGGTTATCCAAGCCTGTAAGACTGATGCATAAATCCAAAATGACAGTAAGTTTATTACTAGAGAAATAATTGCCACAGGAACTAGAGTAACTGAGGTCCCATAATTAATTGAATTCTCCCCTGGTGGCCTATGTAGGAAGTCCAGAGACCAAGTGATGGTGTCTGGTGAGCACTGAGGTAACCCACTGGTCGGTAGATGATATGAGTCTAACGGCATCGGGCCAGCACAGCCTGATGCACCCAATTCCACAACAGGGGTTGAGGCACTGTCAGACCAAAAAATCCAAAGTCTGTTGGAATACCCTGGCAATGGGGCCATGATACCAGATCTGTCCACCAACACTTCTCTTCCCCTCCACAGAGCTGAGAAGAGTGCTGCCAATGTTGACCTCCCGGACTCACCCTTTTCCAGAACATTTCCATCTCGAAATTCAAACTGACATTTTATCTGCCAGTGGGATTACAATCAAAACCTGCAGGCCTAGGAACAAATTTGCCCCTCATGCAGGTGGCTCTGGTCCTATCATGTGCTGACCTTACACAGAAGTAAAAAGATAAACTCATTTTCCCCCTTTCCAAGTTCTTGGGGGCATCTCAACATTGCCCCCAAGTACAGACACACAAGCTCATGATGATCATGCTACCAGATACACAGTCCTTCCCCACGTTTTGGATTCTCCAGGAGAATCATTCAGGCATTCACCCCAGTGTCCTCAGTGCTCAGTCAGGTATTTGACATCCACTAAAGAATCATTACTCTTCTGACACTAACAGTTCTACAGAGGAAACCTCTGCAGCCACCTTCACACAGCCATTCCTTTAAGGATTAGAAATGAGCAAGGGCTCAACAGTGCCTTCTGAAATACCTTAGCTTCTTTTGATGTTATACTCTCCAAGTTCTATAATGTCTTTTTTTAAAATAAATTTATTTATTTATTTTTGGCTGCGTTGGGTTTTTGTTGCTGTGCACGGGCTTTCTCTAGTTGTGGTAAGCGGGGGCTACTCTTTGTTGCGGTGCGCGGGCTTCTCATTGCGGTGGCTTCTCGTTGTGGAGGACAGGCTTCAGTAGTTGTGGCATGTGGACTTCAGTAGTTGTGGCTTGTAAGCTCTAGAGCGCAGGCTCGGTAGTTGTGGCGCATGGGCTTAGTTGCTCCGCGGCATGTGGGATCTTCCTGGACCAAGAATCGAACCTATGTCCCCTGCACTGGCAGGCAGACTCTCAACCACTGCACCACCAGGGAAGTCCCTATAAGGTCTTTTTTTTTTTTTTTTTTAGTTTTACATGTTTCCTTTTACCATTTAAAAAATTTTTTATTTTATATTGGAGCATAGTTGATGAAGAACGTTGTGTTAGTTTCAGCTGTACAGCAAAATGATTCAGTTATACATATACATGTATCTATCCTTTTTCAAATTCTTTTCCCATTTAAGACCAGCCAGAATCAAACCAGTCTCCCAAAATAAACTACTCTGGACTAGCTTTTATTGAAATAAATAAGGAAAAGGCCAAATAGTATAGACAATGATTCTGTAATTCAGAATTCCAGGTATACTGAAAATTCTGTATTTTGTGTTTGTAATATCCCACTTGACTATTATTTCCCCCAGCAGAAAAGCAGTTGTTTTCTGAATTGTGGTTTGTTTTAATTAATGATGAAATTACTTAGTATTTCCTAAGCACACACCAACCTGGGGATTTCACCAGACCAAATTCTGCATTCTTGGTTATAAAATGACCAAATGCTACTTCTAGACTTCTGAAGCATCAGTGATTTCAGTATAGGGAAATAAGGAGTCACACGTCGCTTTTAGCTACTGAATGTACTACAAGATATTACTTTGTATTACTAAATAAGGATATAGAAGCACCATCCTCCTGCTGTGCATTTCAACTTCCAACAATAATTTTCACTATCAAGAAAGCATAAGATGCTGATGGGACAGCACCTCGATCATGGCCCTGAAGTGAACACTTGGTTCATCCTCCCCTAACAGCATCTGATTATTAAACCCACTTAGTGGTTGTGAGGCGAGCTCTGGTTCTTCCACTAATTACTTATGTGATCCTGTGCACATAATCCCTGGGAGTTATTCCCTTCCCTTGTAAAATGGGAAAGGTAGGCGAATACGTAATCTGAAATTCTCTTTCAGCTTTAAAATCCTGTGAAATTAGTATCCACTGGGCACCTGGATGAAAACAGTCAATACCTTATTTGTTCAGAAGAACAGGGAAATTAAAAAAGAAATTTCCTTACTTGAGCCAGATGTTTCAGAGAAACAGCTGCTTTACCTAATCAGCAGCCAGAAGACAGGCACAAGTCAAATGGTGCTTTGTGCTCATGGCTGAATCTCCATATGTGAAAAGATAAGTAGTGACTATAATCTGTTGCCAGCAACCACCTGGCACCCACCCACTGACCAGTGTCTACTGGGTTACCGAGTATGTTGACACCTAGTTTTCCTTTCTTCCTCTGTCCAGATTCACAGTCACGTGCTTAAATGCACACAGTATAATGCAGTAGAGAAGAAAAATGCTCAATAGTTAAGGCGAAAGGCTTTGCGCCCTCTCCTACAATTATAGCAGAAGCATCATCTCAGAAATTTTCCATTTCTTGTCATAATTTATCACGACCCAATCAGTAAGACCTGTTGTTCATTAGCTCATTCATTTGTTCATTCATTCATTCAACATATTTAAGTGACTACTATGTGCCAGGCTTTTTTTTTTTTTAAAGCTGCAGAAACAGCTTAAAATAAGATAAGGTTCCCTTCTCTCAGGAACTTATTTTCCAGAAGAAAGCAAGATAATTACAGATCATGGTGAGTATGATGACGTAAAACGGGTGATTGATAAAATGATTGGCAGAATTCTCTGTGCCTCAGTTTCAGCATCTATATAATGGAGTTGATAATAATACCTACCTCAAAGGGGGCTTGTGAAGGACCTGGTAGTTAATACATGTAGAGAGCAATGGCTGGCATTCAGTAAGAGCTCAGTAAACGTTAGCTGTTCTCACTGTTGTTGCTGTTATCATTACTGCTATTGCAGCTTTCTATTGAGTGGTAAGAGAGGTACTGAGAAGCTGAGCTGAGCCCTCAATGAGAAAAGATAAAGGACAGTGTAAACACAACTGGGGAACAGCAGGAGCAAAGCCAAGGTGGCAGGAATGAGCTTGGCATTTCCAGGAACATGAAGACCCGTGACAGTGAACAGGGGACGCCATCAAACAAGAAGGGGCATGGCCAGATTGGGAGAGACAAAAAGAAACCCGAATTTATATCCTTCATGTGGTAGGAATCCACGGAAAACTTTTAGGTAGGAAGATCATTTTGAGGCTACTGTGACAGTTCAGGTAAAAGACAACGGGGCCTGGGTGAGACAGTGGTGACAGAGATGAAGTAGATGATACAGGATATTTTTTTGGAGGTGGAGCTGGTCTGACCCTCATAGCCTCTCCATGTCTCTCATCATTTCATCCTGTATGATGCCACATATACCCACTGTCTGATGCTACTCCAACCAAAGCCCAAGACTTGAAAGAAATCTAGGACTTTAAATATAACAAATGATTAATGACTTCACAGAATTCTCTTTACAACCAAACAACCCTAGCCTTAGATATCACACAGCTTTTTCTCATTATAACATGGTAATCAATAATATTGAAAACACAGGGTCTAATCAAGGAAGGCATACAGAATCGTGACTGGTGGTACAGACCATGGAGTGAGAGAGAGACAGTTTAGGTCCCTTAGTTGTGAGGTATGGTTATCTTAGATTACTTAACTCTAGCTGCTTACCTTCTTTCACAGGATTGTGTACAGACTAAATGAGATAATGCATGTGTAAAAAGCACTCAGGACACTGCCTGGCTCTTCGTGCACACACAAACATTCTAGCTACTATTTTTATTGCAGAAATCAAAAAGGTAGACTGTGGGGAGAAGGAACATGTTTTGTAGTCAGATCTGTGTTCAAATTCAGATTATGACACTTCTACATAACACTGGGCAAATTGTTTTATGTCTGAGCCTCAGCTTCCTCATGTAAAATAGGGTTCATAGGAGGATTAAATGATTATGTTAGCAATGTAGCACAATACTATCACTCAAACGGTTCCTGTCAGTGTATCCTCTATCCAGAGATTATATAAAGTTAATCTTTCCTTCAAAACACTTGAGATGGGTAAAACAAGTCTTAGGGACACACTGAGGTAGGTACTAACATTTAAAAAATTTTTTGCATAATATTTAAAGTTGTGACCAGTGAATAAATCTAGAGAGTAAAATAAATTTTACCCTACGATTTTATAAATTAATATTTAGCAAGTACATGTTTTCCTAAAATTGTCATCTGTATGGGGTTATGTAACAGAAGCAGGGGTGGGTAGGTAGGAGGGAGAAGAGAACAAGACAAAATCATTCTGTTGCATGGTAATATGGTTTTGAACCATTATGCTTTTGCAGACTCGACTTTATCACGATTATAAGTAAGGCTGTAATTGGAATCATAATATCTACATTATATCCTAAACATATTCAGGAGAATCCAACTATATATCCTTTTACTCAATGGCTTCTAATACTAGACACTAAAGAGACCATATTAATTGCTCGCATTTCTTGAGCTAGAATGAAGTCTTTAGACAACAGTGTAATGAAAGAATATTAACTGGAAAACTAGCCAGAGACTTCAGGGGTACAACTGCAGAACTTAGGTGTGATTAAAGTTAGGTGCTAGTTAGTAGGAAATTATGAGCATTACCCATGATCTTTTCCAAGGTTTAATAGGTTTTAATTCTATTCCCTGCAAAAAAAAAATAATAAATTAAAAGTCCTCAACTTACATATATATTTTTTTGGTTCAAATTTCTGGAGCTAAGCAATCTTTGGCTGAATAATTTAGACATTTGTATTTTATTTATTTTGCTTTTAGTGGTTACCATATATATTGTTTATTCAATTAGAAATACAGAAGCAGTTACTAGAGCTACAAAAGAGATTTGAAATCCCATGTTCTGCATTGTTGGAGCAGAACAGTCATTTCAAACGTTCAGTTGTGAGCCTGGCAGCAGCTGTTCAGACAGAGAGGGAACAAAAGGAAGGAACCACCACTCTGGAAACAATGAACTCGGTCCTTTAAAGGTTAAAACTTACATACTACAGTTTCAAATATGGCACTGAAGAAATAAACACCTTTAAAAGCACGGAAATTAAATAGAAACTATTCAGCAATGCATCTCAAATTTCTAGACCATGACTGCAATAGCCAGAGGGGAAATGAAGTTTTCAATTGCATCAATACACCTTCCCTGTACCGAATATTGATTCAGGCTCTACGCAGTGAACATCTGTTGTTCATTCCAGCTCAGCGTCTGCCTCTCCTGAAAAGAGTCTTTGGTTTTCCTTGGAGAACTCCCCTCCCCCAACTGTAGGCAGTCTTGAGGGACTGGTCCATAAAAATACCATTCCCCCTTTTTTTTTTTTTGCGGTACGGGGGCCCCTCACTGTTGTGGCCTCTCCCGTTGCGGAGCACAGGCTCTGGACGCGCAGGCTCAGTGGCCACGGTTCACGGGCCCAGCCGCTCCGCGGCACGTGGGATCTTCCCGGACCGGGGCACGAACCCGTCTCCCCTGCATCGGCAGGCGGACTCTCAACCACCGCACCACCAGGGAAGCCCCCATTCCCCTTTTTGACTTAAAGGTGGGCACATGAGCCATGCTAAGCTAATCACAGACAACTTACAGCCTAGACATATGAAAAGGCTAATGAGCATAGATAAGACAGATTCTGTGGCGTCCGAAAGTAACTGTCCATTAGTCCAGCTGCCTTGCATGCTCCTTGACCTTCCTGTAAAAGCTTTTAATTTGATTCTGGGAACTACTCTACCTACTTATAAAGATTATGCTCAGCTTCCATAGTGTGGAATTTAAGCAGAGGCATTTCAGTCCTCTGCTGAAAGCCAAGTCCTGTCCCACCACGCATCTAACGTAGGTAGGCATCGACACTGGACCAGGACCGGGCCTTTCTTCTTCTTCAAGGAGCCGAATCCTGTTCTCTGTCCCCCAGTCACTAGCTGGCTTTTCTGCTCTGCATGGAACAATGACCTGGATCCACCTGGAATGCAATTACCCTGCCCCCCAAAAATATCATGAGGCTGCCTGGAACCCTCCCCAACAGGCCCTACTTGCTAAGATCTCCTCTGATGTTAACAGCTGCCTTATCCAAGCCCTGAGTCCAGCATGTTCTGGGATATCTAGGGGTTTCCATCCTAAGGAACTTGTACAACAGCCAAAAAGCTTCCCGCATTCCCAGCTTCTTCTCCTTTACCTTCTTGTTTATGCAACTGTGACGCCAGCTCATTACCCTCAAGCCCATTTAAGTTATAACAAAAAATATCCACTTACCCTGATGATGTAAAACATGGTTATCTGCTTCAAAAAAAATTGTTCTTCATCTTACAAAAGAGTTCACTCCACCCCACCCCCAGGAATTCTTCTCAAAATGATGAAGATGAGGAAACTTGCTTCTCGTGTGGAGAACTGCTGATGGTCAAAGGGCCAGTGAGTACCAGCGCCAGGATAATATTTGGAAATCGATAAAGTCCAACTCAGTTCTAAAACTTTAACACTACTGGATGCGTTTATTCATTCAACTGCTAAGCTTGACCTGGCCTCTCCCTCTGACCCCATTTCTCCTCTACTGGCCTTATTCCACCTCAACACAGTTTTTCCAGCCACGGCTTTCCCCTATTTCATGGCAGTGTAGATGCTATTACATGTCTAAGCAGTCTCCCTGACCATTCATTCTGGAGGTGTCACCTACAAAAGTTTTGAATATACAGTGGTCTTTTGAACACTCCAATATTAATCTTTTGATCTATATACTTAGGTATATAGTAACTGACTTATGCACAGAGAACAGGACAGGCATAAGGGCACATGTGTGTATCTATCAGGTACTACTCTAATATGGAGAAGTAACATAAATAACACTTCAGGGAAGTCCCTTGAATGCAATAAATGTTTACTAAATTTTCTACTTTAATATAAGGTATCCAAAAATTCCTAGAACTTTACAATCTTGTCCCGATCCTGATACCCACTAATATATCTTCCTATTAGGACCTGTCTAATATTACCATACATGGTAAGTGATATTTTTCTGTGTCTTTGTGGGAACCGATCTAAAAATAAACAAGTGTAAAAACATATCACCATTATTCCTTGTCTAAAAGAGGAAAAAAAATAATGGCTTAACACTTCCTGCACTCATGCTGAACTGCAACAAGCTCCAAAAGTAGCACTACAAATTCTAAGTGGTAGACACTGAAAAAAGTATTCCTGACATTCAGAGGAAAGGCTAGCCTTAAGCAGTATTACATGGAAACCTATGCATGCCTAGTGTTGGGCCTCACACACAGTAAGCACTCAATTTCTTCTGCTGCCAGCTTTGGATACTAACCTAGAAAAATAATCATCTCGGGCATGCTGAGTTACTGCAAATAATAAAGAAAACACTTACGAATGCCAAATCATGCTTAACAGGAAAAGGAAGCAGAACAATGAAAGATAAAAGGAACCTAATGATATCCCCTTGGGGATAACCCATAGATTCTTCGGTCAGTCAGCAGAAGTAAGTGGTATGTTCCCAATATAGATAAAACATTGGCATAGAAACACACTGCACTAGCAGTGAGGGGTTTCGACCACCAGACATCCATCAGGCATCTCCTAGAAGGCTCAATTAGCTAAAAGCATCATTTACTTGTCTTGGCAGCAAATTCATCTCTTGAGAAGGTACAGGAAACAAGATGAGGAATTGCTAACTATGGACTGGATTCTAATCAACGCAGAAGTGATAAAGCTAGTAGAAAACATAACTGTACCAAAGAGCTTTTGGCAGTCAAAGAGGGAAATACCAGGCTAAGCCAGACATGTGTTCTAGATTTCAAGAGGATGTATTTCAAGTTAGCATCAAGACCCAAAAGGGGCAGAAAGAAGTCCGGAAGGCTGTCTGAAGTAACATGGTGACTAATCGTGAAAGGTCCTGTCTAGGGAGAAAACGGAAGTGTGGTCAAAGAGACCATTGTTGCAGCACAAGAAGTCCTTGAACAAGGAAAAGCAGATAAAAAGATCATGGGAAAGGTTGGAAATAGGCTTACATGTTTAATAGCCAATAATAACAGATGTACAGACATCTGAAAATGGAGGAAAGGTGTTTTAAAAAATGTTAGAGATTACAGAGGTGTTTTCTTCCTTCCATTTGGAATACAAGGAATTGATGGGGTAAGTCTGCTGCCTGCAATAGATGGTGTAATGTTAACGGACAATAAAAAGCAGAACTCCTCAACCCCTACTTCTCCGGCTTCACTTCATTCTCCATCAAGGATAATCATCCTAAAACTAGGAAGGTTGGAACAAATAGCTGGAGGAACTAAAGCAAAAGAGAAGGTAGGGAATTATTTTAAAAAGAAAAAAGACAAGGTAGCACCTAGATGTTCTAAATAGATTCATATCTTGTAGCATGTGTGTATACACACATGTATAGCATTTAAAAATCTATAGAACCAAGAGAACTTGCAGAAGAATTAAGTTAACTGTCACTAACCACAGAAGAACCATGGTGAATGAGAAAGGTCCCAATGTTCTAAAAAGGAAAGTAGATGGATCCTGTACATTATAAACTACTGTTCATGAAAAGGGCAGTCTAGAGACATGCTTTCAGAGTTCACGTATTTATATAATGAGATCTACAGCTTCTAAAGGATTTAAGGTTAATTTCTGAAAATAATTCAAAAGTTAAAAGGAACATTTCCCTTTTGTGTTGAGAATTCAGTTAACATTGAGTAGGGGTTCGTTGTTTTTAAAGTGGTGTTTCTCATACCCAAGAGAGTAAAAGGAATTTTTCCCCTATAAAAAAGGTCCTTTACATTAACCTAAACCTGAACAATAATGTTATTGGCCAAATCCTTAGCATTCTGAACTTCAACAAGGTTAGACTCACCCTGTTCTTAAAAAACTGAGACACTGGATCCCATGATTAGGTAACAATGTGGATTCACAACTGGTTGACAAACATCCACAAGGGGACACATACTGGAGCTTTCCTTTGGTTCCCCCTTCCCACAAGCTCTTCTGAAGCAGTCTAGTCTGGGTCACCCCTGGCTCCTGCCCCTCCTCCCCTCTCCTGGCCTAGTCCCCTGGCCCTGGGAGTCGTGATCAACAGGTGCACCTGACCAGCAGGGCCAACTGGACTTCTTTCTGAGAAAGTGGACTTGTGGTCCAGAGACGCAAGCAGGCAGACTCGGCACTGAGCAGGGACCAGACTGAGCCTGGAGAGTTCGGCTGGAGGCAGGTCGCGGCACCCCCCAATGAAGCCATGTGTATGGTGAAGGTATGAAGAGAATGGAGTAGATATACAGAGAACAAACCAGGGTAATACCACGCAGAGTGAGAGACCCCGGAGACTGAGTCTCATGAGGCTCTGTTATGATCCAAGGGATCCCTGGAGAGTTAAAGTAGGCACATAACTTCCTGAGCGATCTGGAGCCAGACTGCCTGGGTCCCAATGACAGAATAAGATAAGGACATACATGGCACAATTAATAAATGTGCAGATGACATAAACGAATCAATTCAGGAAGGTTTTGAGAGGTTCAATAAATTGAAGATCCTATACTAAGGCCTATATAAATCAACTGTGCAAATATAATATGGGGACATTTGGCACAGCAAGATGTGTAGAAAACAAATGATTTTATCACCTTTATTGCTTTCTTTCTTTCTTTTTTTTTTTTTGCGGTACGCGGGCCTCTCACTGTTGTGGCCTCTCCCGTTGCGGAGCACAGGCTCCGGATGCGCAGGCTCAGCGGCCATGGCTCACGGGTCCAGCCGCTCCACGGCATGTGGCATCCTCCCAGACGGGGGCACAAACCCGTGTCCCCTGCATTGGCAGGCGGACTCTCAACCACTGCGCCACCAGGGAAGCCCCCACCTTTACTGCTTTCTTAGCAAGAAAGAACTTGCTAAGAACTAGATCCATGTGAGAATGGAAAGGGCTGTTTTACAAGGGGGCGGGATTCCCGTCACAGAGTTCGATCAGGAGCTGGATAACCAATTGGAGAGGGCTGTACCGGGGACTGCGTACACAGTTCCCTCCAAGTCTAGAGTTCCATGATGCCATCTTCCTAAAAAGACTTTTTTTTAAAGACAGTTATGAGGTCATCAGAGAACCACTAATATAGTGCCAAGGCACAAGCAAGCTTTAGTCACTTTGTATATGGAAAAAAAAGAATTATTGAATTAGTGGATAAAAATGCGTGCAGGGTAGGTAACTCCACTAAGTTTACTAGCAACGCATTCATAGGAAGATACAACTGAATTATAGTTCTGAATAAGCCACCTCTTGAAACATACTGGAAAAAAAATAATAACTGTGCAGTTACCTGAATTGTTACAACTTTTATTTTTAGAGCTATTGATGCATTTTATAACATAAAAATGACTGGTTCCAAGACTAGTCCTCCTTTTCTCAAAAGAAGCAGAAGCATCCAAGTAAAATCATTTTGCTGCTGTATTGTTCTCAGAATGAGTCAGTGGAGTTTGATGGGCCACCTGCTTATCTCCATGGTGATTTTGCGAGAGAGAAAAAAAAAAATTCACGTTTTTAAAACCGTTGTCTCAAGTGTCAAAAACACTCAGTGAAGAAACTAAAGCCTACCTGCTAGCTTGTGGTTTTGGAGAAGCCAGTGCAGCACACACAGCAACATGAATCACTCAGGAGCCAGCAAGAACAGCTTTTTACTCTATAGAACCAGACACTACCCAGGATCAGGAAAGAGGTGACACTTTCCTCTGCCTACTGATGACAAGCAGTGTCACAATCTGGCATGTGAAGTAGCCAACAAGTCCAGGAACCCGGCTAGAAAAATAGGACACCCCTAAAGGAGCACTGGAGAACTCCACCATGCCCCAACATGACCCTGAGAGCAGGCATGGCTCTGGGATGGCTCGTGTGTCATAAGCACCGTGGGGCAGTATTAAAGAATCCACCAAGACGGGTTAGGCAAGACAGGCTCAGAGAAACAGGAGTCACCGGCACAAAAGCAAGGAAGGCACAGCTACCTTCAGTTTGTCAGGATGTGGCTCAAAAAGGAGACCGAAGCCTCCACTCAGCAGATTCTACCAGGATGTGTGAATGACAGCGGGTGGGCTGCAAAGACTTCAAAGACCCAGCACAGCGCCGGCTGACATTAAAGCAATGACACCTACACATGCGTGCAACTGCCATCAGCCCTACCCAATTCACAGGTAGAACAAGAACGATGAGAGGACGGATTGCACAGCTGCTTCAAGAACCTTCTGACACCATAAATAAAAACCACCCAGTGCAGAAAGAGCCTTGTAATGCAATGCTTGTGCCACCACATGCTACCACCACTAACCACAAACATGATATCAGACGCTTAGATCTGCTGGGGTATCTGTGGCCACTGCTGAGCAACGTGCAATGGGCCTGGACATGATAATAAGAAAACTCCAGAGATTTCAAGAGAACGCCAGCATGTTAAAACCTCAGCTTCCAAAATCTGAACAGCTTGATCTTATTCCCAGTCACACACCAGATGCAAATTCAAGTAACATTTTCTTAGCATCTACTTTAGAGCAAGTGCTTTAATTTTCCCCTCTGAAAGATGTCCCTGCAGTGTGGAGCACCTCAAGAGTCAAAAGAACACAATGATGACATAAAGACTGTTATCATCAACCCTGATTATGGAGTGAAAAGTCCCAGCAATAGAATGATCAATCCCAAACTTTAATCCATACAGTTCTTAGCTGTCTAAAACCCATAGAAATGAGGAACAGGTTAAGACACTAATAGTTATGTTTACTGAATTTCTAAAGAATACTAAGAGAAAAGAAGATGGAAGAAGTAGATGGAATTTAGGATAAACTCCTAATACTCTTTCCAAAAGAATAAAAAAAGTGTACGCAAACCTACATATTTTGGCACATACGGATCTGCTCACTCTTTTCTAAGATGCAAGGAGGTTTTCAGTCCTTTGTCCCAGTGTTTCCTATCTTAGTAAATGGTGCCATTGTTTTGGGCTCAGGGCCCAAAACTTTAGTCATTCTCCACTTCTTTAACACTCCACATCCTATCCATCAGTAAATCTATTAGATCTACCTTCAAACTACTGATATATCCTGAATCTGACCACATCTAATCACCTCCATTGATACCCAGTAGTCCAAGTCACTATCATCTTTCTTTGTTTCAACTTCTACCCCCAAGATGAAATCAGAATCTCTAGGGGCGGAACCCAAGGATCAGCTAGTTTAAAGCCCCTCAGAAGATTCCAGGCTTGGTCTACTCTCTAGCCAACAGGCAGATGATTTATGGGTAGATATTATTACTATTTTGGAAAAGAAAAACAGGAGTCTTAGAGAGGTTATGTGACTTGCCGAAGGCCACACAGCTCAGAAGACCCAAAAGTCAGGTATCACTCCAGGCCTATTGGTAGTCCCAAGGGCCTTATTTCATTTTCTCTCTGGTCAATTATTTACAGGGCAGTAGCTTAAGATACTGAGGAAAGTGGGACAGCATTGAGTGAGTTATAGTCTCAAGTTTTGTTACTGTGTCACACAACAAATGGACTCTACTCTTTAAGTGGCTACTATATCATATAGTCTGGTACCAAATAGACTAAAGACACATGAAGTATAAACAGTAAAGATGGTGATTCTATTAGCTTGTGTCACTAGAATTTAAAAAGAAAGACAATTCCCGCTGAGTATATGGAAGAATGTCTGAAATCTTACAAAGAAAACTATTAATTCAGACTGAAGACCTTGGTACATATTCAGACTTAGTTAAAATTAAACCATAGAAAAATAGTTCACTCACCAACCATAAGGATAAATTCCACAGAGAAAGTCACTTAATAAGATCAAGGGGGATTCAGCTGGGTACCTGGGGCCTTCTTCCTTCTTTGCTAATTATATTCACTTGGAAGTCAACAAAAGGCCAACTCATGGAATGATTCTTTCACTGAACTTTAAACAAAAACACACGAATAAGCCGCCATCTGGGGCTAAACTAAGCCAGTGATTCAGAACTCCAACGCCCTCCCCTAATCAAATCCTGGCTTTCTAAAACAGATGTCCATCTGTAGAGTACAAGTAACATTATCACCTAAAAAAGTAAAGTCTAAATGCAGAAATGATAAAGATAGAAAAGAATATAAAATAAACAATCCCACAAAGTTTGGACACAATACACTTGATCTAAAGGACCGTAGAGCTTGTTCTCTACTCCTCAAAGTTTGAAATAATCATCACAATCTGAAGCAGACCCAGCACCTATCCATGAGGACACAGAGAAATCACACTGGCTAATTTGGGGCTCATGGTAAGTTTTTGTTTTCTGTACATTAACCTGTAAAAGACCTATCAACATCATGATGAGATAAATTAATAATTGTAAACTAAAGAAAATAAACCCCTTGAAAATAACATAGCCACAGAAGTTTCAGAGACTTTTACCAAGTTGTTAAGGTATTTCTTCCAGGTGCAAATAACTATACATATGTAGGCTACAAATATAGGATGTGTAAAGAGATTAATTACAAAAGTAAGTAGGTTAGCAAAAACTAGAAAAGACACTGCAGAGAGGCTCATATTCATCAAACTCCCAGAGTAGATATAGCACCAGCTAAAATTAAACTGAATGTGTTTACTCTTCATTTGGTTGTACTGAACTGAATGTTTAATTCAGAATTTTAAAGTCTTCAAAACTGAATAACTGAGTATCAACGTATGAACTTTATCATTTCTGAGGGGAAATTTAGAGAAGTGTAATTAGACCCATTAAGTAACTGGGCAACAGACAAAAAATCTACCAAAAAAATATCCATATGCTCTTGGTTTCTTGGCTGGCAATCTACATGACTTTATACAATCTATTCCTCCTCCTCTCTGCAAACAAGGAAATTCAAGGATCTACACCAGTGTTTTTCCACACTACTGCACATCAGAATTACCTGGAAGATACAATATCAGTGCTTGGTCCATATGCCCAATGGACCAGACTGACTGATTCCATTGTTCTGGGATGGGTCCAGGCATCAGTACTGTTTAGACAATTCTCATTTGATTCACTGTGTAGCCAGGGTTGAACACCACTGATGTACACATGACTATAAAACTATCCACATCACACAAGCCTTCCACTGCCCTGACCACAGTGGACACACTCTGCATTAAAGATGGCAGAGTCATTCTTCCTCACGTCATTTCTCTAACCCTGACTCACAAAGGTAGGGGAAAACAGTTATGAAGTCGAGTGAGTCCACTTGAGAACATTCATCACACCATTCTGGCATTACTGGTGGACTGAATCCCACTTAAGCTTAAGGTATAAAACGGCACATCAAATTTGGGTAAAATCTGTAGAGAGAGATCTGTTTCATTTCTTTGGTCAGGGATAGGAGGACATGGTCTGATTTTAAAAGTAGAGTGAGATAGACGAGAAGGGGCTGGAAAGGGTCAACTAGTCACAGCCATCAGGATGACAATATGGCAGCAGAGCAAGGGATCCAGGAAAATGGTCATGGACTCAGAACCAAAGAACTCCAACATGGGGCAACGAGCGTGTCCAGAGGAGCTGGCCAAGGGCAACAACGGGGAAAGTGAAAGCAAATGATATTCAAGAGCCCTCGGCAGCCTGGTTTGGCAGTGAAACTCCTCACAAGTGCAGAGCCCTGGAGTCCAAGCTAGCATCAGGGACCCGGGTCTCTTCTCTCAGAGCAAGGTAGGGCCCCCAGTTCCAGAGCTCTAAGTTGCTATAACAAGCATTCAGAGTCACGGAAATGGTGACAGGGTGGTTCAAGTCACAATCCTTAAACTGTTAAGTCATAGTTCCTTAAGGGTCTCCTACTGCTAAGGTTTTCAGGGCTGGGGCAGGGCTAACTCTACATGGGGGTGAGGGAGGGAAAAGGGGAAAAGATGGGCGGCAGATGCTAGAAGGAGATTTCCTCTAAACCAAGTTGGCTTTACTTTAAGACCAGAGTTAGCCACAGTGACCTACACCAATTACAGAAGCTCAACTATTCTAAACTGGTATCAGAACAAACGATCTTTCTGATTCACCCCTGCAAACCAGTTTGCTTGCTTTACTCATGAAGGCCAATATTGTATTATAATTAGGTCTGGCCCACTGAACTGCTTTCCTGGTCCAGAGCCTAGATTGCCTTTGGCTTTCTTAGCAACAGTCTCCGCCTAAATTGTCACCTGACTAACCCAGTCCCATGAAGTACAACCTCAAATGGATCAAGATAAGTCATTTTCAAAGATGGCTTAAGCAAAACAACAGAGGCTCAATTCAAAACAACTACTTCCCTTTGCTCATTCAATGTGTCAATGACCCATGAAGCCAAGTTCTTCAGTCCTCTTAGATTAACAAGATTGATGGCAATGATGTATATAAAAGCATAGTACCCGAAGTTACTATCCTATGTACACACATTTTATGTTAACATTTAAATGAAAACTAATAGGAAGGTAGGGCAGAATGGTTTTATCAAATCTATTTAAAAAGAATTGGACCAAAACAACAGGCTTCAAAAGATGCCACAATGAACTTACATCAAACCTCTAAACTGCCATGAGGGCTGGGTCAAAAGCAGTATTATCTAAACACTAACACATTTTGTGCGGTTTTATGAGGACACTGGAGAAGGTCTTCTGTTGGAAAGAAGTAAGTTAAAGGCTTAAATCTCTACTTAAGAGAGAAGTATATCTACACATGTACTTTTAATAAGCTTACTTTGAGCCTCATTTCCATTATAAAATGTTATATTCTAAAAAACTCTAGTAAATCCTTACATGTAAGCCCAAGCTAGAAGTATAACCTACAGCTGTGCTGTCCAGTAAGCAGCCGCTAGCCACATGTGTCAAGTGAGCATGTGAAATGGGACTAGTGTAAAGTGAGATGTATTGTAAATATAAAATATACAGCAGATTTAGAAAACAGTACAAAAAGAGAAGAATGCAAACTATTTCATTATTAATTTTTATATCAGTAACATGATGAAACTGTATTCTGGATATATTAAGTTAAAGAAAATATATTATTAAAATTAATTTCACCTATTTATTTTTACAATGTAGCTAGAGAATATTTAAAAGTACATATGTGTCTAGTGCTTATGGCTCACATTTTATTTCTCTCAGTGCTGATCAAAGACATGAATGCCAATTTGATAATAAGTAGATTTTACAGAACAATTCATTAATCCCAGCTGGTCTAAATTCTGACCCCTAACCCTAGCAAAAACGATAAAAAAGAGCAATATCTTGACTATTACGTAAGGGCTACGTGAAACCTTAGAAGTAGTAAGTTGGAACCCGAGTCCACAAAACTTCAGCACATAAAAATAAACAAACCTCGCTGAAAAAAGTAGTGTAATCAAAATATACCTGGTAAGTCTAATTAATTGAAAATCTTGTTTAAAAATACTTTGCTTTATGATATATAATTTTAAAACCTACAGAGATGAAAATTAACTGAAAAACTATTTAAAATAAAAGAATTCAGACTGATGGTCAGTTTCAAAATCAACAGCTTCCACCTTACATGTGCTAACAGTCACAAGTAAGAACATACAATTTTAGAAAGGACCCCATTCACAATATCTTCATAAAATATAAATCATCTAGGAATAAATCATTAAAATGCACAGGATTTATTTAAAAAAACTCTCCCCAGCACATAAAAGAAAAACCAATAAATGGAGAAAAAAACTAAGCTTAAACAAGTTAGTATACAAAAGATGTCAATTCTCTCAATATAAATTTATAAAATTAATGTGATACCAATAAATATCCCAACACATTTACTTTACTTTATTCAATGATGCACTCATTGGTTTAAATGGAAAAATAAGCATGAAAATAGCCCCCCAAAATTAGAGGAAAGAGCAGTGATAGGACAGTTATGAGGACAGTTTTTATTAATTGCAATAAAGGAATTTGATACTAGGGGCCAAAACAGACCAAAATAGAGAGGAAAGGTAAAGAAAAGGGGAGGGAGTTACTGACTCCAGTCCAGAGACTGACTCAACTATATATGTAAATTTAGCACATAAAAGAAACACCTCAAACCAGTGAGGGGCGAATAGATTATAAAATATATGGTTATCATGTCAGATAATTGAGAAAAAATAAAATTAGACCCCTGCCTTACATCCATAACAAGATATATCCCACAGGAATTACACATGTAACTGTTTAAAGTGAAACCTAAAAGTACTAGAAGAAGAAAATATAAGTGAAAAATTATCATTATCTTGACACGAGAAATACGACACTAAACCAGAAATTTTAAGAAAGAAACTGAAAGACTATACTTTATAAAAAGTAACTATGGGGCTTCCCTGGTGTGCAGTGGTTGAGAGTCCGCCTGCCGATGCAGGGGACACGGGTTCGTGCCCCGGTCTGGGAAGATCCCATATGCCGCGGAGCGGCTGGGCCCATGAGCCATGGCCGCTGAGCCTGCGCGTCCGGAGCCTGTGCTCCGCAACGGGAGAGGCCACAACAGTGAGAGGCCCGCGTACCGCAAAAAAAAAAAAAAAAAAAAAAAAAAAAACGTAACTATATACATGAGAAAATACCAAAAAAAAGTTAAAAGATAAACTATGAACAGAGAAAAGAGTTAATGTCTTTAACATATGATAAGCTCTTAAAATTCAATACAAGATAATCTTCATAAAGGAATGTACAATGAATAAACATTCAGAAAAAAATAGAAATAATTATTAAACTAATCAAAATGCATTCAACCTTATAAGTACAGCAATGTAAACTTAAAGAGTTTTTTTTTCTTTTTTTTTGCATTGCATATTCATAAGGATAAAGAAGACTATCCGGTGGTGGAGAAGGGGTAAAGGAATAGGCACTCTTGTTCATTTTTAGTGAGGCTGTAAACTTGAATAATCTTTCTTGCATTTTTTTTGCCCTCATTATTAAAAAAAGGTACATACTTTTGCCCCAGAAATCCCTTTCCTCAAAGATTTTCACAAAGAAATAATCAGAAAAGTGTACAACAATGTATAAAGGTGCTTATTCAAGTGGTTTTTTTTTTAAACAACTTTAAAGGACCTAAATACCCACCCACAGAGGATTCCTTAGTAAATTATTACACAATAACATGTATAATGCTAAGCTGCCATAAAATTCATGATCCATGCATTCAACAAATAACTACTGAGGCCCTACTAAGTGCCAGGCAGTGCTCTAGGCACTGAGGATATGAGTAGTGACGGTAGACAAAAAAATTCCTTCCCATGGAGAAGGTGGTCAAAAGTACAATACAAACTTCCAGTTATAAGATAAATAAGTTCTGAAGATGTAATGCACAGCATGGTGACTACAGTTAACAAGACTGTATTGTATATTTGAAGTTGCTAAGAGAGTAGATTTTAAAAGTTCTTATCACTAGGAAAGACAGCTGTAACTATGTGAGGTGATGAATATTAACTAATCTTATTGTGGTAATCATTTTGAAATACTATATATACAAATATCAAATCATGTTGTACACCTTAAACTAATATGATTATGTATCAATTATATCTCAATAAAATTAGAAAAAATAAAATTAAAAATCCCATCCTTTGTGGAGTTTACATAAACTATATTTGACAGGCAAGGATGTGGGGAAAAAAGTTTAAAAGTAATGTGGAGTCTGATTTTTCTTAACAAATAAATATATTTCTCCTCTCCTGGAAAATAGTTGGAATGCATTAAATGTTAACATATATATTAAATGATTGTATTTGGATGGCATAGTTTGGGGTGATTTTTACTGTCCTCTTGACACCTTTTTGCCACGTGAGTTTTCTTCAATGAGCAGGTGTTACTTCTACAATCAAGAGAACAAATTTAAGCTCTTCTATTAAAAACAAAGAGTTACCTGTTCATCTGACAAACATGGAGGGCGACTATATGGCAGGCAAAGCTTTAAGTGCAGAGAATACAGCAGTGAACAGATCACAAGAAAATCGCTCCCTTTGTGGTACTCAGGTTCCGGTAGGAAGATATCAAGTAGGTCTAATTATAACGCATCTGTAGGACATCTCATCTCTAGGTCATAAAATTCATTTAAGTCAACCAATATCTGAGCTCCTCCTATGCCCCAGGCAATGTCCTCAGTATATCAGTAAACAAAACAGACAAAAATCTCTGCCTTTAGGGAGCTTACTACCCAGAGGATGAGAGAACTGAAAGATGTGGGTTCCAGTGAGGAGTAAAGAATGAAACTGTTGGGCTTCCCTGGTGGCGCAGTGGTTGAGAGTCCGCCTGCCGATGCAGGGGATGCTGGTTCGTGCCCCGGTCCGGGAAGATCCCACATACCGCAGAGCGGCTGGGCCCGTGAGCCATGGCCGCTGAGCCTGCGCGCCTGGAGCCTGTGCTCCGCAACGGGAGAGGCCACAACAGTGAGAGGCCCGCGTACCGCAAAGAAAAAAAAAAAGAAAAATGAAACTGTTGCCTTTACTCACATTCTAGTGAAACTATGTGAATAGAGACCCAGGTGGCAAATATTTCATGAACTTCAAAAGTACGCTCTGATCTCTGCAAACTTTCCTATGGCTGTAAGGTATGCAAATGATTCAGTTCTCATTGTTTTTGAAATGATATAACGGAAAAAAAAAAAGAATGATGCACTATAGACTAGAAAACCTAAAATAATTTAGTTCTGCCACACTTATTATCTCCAGGATTACACTAAGCAAAATTACATGTATTGGGAATTCTCAAATATTGATCACATGAAGCACCACTATGTTCACACACCCTCTCTGTGAAAGAGTGTCATGTCAGTTGTAAATCTTTTAACTCATTTCCATGGTTACTTTGGGGCATCCTTCATTCACCACACCTTTTTGTCCCACCATTCAATTAGCTGGCACGCAGCAGATGCATAATACGTGCTTGCTAAAGGAACAAAGGATCTTAGTCATCTTTTACTTGGACAAATGAAACAGCCTTCTAAAGGTTTCCTTTTAACAATTCTTGCAGGAATCATCTCCATGCTCCTTTTGTTATCTTTTAAGTAAAGGAAATGTAGTATTCTTTATAATTACAAACATTTTAAAGGTGCCGTTTACACAGACCAGGCTAGGAAAACAGTCCCTAGGACGATTCCTAGATTTATCACTTAGCACATGTTTTACATAATCAAATGAATGTCTTACATTTTAGCATAATATTCAACAGAAGAAAATGCAAACCATTGGATAGGTATGTGGTTTTTTTGTGTGCATTTCCTTAGTTTCAAATAATGGTCCTATGGAGGTCTAGAACACCTCTTTTATTCAAGCAAGAGCCTTTGACAATCTGATGGTGACGGTACCTGTCAGTTGCCAACCCAATAACCATTTTCCCTTTTTCTTTTAGGAATAAAACACTGAGTAACGTGCCAGATAGAAAACTCCATTTCCCAGCTTCCCTTGCAGAAGGGAGCCAATGCAAAATAAGCATTAGCCTTTGTGCGGTACTTTGAAGAAAACCCTTTGGTCTCACACCCTTCCTTTCTCTTCCTACCTGGGACTCCTACACAATGGCTGGAAGCCGGTAACCAGGTTATGACTTTATGCAAGTTATATACTCAGGATGATGAGGCAGAAAGACGTAAGGAGCCCATGTCCCTTATGACTTTATGTAGTAGACATAGCTCACCTGGACTGCCTTCATGTTAGTTTTACAAGACTGAGAAAAATTCTATTTTGTGTAAACTGTTATTTCAGTCCCTGTTTCTAGGATTCCTAATGCTGAATTCAGAGACTTATTTGATTTAGCTGGAGTAGAAAGTGAAGAGACCTGTAATTCTTAGCCTTCTGCTTTATCTAGTCTTGCGTTCTGGCAAATTTATCTACTATCAGGGTTTCAACGATTATCTCTGAACCTGAGATTCCCATTTGATTTTACCCATATCTAACCTCCGAATTTCAAAGTATCCTCAAAACATGTCCATTTGGATGTCCCCCAATCACTTCAAAATTTGAATGTATATCTTCTCGTACTGTACTGACCCTCTTTCTCAATTTCCTTATCTTTTAATAGATCTTCCCAATCAATCAGGTTCAAGACTATAAAGCACAGTTCCTGAAAATGTTTCACCTGCACTAGAATATTCTGGGCAGCTCATTAAGAATGCAGTCCCATGGCAGATCTACTCAACAGAATCGTCATGAGGCAGCCCAAGAAACCGCAGTTTTAATGGGATACCTGGGATCTTGTAAACATTAAAATTTGAAATTACTGCTTCAGAGTCTCCTGCGGTATATTCACTATATCACTATGTCCTATGATGTGACCTTTGTCACCTCATTTCCTACTCTTCTCCCCCTCCCTGTTCCTTTAACACTCCTCTCTCCTGTCTTGGGGCCTGTCTGGAACATTCTTTCCCCAGATTCCCACCAGGCTTCTTTCACCTCCTCCACCTCAACTTTTCAATGAAGGCTAGCCTAACCAACCTATTTAAACTTGCAATTCATCCACCAACCTTATGTATCTTACCTTTTCTTTATTTTTCCCACAGCACTTACCACATAACAAAATCTATAATTTGCTAATTTTTTGTGTTTTCTTTGTCTCTTGCCTCACTAGAATGATAGCACTTCCAGGGCAGGGCTTTTTCTATTGTTCGTTCACTGATGTATCTCCAGTACCTGGAATGGTACTTGCAGGAGTTCAACAGATATCTGTTGAACACGTTAATGATTTACTGAGAAATATCTCTAATTCCTCCCTTCCCAGTGTCACTGCTCCACTCCAATACTAATCCTGGCCTTTGTCATTTTTAGACTTTTTTTAAAAAACAACAGAGTGTATTTACAGTGTCATTTCCTCCAAACCATCCAACATACTTCCAGGCTTATCTCTCTAAGACACTGTTTGGGGATGTCACTCCCCTATAATGATTTGGCTCCTAACTGGCCCTGTTAGAAGTATTATACATTGGCCTCATGCTTGCATGAGAATTGAATTAGATGAACTCTAAGATCCTTTTCAGATATTTGATTCAAAATCCGAATGACTCATCTTGGCATTTAAAATGCTCTGTAATCTAGAAGTATTTACTTATCCAAATTTACATCCTATTCCTTCCAAGTTTCCCTTTGTTCCTGGCCAGTTTCTTTAAGAACTCTCAAATTAGCCACAGTCATGTTCACTGCTTTTTCAATTGGTTACTCTCTACCCTCAATGCCCTCCTGACTACTGAAATAGATGGCATTATCTTGGAAGCTTGGTACTCAGACTGTGACCTGCAGGCCAGCATCACCCAGCATTACCCGTGAGCTTGTCAGAAATGCAACTCCAGCCCTACCCATTTAGAAGCTGCATCTAACAAGATCCCCAGGTGATTTGTGGGCATCTTAAAGTTTGAAAAGCACTGCGTGAGCACTCATTTCAAATCATTTCTCAATGGAATGTCTGCTCGGCAGACCTCGTGTTCTTATGTCTGATCTGCCACAGCTCTTTGTTACCCATAGCAGGCACGCTGTTTAATTAATAACATCCCCTGTTAGACTATTTATTTCTTTTTTTTAAAAAAATAAATGTATTTATTTATTTATTTTTGGCTGCATTGGGTCTTCGTTGCTGTGCACGGGCTTTCTCTAGTTGTGGTGAGTGGGGGCTACTCTTCATTGTGGTGCGCGGGCTTCTCATTGCGGTGGCTTCTCTCGTTGTGGAGCACGGGCTCTACAGTGCAGGTTCAGTAGTTGTGGCGCACAGGCTCAGTAGTTGTGGCGCACGGGCTTAGTTGCTCCACAGCATGTGGGATCTTCCTGGACCAGGGCTCAAACCCATGTCCCCTGCATTGGCAGGCGGATTCTTAATCACTGCACCACCAGGGAAGTCCCAGACTGTTTATTTCTTATTTCATGGAAGTTCTTTCCCCTCAATTTGGTTATAAATAGCTTGCACACAGAACAGCCATGCATCTGGCCAATCTGAATGCAGGGAACAGAAGCCCATTCAAGTCACTTCAAGGAAAAAAAAGAGCCTGTTCTAAGGCTACTTGGGAACTGGGACTAAAAGAGTGAGGAGGGAGGTGCTCCAGGGACTGGCCAGCCTCTCTCAGCGTGTGTCTCTCTGCCTCATTCTCTCCATCCAGTTCATTTTCTCTCCTATCTTCCTCTCTTCACGCAGTTTGTTTCCTCATACTAGCAGCATTCGCACAACCTATTACAGCCAGCCATTCTCTCCTCTACCAGCCTATTCTCCTCTGCCCCTTTCTGCTTCAACCTTCACTCTAAGCCTCTAAGCTTAACTCTTCCCATGGGAGAGGTGATCACCACAAAGAATCTTTCTGAGCCAAAACACAAGCTTACAAGTGTTTGAGCCACCTATGGATTCTCTGCTCTTGGGTCAGGAGCCTGCCGTGGTCCAACCAACTGAAGCCAAGGACACTGCTGTTCAGAACAAGGCCTTTAGGCAGCAGGAGCTGTCAAAAGAGACTATTCCTTAGGAAAGAAAAGTGTGGGCAAGGCAGGCAATGAGCCACATCACCAGCCCACAGGGTCATTATTGATTCTGTCCTCACCACAGTCCAGAGCAAAATGCCGAGCACATAATAAACTGAACCAACCAACACGGGGGGTAAGGGTCATTCACTAAGTGCCACTATGCCCCTGACACTGTCCTGGATGCACAGGGAATACAAAGATTAAATAAGAACCAGTCACTGTTTTCCAAAGCTGTTAATTCAAATGTGTCACTAAACTAGCTACTTGGCCTTTGACACGTACCTCAACCACTTGGGCCACAGTTTCCTCAACTATCAGATGGGATCATCTTCACCAATCTCCAGGAGCACTTTAAGGTCCTATAAGGTAATCTTTGTAAAAATGCTTTGAAAAATATACATGCCAATCAAAAACAATACTGTAGCCTCTCGGTACTTAATGAAATCCTCTAATATGGCATAGGTTTTACATTATTTTCTGGTCCTTTCTCTTTTCCCATTTCCCATGATATAGAATCCATCAACTGCTATTATTTGAAAGAACAAGCCCAGTATTACCACTGTATTTTCATTACCTGAATGGTTCACTCAAATGATGATTAAGAAAATTCATTCACGATTGTCAAAAAGACAACAAACAACAAGTGCTAGTGAGGATGCAGAGAAAAGGGAACCCTCATGAATTGCTGGTGGAAATGTAAATTGGTGCAGCCACTATGGTAAACAGTGGAGGTTCCTCAAAAAATTAAATATAGAGCTATCATATGATCCAGCAATTTCACTCCTGGGTATTTATCCAAAGAAAACAAAAACACTAATTCAAAAAATATACGTATCACTATGTTCATTGCAGCATTATTTATAATAGCCAAGATTAGGAAGCAACCTAAATGCCATCAGTAGATGAATGAATAAAGAAGATGCAGTGTGTGTGTGTATGTATACATATAATGGAATATTACTCAGCCATAAAAAAGAATGAAATCTTGCCATTCGCGACAACATGGATGGACCTAGACGGTATTATGCCAAGTGAAATAAGTCAGAAAAAGACAAATGCTGAATGATTTCATTTCTATGTGGAATCTATAAAACAAGTGAACAAACATAACAGAAACAGCATCATAAATACACAGAACAAACAGGTGGTTGCCAGTGGGAATTGGAGTAGGGGGTAGAGACACAGGTGAGGAAGATTAAAAGGTACAAACCTTCAGGTACAAAATATGAGTCATGCGTATGAAATGTACAGTGTGGGGAATATAGTCAATAATTATTCAATATCTTTGCATGGTGACAGATGGTAACTAGACATTGTGGTGATCATTTTGAAATGCATAGAAATATTGAATCACTATGTTGTGTAACATAAATTAACGTACTATTGTAGGTCAATTATACTTCAAAAACAAACCAACCAACCAACTCATAGAAAAAGAGATCAGATTGGGGGTTATCAGATGCGGGGTATGGGGGGAGGGGAAATCAGATGAAGGCAGTCAAAAGGTACAAACTTCCAGTTATAAGATAAATAAGTACTAGGGATGTAATGTACAACATGATAAATATAATTCTTTATACATGAAAGTTGTATGTTATATATAAAATTTGTTAAGAAAGTAAATCCCAAGAGTTCTCATCACAAGGAAATTTTTTTCTGTTTCTTTAATTTTGTATCTATATGAGTTGATGAATGTTCACTAAATTCATTGTGGTAATCATTTCATGATGTATGTAAGTCAAATCATTATGCTGTACACCTTAAACTTATACAGTGCCATATGTCAAATATAGCTCCATAAAACTGGAAGAAATAAATAAGAAAAAAAAGAAAATGCACGTCACTCAGAAGTGTAAAAAAACGAATGTACACATTTTTACTGTGTACATTTAAAGACAGCACTATCATTTATTCAATGTGCATCTATAAGGTGCCCTGTATATTTTTTCATTATATTACAAATGACAATAAGAATGTACTAAATCCCTAAGTAGGACACAGGTTAGTTTTGACTCTTGTGTGGCCTTCTCCCCAGAGCAGTTTCACTGAGTACTTCCTAAGTGCTGTAATCCGAAAATCATAGCTACTAGAGCTCAGAGCCCCCATTTTTAACATGGGGGCTCTGAAGAGGAAAAATAATAAAATGGCCTGTTTCAAACCCCTATAATCCAATTCTCCTAAAATCTGTATCTTTTTTCCTAACATCACTTTACCACTTGCCAAACATTAAAGGGGGGAGGGGGCGGGGGTGAAGGATGGACACCAGTGAGTGATGTTGTGAGAACATGAGCCACCCTTTATAGGATTCAAGTATGGGTTTATGTGACACAAAAATAAAACAAAGCTCCAGATATGCACTGTTTTGGCCTCGCTATGAACAAAATGAAAACATATTTACCAACTGACTGCCACATGCTAGGCCGGATGCTGAGGGCTCATCAGAGGATGAAGACAGCGTAGGCCCTCCAAAAGCTTACTGGCCTTTACCCTCGGGCATCTGTTGCTCATTGCTCACAAGTGTAGCCATTCAACATCTGGCCCCGGGTGGAGCAAAGAAAACAGCTTCCACCTTGCTAAAAAGTCCGCTCAGCTGGCCAAAAGGCAGGTATCAGGTAAAGGGAAAAACAAAACCTCAGACGGGAGCTGGGTGAGACTCCGCTGCAGGAGGCGGAACTGCAGAGACTGTAATGCACAGCACCTGCTGAGCGCCCAAGCCCAATTAAGGCTCCTCCCGCTCGGAGAGGCGAGGGGCTGTGGATCAAAGGATCCTGCAACCTGGGAAAGGCAGATTCAGTTCCCGGGGAGCCGTGATATGGGGGCTGCAAAAAGGTGGGCGGCTGGCTGGCGCTGTGCTCCCTAGAATGGAGAAGCAGACTGGAGACAGAGTGGTTTGTGCACTAGTGGGGAGGGAGGTGGGCAGGGCGAGAGCGCAGAGACCCAACAGTCACGCTGCAGTGTAAAGCGAGCCCTGGGGATCCCTCCGAGGACACCAATTTCGGGGCTCTGCAGCTGGAAAGGGGTCTGCACTGATGGCGGCGCAGGGAGAAGGGTTCGCAAACACACACACTCACACTCTCTCTCTCTCTCCCTCTCTCACACCGCCTGACCCTCGGCTGGCCCCGAGCCGCCCCCGCGCGCGCTCCGCACCCAGCTTCGTGCTGCGGCAGCTACTCACCCTCCGCGCGGGAGCGGATCTCCGACACGGTCCTCCGCATGGTGGACATCGCGGCGGCCGCCGCAGGTGGCTCTTCAGACCAGACTCTGCACCTGTCACTGCGCCGCGCAGGCGGAGGATCTGGCTTCCCCGCGCCGAGCGCTCAGCAGCCGCGCGGGCCCAGCCGCCCACCCAGGGCAGTGCCGCTGCCGGGCGAGGCCCTCGCACACCGGCGGGAGAGGGAGGAGGTAATGAAGGCGGCGGCGTCCGCAGAGCTGAGCGAGCTCTGCCTGCAGCCACCGAGGGAGCGGCGAGGCAACGGGCGGAGCTTCGGCGTCTGCGTCCGGGCAGGGATTCTCAGGACGCCCACTCACTCGCACAACTGCAGCGCTGCGGGGAAGGCGGGAGAGGGGCGGGGAGAACGGGAGAGGGGCGGGGAGAGACTCCGGAGAGCCTCCTGCGCCCCGCCCTGCTTTGGACCGTACCATCCCTGAGTGGGGAGAGGCAGATGCCGGCCTCTTCCACCACAGGCGCCCTCGTCCCTCCCCGTGGCTTCGGCTCTTCCTGTCTTTTCTCAATGCTTTTCTGCTTCTTCCAAGGCTTGGCCAGAGAGGAAGGGGTACTGTGGCTCCTGCATCCTTGCAAATCCTCTCCCGCCACCCTCTAGTTTTAATAACAATGGAGTCGCCCGTGGTGCGGAAGTGGGGTTGGGTCTGAGTGGGCTGGAAAGCGGCGAAAAGGCCTGGGGCGTCAAGGGCTAGGAGCTGTGGCAGGGCACTGCGTGTTGGCCACCCCCGGATGCAATTCTAGCCTCCGTGCGCCGCCAACAGCCCTCGCGACCTGAGTCGCACCTGCTCACTCGCCTGGTCCACGAGCAACAGGTTCTGAGGCCGGGGTCCTCGGGCGCTGGTGGCTCCTCCTGCCCATGGTGCTCATGGGCGTCTGGGGCCGGCCTGCGAGTGGCCGGGTGCATCCAGCTAGTGCGTGTTCTGCAGACTGACAAACCTCTGGACTTGCAGTAAAGTCAACTGTTGGGCCAGGTGCTTCAAATTTTGCTTTTAGTCAAACATGCAGGAAGTTGGGAGGCGTAGTTTTACCTGAAAAGGGGAGAGGGAGCCTAGTATAAAGTTCGTAAATACATTAAATTTTAGTTTGCCCCATATCCTACAAATAAGGGTAACTTCGTTACCTTTTATTTTGTATAAGGAGATCTATGCTAACAAGTTATCAGAACAAGTACGGTAGTTTTTATTTATCGTTGATTTCATCTTTAAGTTAGGCTGTAAGGTTTTATATATTGAATAGATCGTGGCGAGCCGCTGAAATGGCGAGAAAGGAATAAATTGAGTTGGAAACAATTTGCTGCTTCTCTCATCTTGTGCTCTTCCTCCAGCACTCGGTGGAAGAGGGCTTAACGTGGAGGCGTTTATTGTGAACTTCTTTCAGGTCCTGAAGGGAGAGATCTGGAAAGGTTTGAACAGAGAGATAAGTGATTATTCCCAAGCCTCATGAAAAAATAAAACCTGCTGATAGCATCTTATCTCCATTTGTGGTGTTTCCTCTGTCTCCTGCAGGTAGCGTTTGCTAATCAGAGTCCTGCCCTACATTAATTCTGAGTCAGGTGCTCAGTACATATTTATGAAGAACCCACTCTACTTGGCTCTGATTCGGAGGCTGGGATTAGAACAAAGAAAATGTATTTCCAGCATTCATGAAACATTGCAGGGTAGAGCAGGACTCAAAGGTGTTTATTTCAGTGATGGTCTTGATTTACAAGTATGGTCTTCTAAAAGTAAGAAATGAACACACAGCCTTTTCAGGACAGTCATCACTGGCCCTTTTTATTCCTTTCCAGGTCCAGGATCTCCTTGTATAAAGCAGACTCTCTCTGGCTTGATGAACATGCATCTGAAAAAAATTAAAAGGGTAAGTACCACAAGGAAATAGTTTTAAAAAATCAGCTCTAAAAGTTAGTGAACAGAAACCAGAGAAAAATGCAGTGCTTTTGTGATTAACATTTTAGATAGAATTTTATATAAAGCCAGAACCAGCTTCTATTCAAAATCAGTGCACAGCAGCATACCAGTATTTGTAATTCCTATGGACCCTGAAATGAAATTCAGTTCTGCTTATTTACAGATAGTAATTAACTGGAGTTCCAGAGATTACCTCTGTTTTCTATAGACCAATCTATTTTATATATGTCTGTGTGTCTGTGTGTTTCCCATTAACAACCCATCGGCAAAGTTGACAACATACATCATTCATACAGGAAATGACAAGAGTCTTTCATACAGAGAAGAACATTTCATGATATAGTCCATAGCTCACTGTGTGTCCTTTCCCAAGTTATGCTGTCACTTTATCCATAATGGCAAGAGTATCCTACCGAACTCATTTCTGTTTTGTTTTTGTTTTGTTTTCCCCAGTTTTGTTTTTTAACATCTTTATTGGAGTATAATTGCTTTACAATGTTGTGTTAGTTTCTGCTGTATAACAAAGTGAATCAGCTATATGTATACATATATCCCCATAATCCCTCCCTCTTGCATCTCCCTCCCACCCTCCCTATCTCACGCCCCCCAACTCATTTCTGAAAAACCATTCATTTATGATTGTTAGAAAGCACACATGTTTTTATTGGTTCAGAACCCTGATTGAAGTTGAATGTTGTACTAATCTGCATGTGCTTGATTTCAAAGTCCTCTCAGATCTCCTCATCTTCCATTGCACAGTGCGCTAGCCCCTGGCAGGGAGCTCTGGTGCCAGCAACATGACCTTGTCACAGAACCTGTAATACAACTCAGATGTCAGCAAGATCGTTTAAAAACATTCAGGTCCTGCGACTGCACTGTTGATGGACTTAGAAGGAAGCGGGTTATTCAAGAATAACTTTAACAAGGGCCAGGTTTTATCCTCCACAAAGTATCCATTGAATGCATAACATGTGTGAAGTGCCCAGCCAGAATGCTAAGTTACAAAGACAATGCATTTGTTAAAGTAACCAGCAGTGTAACAAGATGGCTGACACTTAATGCCAAATAGGCCAGCAGCAACACTAGAAGCATTGAGAGAAGGGGAGATTCCAAGAGCTGAGTGATGAACATACTTGAGCTAGGTTTTGAAGTAGGGGTTAAGTCGGTAGTGAAAAGGAATGCTTGGCATATAGTTAAGTGCTCAATTATGATTTTTTAATGAATGGTTAAGGAAATGGAATGATAGAAGACTATATATGGTTGGGGAGAACCAAGAGACCAATTGGACTACAGGGATCTCACTGAGAATCTGTACACTTTATTTTTATTTTTTCTAATTTTATTGAAGTATATTTGATTTACAATGTTGTGTTAATTTCTGCTGTACAACAAAGTGACTCAGTTATGCATATATATATATTTTTCATATTCTTTTCCATTATGGTTTATCACAGGGTATTGAATGTAGTTCCCTGTGCTATACAGTAGGACTTTGCTGTTTATCCATTCTATATATAATAGCTTACATCTGCTAACCCTAAACTCCCAATCCATCTCTCCCCCCGACCCCCTCCCCCTTGGCAACCACACCTCTGTCTGTTCTCTATATCTGTGAGTACGTTTCGTAGATATGTTCATCTGTACGCTTAAAATGTGGGAATTGTATGTTATGTGAATTATATCTTAATAAAGCTGTTTAAAAAATTGTCTCTAGAGGTGTGAGCCACAAAAATTATCAAGTCCAGCAAGTCAAAGAGATGTTGAGCATATTCCTGTCTTGGTGGTTTTTCACTTACTAATTATGTGATGTTGCCTTGAGTTTGTTGTTGTTGTTGGGGACACCGAGAATTAAGAATTGGTCCTTCTTGGGAGGAACTCATAGTTAACTAGGTGACAGAGGCATGCTCACTAATTTACTAATTTATGATATACCCAGGAGTGCTTTGGGAACTTACATCCTGAAGGTAGTTGGAGATGTACTTGAGAACCCTGCTTCTGATTGAGAAGGAGGAATGCAAAGTTGAATACTATACGACTATAGAATACAGATGCTGGATAATGCTGGCAACTACATTCTAAATTCTTTTGCAAAAGCACAAAATAATGGGGTAAATTAATCTTAAAGTTTAGATAATTATATCTTTTAGTTTAAAATTGAGGTTAAGATATAACATAAATTCTATCTAGTCGCAAAGCTACCTGGTTATTGTAAGAAAAGATGCTTATTACCTTTGGTGTGTGGTTGGTATATTGATTCAATGGATGGTGAAGATACTGTTATGGTTAAGAGATTATTATGACATCATTATGGTATGGTTAAGATATTATTATGCTGTTGGGCTTGTAAGGCATTTTCCCCAAGTCTTCCCATCTTGATTGCTCTTTTTCTATCACCATCATTTACATGCACACCGCTCCGGTGCACCAGCAAGTTCTTTAGGCTCAGTTTTAAAAATATGTCTTACTTCTATCCACATTTCATCTCCACCTCTACCTTGTACAGGCCCCCATCATCGTTCACCTGCAGTAGCCTCCTAACTGATCTCCCTGCTTTTACTTTTGTCGCCCATTCATGGTTATTATTATTTAAAAACACAAATGAGTTTATTATTTTAGGATGAGTCAATGTCATTATTATTATTTTAAAAAACAAATGAATTTTAATTTCTTTAAAACACAAATGAGTTTATGTCATTTCTTAGGACTTCAGTGGCTTCCGGCAGCACCTGGATTGAAGCCCAAACCCTTTCTGATCTTGCCCTTGCCTGCCTCTCAGGCTCATCTCCTTTTACCCCTTATTTGGTCATTGGGCTCAGATTATCCCAGCCCACCCCAGCTGATATTGCCCCACTTCCCCAGTGCTAGCCACCACCACATTGCCTTAGTCTGTTTTTCTCTTAGCACTTATCTCTGAAGTTTTCTTGTTTGTTGGTTTACCTGTTTATGATAAATAGGTCTTGCTCTGTTGTCTTACTTATTACAATTTGCCTAACGTTAAGAACAGTGTGCGTCAAATGGCACAGGTTCAATAAATATTTGTTGAATGAATGAATGAACTGGAAAATGAGTGTACTGTGAATGATCTGGTTCCTTAAGATTGGAGACTGGAAATAAGTCAAAGAATAGATAGTATTTTATTTGAATAGATAATAAGTTTTACCCTTCATAAGCATGTATACTGGAATATATTACTTTGTCATGAAATAATAGAACATATTTGCTATGAAGTACTTGATACCAGAAGAAGCTTCTGAATACCATATTGGCTTTTGTTAAAATCAAATGATCGAATTTTTAAAACAATAGACTGATTGGAGTAGCTTGTTCTTGCTGGACTTACTGTAACAAAACCCATATAACACAGAGATGTGTTTGCAAAGATATTCACTGAAGCATTGTGTAGGGGCAAAAAGAATGTAGTCATCGCCATGTGCTGATATGGAAAGAGTATCAAAATATATTAAGTTAAAAAATGCCTGTAATAAAACAGGGTGTATAATATGATTCACTTTGGTAAATAAATGAATTTTATATATATATATATATATAATTTTATAGAAAAGCATAAAACAATAATTTACCTTTGGGTGGAAGGACTGGGGTAGTGAGGTTCCTATTTTTCCTATTTTATAGTTTTCTGCATTGTTTGCATTTTCTAACTATAAGATTTTCTTTTTTTAAGTGTCAATAGGGGTTATTTGGATTTTGCTTTTTTGTGTGTGTATTAATAAGTGTCATGTCTTTAAAGCACTCATGTTTTTAAAAGTGCACTCAGAAACCATCAGAATATTCAAGAGAATTTAATCAGAATAAGAAATGCCAGATGAAAAAACAAAACAAAACAAAAGAAAAACTGATTTCAACCAAAAGCTCTAAATCCACTGTCACTGAATAATCCAGTCACTTATTCTTACTCATAATGTTAAAATCAATACTTTTCTCTCATGCCTGTGATTCATTTCTCATGAGTTTACCATTCTCTTTCCAAACATGTTAGCAAAGTTTTAAGTCAAAGTTATAATGTCTTTAAACATTATTATCTTCTTCATATAGTGGGAATTTCCAACAAAAAATAGTACAATGATTTTTTTCTTCACTATAATTGAAAATATTTTGCTCCTGTTTAAATGAAGTGAGATTTAAAATGTTGATTTGTTTTATATGAAAAGACTCGATAGAAAAAAATTTTAAAATATACTCCAGTACATTTAAAATAGTGTTTGATTCACACACAAGTTTTCAGAAAAAACATTTACTGAATTTTTTACTCAAAAAGTAAATGAACGTTCAAGGCAAAATAATCCTGGTATTGAGATCTTGAATTCAGACTTATCATTTCAAACTGATAAGAGACTAACTAAATGGCATGATTTTTACTTTAAAAACTTCCATTCTACCAGAGCCAGGAAGTGAAAATTAATTCTTAATTTAGAAGTGCTGTTTCTTTTCCAGAACTTAACAAAACAACATTCCAGTAATGCTGAGTCTCTGTAAAATATTATTGTAAAATATACTTCATGGATAATACATTTACTGTAGTATTTTCATGAATTCTGATTTTAAAAAGCAGCTTTATCGAGGTATAATTGACACACAATAAACTTAATATGTTTAAAGTGTAGAATTTAATAAGTTTGGACATACATATAAACACCTACGAAGCCATCACCACATTCAAGATAATAAACATATCCATCATTTCCAGAAATTTCCTCTTGCCCCTTGGTATGGTTGTTATGTATGACTAGAGATGCTTTTTCTTCATGCATTCAGTGCAATTTATTGAGTGCCCACCACGTTCTAGATACTGAGCTGAGTATTTAAGATTGAATGGTCAGCTAAACCAATAGGTTCTGGACCAATGAAAAATTATGATCAAATGATTATGTAAGTAAATAAATATAAAATCACAACTGTATATCGTATTCTAATGGAAAGATAGTCTACACCTGTATATATTGATTGTACTTCAAAGTATTTCTGGGCTTTCACACTTATATCTGGAACTCTTCAAAAATGTGTATATGTACCTTTATAATATATCTGAAAATAGACATTAACATTTTATTTCTACTGGATGTTATGGCATTTATCTTGAAAATGGTGTCATGTTTCTTATATGAAAAGGATAACCAGTGAAGACAAGAAATTTTATTATAATTTATTTCTTTGATGTTTACCAGAAAGCCAATATTGGAAATGAAAAAACTCCTAAGAAAATTTCACTTCTTTTTCTTGCCATGTCATATTAGGTGTTATTTCAAAGGAGGAGAGGTGATAATAATGAGGTAAAAGTATTGAAAGAAAGGTATGTTTATTAAAAATTGAATATAGTGGTAAATGACATAAATATGATTATGAAATACAATTTTGTAGTTCCATCACTTTTAATTTGGAAAGAATGCCAGACTTAAGATGGTTTCTTGATGAATTGAAATAAGCCATAGCTATCAAATGTGAAATATTTGCCGATTGCTTTTGGGCCTCTTGGATGATATATCCACTGCTCAGGTTCATAACTCACTGCAGTGTTTAGCAGATATATTGGAAAATCACAATGTTGTTTTTTTCCCTCTGACCCCAGAAATTCTCAGGAACAACATTTGCTGGAAAGAGGAATCATTTATCACTGTAGATTCTTTCCAACTTTGAACTCTGAGGAAATCTACCAAATGGAGAAAGAGAATCAATACTTAACTCAGGATTACATTTTAGTATTCACTCTAAAGAAAGAAACCAGGGGGAAAACACTATAAAGAAAAGGTGTAAAGAAGGTAAACCAGCTATAGATTCAGGGCTTGTGGAAGCTGGATATTCCGGAGGCAAGAGTGAAGTGAGCTAGTGCCAAGGACGGGAGCAGAGGCTTGGACCTCTTGGATAGATCTGCTTCTGGACCTAGGCCTGAAATGTCAGCTCCTCTTCCCTGCCTGTGTTCTCTTGTCTGTTTTTCATTTAGTCTAACCTCTTAAAAGCTGACCTTTGCCTGTTAAATTGGAACCTCTTTCCTCCTGTTCCTGAATCCATGCTATTCTGATTCCAGCTTGCCTCCCAGGCTTTCAGCAGCCATATAGCCTCTAATTGAAGTGGCTGCAGTCTGTTGCCTGCATAGCCCCTCAAGGTTTCCAGTGCCCCTTGGTTTGATCCTGTGCCTAGTGTTGGCCCCCATTGGCTTCTTCTGACTTCCTCTTTTGTGTGTGTGTGTGCGTGTGTGTGTGTTAATTTCTGTTGTACAGCAAAGTGATTCACATACATATATATGTTTTTTTAAATATTCTTTTCCATTATGGTTTATCACAGGATATTGAATATAGTTCTCTGTGCTATACAGTAGGACCTTGTTGTTTATCCATTCTATATATAATAGCTTACACCTGCTAACCCCGACCTCTCACTCCATCCCTCCCGCAACCCCCTCCCCCTTGGCAACCACTAATCTGTTCTCTGTGTCTGTGAGTCTCCTGACTTGCTCTTGATCTAAAATGACAGTGAAGGAGGAAAAGGGAGACCTGTAGGTTGAGAAATACTGAGAAGATTTGAATAAGTACATGGGAACCAAATTATGGAGGACCATGTAAATCAACAGAGGTGTTAGAATGAATGCACAAGGTGAAAGGGAGTTACAGTAGGCCCTAGGTAGCACAGGATAAAATTGTGTTTTAAAAAGATTTTTGTGGTGGTAACGATACGGAGCATGAATTACAGTAGAAGTAAAGAGATCAAGATGGAGACGTCAAAGATCTGTTCAATTAACAGAGGAAGTGATGATTTTTAAAAAATTAAGCTTGAATGTAACATGAGGCATTTTTCATAATACTTATGGGACTATGGAGAGTAAAGGACAATAGTCTGTTTATCTGAAAAGAAAAGATAATCTTCTCTGTGTAGTTACAGATATAAGTATAGATATAGATATGATTATGTTTGAACTTTTTACATGTTGGGTCGATTTTTTTATTGAACCAGAAGTTCTGACATTCACAGAGGGGAGATTACCTTCATTACTTTCTTTGAAAGGTGCTAAGTGTATGTTATAGTTTAGCATATGCTTAATTGACAGAAGTGTTTTGTTTATCTTTTAATGTTACCATAGCTTTCAGTAGTCTGAAAAAAATGTATGATTAATCTAAAAACCTCATTGGTATCAATCCTGACTTAATGAAAAGAACTGGAATCAGAAGACCTGGTTTGCACCTCAGTTCTGGTTCTTTCTAGTGGTTGGATTTTGAGAATATCATTAAAAAACCTTTCAGAACCTCAGATTGGCTAGTGGGTTAACATACAGGCTTTACAATCAAACAATTAGATTCATATATAGGTTCTACCACTTACCAGTAGTATGACTTTGGCCAAGTTACCTAACTTCTCTGTGCCTCAGTTTCTTCATACGTAAATGGGGACTAATTATAATACCTATTTTATCAGAATATTGTGAGAAGTACAAGAGATAATTTATTATAATGTACTGTACAAATTTTAGCTATTATCATCTGGTGCATCCAAACCGTTTTTATACTCTGAGTGACGTAAAATTAAATGATTTTAGGTACTAGAGGCATTTCCCTCAATATTGCCTTTCTTTGTATAGTCAAATAACATACGTTTACTTAATCTGCCATTTGTATGACAGATGGCAGGAATGTTGAATATGTAATTTTAATGCAGGATTCTATTTATGGGTTTCAAGAGACTTGCTGCAAGAATGCTGATTAGTAATATTTATTAAAATGTTAAAACAAATTTATGTCATTTAGAATAAGATTCAACTGTATATAATAGAAAACCCAAAATAACGGTGATCTGTATGAAGCGGGAGTTTATTTCTCTGTCATATAAAAGAAGTCTGAAGATAGACTCCACACTGGCATCAAAGAATCAGGGTCTTCCCTTTCTGCTCTGCATGCTAACATATGGCTTCCATCCTCAAGGTCACCTCATGGTCCTAGCTGTCTTCTGGTATGGCAGCTATAACATCCGCATTGGAAGATGGGAAAAGGAATAAAGATAAAAAGAGATCCCAGCAGGCTTAGAGAGATCTCTTTAAGCATCCATTCCTGAAGTCTCCAAAGAAATTATGCTTAAATCTTATTAGCCAGAACTTAGTCTCATGGCCACACCTAGCTGAAAGGGAGGCTGGTAAATTTAGTTTCTTATTCAGCTGGCAGTGTACCTAGATAAAATTTGAGGTTCTGATACCAATGAGGAAGGAGAGGATGCCTTTGAGGGTAGGCAGCCAGCATTCTCTGGCTTCCTCATAAATCTCAGAAATCATTCTCAAGGTTGCATTATTAAAATCCTGGAGTTCTTCATGGACATCATAATGAAACTATGTTTTGTTCAAATTGTGTTTTTAAATATTTATAAGAAAAAAGGAAAAGAGTTTGCTTTATTTTAGAAACAGTCTTGATGAAGTAGGTTTTAAATTGATGGAGTTTAGCAAATAATTTATTAAATGCTAATTGAATATAATATTGAATTGAGTACAGTAGAAAATGGATAAATTGTTGATAAGTTATTAGTTATTAAGGTGACTTCCTGTTTTAAAGACAAATAAAATTTAAACATTTATACACCAACAAATTGGACAACCTAGAAGAAATGGATAAATTCCTAGAAACATACAGCTTACTAAGACTGAATCATGATGAAATAGAAAACCTGAACAGACAGATTACTAGCAAGGAGATTGAATCAGTAATCAAAAACCTCTCAACCAACAAAAGTCCAGGACCAAACAGCTTCATGGTAAGTTCTACTGAACATTCAATGAAGAATTGTTACTAATTCTTCTCAAACTCTTCCAAAAAATAGAAGAGGGGGAACTCTTACACACACATTTTATGAGGCCAAATTTACCCTGATACCAAAACCAGACAAGGATACCACAAAAAGGAAAATAATAGGCCAATATCCTTGATGAACATCGATGCAGAAATCCTCAACAAAATATTAGCATACAGAATTCAACAATACATTAAAAGGATCATACATCATGATCAAATGGGATTTATTCCATTCATTTAAATGGTTCAGCGTCTGCAAATCAATCAGTGTGATACACCATATTAACAAAATGAAGGATAAAAATCATATGATCATCTCATAGGTGCAGAAAAAACATTTGACAGAATTTAACATCCATTTATGATAAAAACTGTAAACAAACTGGGTATAGAGGGAACATACCTCAACATAATAAAGACCATGTATGACATCCCACAGCTAACGTCATACTCAACAGTGAAAAGCTGAAACCTTTTCCCTTAAGATCTGGAACAAGACAATGCTGTCCACTCTTACCACTTTTATTCAAGATAGTATTGGAAGTCTTAGCCAGAACAATTAGACAAGAAAAAGAAATAAAAGTCATCCAAATTGAAAGGAAGAAGTAAAACTGTCAACATTTGCAGGTGACATGATATTATATATAGAAAACCATGAAGACTCCATCAAAAAGTATTAGAACTAATAAATGAATTCAATAGTTGTGGGATGCAAAGTAAATACACAAGAATCGATTGCATTTTACACTAATAACAATGTATTAGGAAGAGAAATTAAGAAAATAATTCCATTTACAATTGCACCAAAGAGAATAAAATACCTAGGAATAAATTTCACCAAGGAGGTAAATGACCTGTGTATTGAAAACTACAGGATATTAATGAAAGAAATCGAAGAAGACACAAATAAATGGAAAGACATTGCATGCTCATGGATTGGAAGAATTAATATTGTTAAATTGTCCATACTACCCAAAGTAAAATATGGATTTTACTGCAGTCTCTATCAAAATTCCAATTCCATTTTTCACAGAAATAGAACAAATGATCCTAACAATTGTATGGGACCACAAAAGAGCCTGCATAGCCAAAGCAATCTTGAGAAAGAAGAGCAAAGCTGGAGGCATCACATTCCCTGATTTCAAACTAAACTATACTAATTAAAACAGTATGGTACTGGCATAAAAACAGACACATAGATCAATAGAACAAAATAGAGAATCCAGAAATAAACCCACACATACATGGTCAATTAATTTATGACAAATGAGCCAAGAATATACAATGGGGAAAGGACAGTGTCTTCAATAAATGATGTTGGGAAAATTGGATAGCCACTTGTGAAAGAATGAAACCAAATTACTATCTTACATCATACACAAAAATTAACTCAAGATGAATTAAAGATTTGAGCATAAGACCTGAAACCATAAAACTCGTAGAAGAAAACATAGGCAGTAAGCTCCTTGACATAGGTCTTGGCGCTGATTTTTTGAATCTGATACCAAAAGCAAAAGAAATAAAAGCAAAAATAAACAAGTAAGACTATATCAAACTACAGAGCTTCTGTACAGCAAAGGAAACCATCAACAAAATGAAAAGGCAACCTATTGAATGGGAGAAAATAATTGCAAATCATATATCTGATAAGGGGCTGATATCCAAAATATAAAAAGAATTCATACAACTCAATAGCAAGAAAACAAACAACCCAGTTAAAAATAGGCAGAGGATCTGAATAGACATTTTTCCAAAAAAATACAACAGGTACATGAAAAGATGCTCAACATCATTAATCATCAGGGAAATGCAAGTCAAAACCACAATGAGATAACGACCTCACAGCTGTTAGAATGGCTATTATAAAAAAAGACAAGAAATAAGTTTTGCTAGGATGTGGAGAAAGAGGAACCCTCATAAACTGTTGGTGAGAATGTAAATTGGTGCAACCACTATGGGAAACAATATGGAGGTTCCTCAAAAAATTAAAAATAGAACTGCCATATGATCCAGCAATTCTGCTTCTGGGTATTTATCTGAAGAAAACAAAAACACTAATTTGAAGATATATATGCACTCCTATGGTCATTGTAACATTATTAGCAATAGCTAAGATACGGAAACAATCTTAAGTGTCCATCAATGGATGAATGCATAAAGAAATTGCATATATATAGAGAGAGACATAATGGAATATTATTTAGCCATAAAAATAATGAAATCTTGCCATGTGTGACAACACAAATGGACTTCCAGGGCATTATGCTAAGTGAAATAAGTCAGAGAAAGACAAATATCATTTGATCTCTCTTATATGTGGAATCTAAAAATAAACAAATGAACAAAAAATAAAAACACAATAAGCTCACAGATACAGAGATCAGATTGGTGGCTGCAAGAGACAAGGGTTGTTGGGGGGTGGGAAAAATGAGTGAACTTTTTAAAAAAATTTAAACAAATTTAATAAAAATTAAAAAAGAAAAAATCTTAGGGGTGAAAACAAGACTCACAAAGGCAATGGATGAAATAAACACATAGAAAGGTCTTCTATTTCCATTTTGTCTCTCTTTAAAATCAGAAAAGGGAAAAATTAAAGAATTAGAGGTCTCTGAAGAGAGATGGTACTTAATAGCATTATGGAAGCATCAGTCTTTGAGTTGTGTACAGACTGCACTGTGAGGGAAGAGTGGCATACCATATTACGAAGCTGCTGTGGCCGTCTTTTCGATGTTAGTTTTCCGTGTTCTTGAGGACGGCTTTTGGATCCCGAAAAAGTTATCCAAAGCAAACTTTATTTTTAAAATTTAATATTAAATGTATTAAATTTATATATTAAAAACACAGTTCTTTCTTAAGCTTTGAAATTCAACTTAATCATTTTATTCTACTTAAAAATGTAGCAAATTTTAAGAATTACTTTAAGGAGGTGTTAATGTTTGATTCTTTTCATAAACAAAAACTCCCTGAAATGTTTTAAACTACACTTATTAAGTCGGTACATTTTGTTTTCTTTTTAAGTCCTTTACTCACCTGAAAGAGCCTTCCAAGTACTTAAGTAACCATTAAAATAGGATAAATTTAACTTATAAAAATAAGTCTTAGGCTTTCTTAAATTTTCTAATACTGGTGGATCTCAACATAATCTCTTTGACTAAATCAATTATTCAGTCCTGTCGGTTTAGTTTGGAATCACAAGGATGAAATATTTTTGTAATAGGTAGAATTCTCTTAAATACATTGATTATTTCTAAACTTTACTAAAAAATATTAGTACTATAAGTTTGATTTACTTAACCATATGAATGCGTCATTCTCCAGGTTTAAAGCTAATAGTTCTCTTGAAAACAATTATGTCATCCACACAATTTTAGGGTTAGCATTCCAAGCACTTTTGGAGATTACACTCTCAGTTGGCTGAGGTTGAATATTAACCAGAGATGTCATTTAGGACATCTGAGCTCTAGAACTACAGATACCCTTGAAATTTTTCTAGCATCTGTGTCTGTTAACAGGGCTCATTCTCTAGATTCAAGTAATCCAAATACTTCTCTCCACGTACAGAAGTCCATATTTGGTCCATTTGATTCATTTCAACTACTCCATTACTGTGTTATTCTATTTTACATTCTCTTCATATTTTTTCCTGTCAACATTAATGTGTACAGTTCTTTCAACGACATTGGATTGGATTTTGTTTATTTTCCAAGGCTTTTTCTAATTGGTTACTTTTAGTTTTAAGATCTAGGTACCCTGAATGATGATGGTGAATTGAATAGAAACAAACAAATGGAGAAATGGAGAGTTGTCCTGAAGGGAGCATAGAGAGTAGATGTTAGGGTTGGTGATGGATTCTTAGAAAAGGAAACACTGGGTAAAGACCTCAGAGAGAAGGTGGAGCCCTCAATCCCGTTACTCCCCCATCTCTTCAATCCCCAGAACACAGCTGTCAAAACTCTGTGAAAAGTACTTTGTTGAGAGTTTTGGAGTTACTGAAAGGGATTATATAAAATGGAAAATTAGAGGATGTTTCTTTTTAAATTTATGACACTTAAGAGAGACTTTTATGCTAAGTAATTGACCTAATGCCTTTCTTATGAAAGACATTGAGGCAATTTGTTCCATAGACCTTACGGAGTCCTTCCCTTCTGTTATGTGGGAAGCTTAGTTCCTGAAGGAGATCAAAGTCACTAAACTTAAAAAAATACCATTATCACACCTATAAATTAATATTAATTTCTTAATATTATTACACATCTAGCAAAAGCTGAAAGTTCTTTAACTTTTAGGAATTCTTTGCAGATAAGTTGAATGGAAGATGAGGGGAAATATTCTCATTATAGAAAAACTCTCGCTGTTAGAACAAATGAACAGTCATAGTGAAAGGAAACATTTTACTCAACATATAAGAAATCTTACTGCTTCTAGTATTTCTTTGTAGATTAGATAGTGGAAAAATGTATAGAGTAAACCATAGGTATTTCTTTTTCAATGTCTGCTTCCATAACAGATGTTTAGGGAATGTGTGTGTTGGCAATGAGATACCACTTTCAGCAAGAGAGAACAGGAGTAGCACACTTACTGAAATTTCCATTCTGCCAAAAACCTGGTCCAATGCATGTTTCACCCTAAATATTAAGGGGGAAAGCTCATCTCACATTCTCTCAATTTCATCGCAGTTTGTTTTCTGGCATTGGGAACGAAATAGGGACTTTTGCTTTTGTTTCTGTTTTTTTCTTATCACAATGCAGTAAGACTCAGAACAACTGACAACTGAGAATGTTGAAACAGTGAGTGAATTATTTGGATTGGTCACCTTGAAGAAGCCTAAAGAATTTGGCAGGCATTCAAAAGCCAGAGATTGAATGAGTTAAGGGTAAAATTGACCTGTCTTGCAGCTTTCTGTCCAAAGGACTGCCTCCTTCTATTGCAGCTTTGGAGTCTGAATTCTCTTGTTTAGAACACTGAGAAGTTTTGAAAGCCCTGACATATATCCATAAAACTCTATCAAGCAAGGTCGAGGAAACTGCTTCCTTCCACGCATACACAGGTATCCAGGCAGCTTGCTCAGGCATACAGAGAGCAACTCAGAGCAAAGCAGCCTGTTCCCCTTGAGCTCTGTTCTCTTATTTCCTCGGAGTACATTCAGCCATCTGAGCATCTGACTCAGACATAGTGGAGATACTGTTGCTGCCAGAGGGTAATAGTTTGTTCTGTTTTCCTGGAATGCCCTTGCACTGAGAACATTAGAGGCTGGGGAACTCAATGAATTTTCCCACTAAGTATATTTCTCACTAGCTCTTCCTGCCTCTTATTTCTTCCTACCATTTTAGAGGGAACAGCCATCCCACTTTTTAGGCCACCAGCTTGTCTGTGGAATCGGTTGAGTGCATTTAATGTGTACAGAAGAGATGCTTACAGAGCAGGTAGCAGAACTAAGAATAGGAAGTTTCATTTTTCCAATCCCTTGGAGAACGAGATATTTCATGTAAGTGTATTTTTCTAGACAGCTGAAACTTCTTCCCTAAACATCAAAATTTGTTTTTAACTTAGGGAAGTGGTATAGCGTAGTGGTGAAGCACACAGACTCTAAGACTCTGAGACAGATTGTCTGTATTTAAATGCTGACTCTGCCACTTTCTAGCTTTGTAACTTTGGGCACTGTACTTAACCCCTCTTGCCTCAGTTTCCTTATCTGTAAAGTGGGGATAATAATAGGCTCTATCTTATAGAGTTTTTGTGAGGATTAAACAGGATTCAGCGGGTTAATGTATGTAAAGCCCTTAGAACAATGCCAAATATGTTAAATCATAGAAGAGTTGTTACTATTATTAGTAATTCAACTATTTGTATACAAATATTGCTACAAAATGGTACTCATTGTTTTACAGAATATATTGAACATTGAGTATCTCAGTGCGTTTGCACACAGAGAAGTAGTATAGTCATGCCTTCAGACAGTGCTGTGAAGATGTTGATGATGAAATAATAGTTAATATTGTTTACTGAGCAGGTTTCATGAATGTTACTGGTAATTCCTACAATGAACCTCTAAGATAGGTATATTTGTAAATAGGTTTGGAGGATTTAAGTACTTGCCGAACTTCATGCATCTAGAAGCAGACGATGTGAGATCCAGACTCAGGGCTGTGTGACCCCAGAGCTGGTGCTCTTGGTCACCTCACCACACCGACTGGCGGCTAGGACTTCTTGTCCTCACACCAGTGTTTCTTAAACTTGGGTGTGTGTTAGAATCACCCTGACACTGGCTAGACTGCCAGCTTCCACCTCAGAGGCTGAGAATTGGTGTATTAAGTTGCTAGGTGACGTTGATGCTGCTGGTACAGAAATCATTCCTACTTTGGGAACTGCTAGCCTACAGTAAATCACCCCAGGCTATTTTCAATACCATTCTTTAAAAAACTGTCTTTTTACCATCAGTTGCCCCTTGAAGCTATCAGTGTGTGCTTTTGCTTTCAAGTTCCATCACACACACATTCACCTGTTTTAAAATCCTCTGTGACTCACATCTTACGGTATTGAATTTGTGGATTTTACGAGCAGCAGCTGCCCCTTGGAGGTTTCTTTCACTTGCTGCTCGGTTCCCTGGTGCACTTGGTTCTTTAACTCTGCTAGGAGCTTGACTTACTTCCTTGCATGTTGCTTCTTTATGTTTTAATGAAGGAAAAGTTTTGAGTGACTAAGCTTAATGGATTTAAAATCTCCATCACATGCCACGTGCTCTCCTTTTCGATGTTGAGGGCTTCACAGCATCAGAGATGATTCTATAATAGAGCATAGCAAAATCTAACACACCCTGGCTTGGCTTTTTAGACTCCCTAACACAGGAATCTCATTCCAAGGATCTGGTGTTTTGCATCTGTTTCTCCATATCTAGTCCTGTCTTTTATCAATATAGTTCTAAAATCCTGTGTCAGCCATGGAATCATCACAGAATTAGGTCTAGCAAGATATTTTTCTTGGTAGAATGGTTTTTTTTTTTTCCTCTTACAATAACAGAATATGTAGATTCTTGATTCCTGAGCTGTTCCTCTACAGCTTCACAGTATAAGAGACAGAAAGCTCACAATTGTGGCTTCCTCCAATGTGATTCCTCACTCTATTAAAGCATAGATAACTTTGGGTGTACTTCTGTGAGAAACCAGGGCATGAGGAGCTATGTTGGCTCACTTGTTCCCTTGATCTCATATTTATCTTTTGCATTGCTTTTTTGGCTGTTCGTGGTAGATTGAAGTAAACATAACCTTAAACATAGCTCAAGTCATCGTTCTAGACCAAACTTTGTGGTCTGGCTAATTCATATTCCCTCCCGGTTTCCTGTTACAAACCCATACTTTTATTTCTGTATTGCTCAATACTTTAAACATACATCCTTTCTGTATTACTGTATGTCACTCATCTTCTATCCCTACTCTGTCCCTACCTCTGGACTTAATGTTGAAAGAGAAAAATAAAAATTTATTAGTTTAAACCCCTGTATTGGGGTTTCTATTACTTTTAACTGAATACATTCCTTAGCTGATCCTCTTATATTATCAGAATTCTGTAAAGTAGGACTATTCTAGGATTAGTTATTTCAGTGGCTCAACAAAGTCATCTGAAACTACAATTCTTGCCCTCTTTCTGTTTTTCCATTCCCTGCGCTACAGCAGATTACCTCATGGTTGCTTGATGACTGCAACAGTGCCAGACATCACATATGCTCATATTAATGTCTATGTTGGGTCTCTCTCTCTCTTTTTTTTTTTTTTTTTTTTGGCTGTGTTGGGTCTTCGTTGCTGTGCATGGGCTTTCTCTAGTTGCAGCGAGTGGGGGCTACTCTTCATTGTAGTGCATGGGCTTCTCATTGCGGTGGCTTCTCTTGTTGCAGAGCATGGGCTCTAGGCGCGCAGGCTTCAATAGTTGCAGCACACGGGCTCAGTCATTGTGGCTGACGGGCTCTAGAGCACAGGCTCAGTAGTTGTGGTGCACGGGCCCAGCCGCTCCGCGGCATGTGGGATCTTCTTGGACCGGGGCACGAACCCGTGTCCCCTGCATCGGCAGGCGGACTCTCAACCACTGTGCCACCAGGGAAGCCCTGTGTTTAGTTTTTTAAGGAACCTCCATATTGTTCTCCATAGTGGCTGTATCAATTTACATTCCCACCAACAGTGCAAGAGGGTCCCCTTTTCTCCACACCCTCTCCAGCATTTGTTGTTTGTGGATTTTCTGATGATGCCCATTCTAACTGGTGTGAGGTGATAACTCATTGTAGTTTTGATTTGCATTTCTCTAATAATTAGTGATGTTGAGCAGCTTTTCATGTGCTTCGTGGCCATCTGTATGTCTTCTTTGGAGAAATGTCTACTTACGTCTTCTGCCCATTTTTGGATTGGGTTGTTTGTCTTTTTAATATTGAGCTGCATGAGCTGTTTATATATTTTGGAGATTAATTCTTTGTCTGTTGATTCGTTTCCAAATATTTTCTCCCATTCTGAGGGTTGTCTTTTCATCTTGTTTGCAGTTTCCTTTGCTTTGTAAAAGCTTTTAAGTTTCATTAAGTCCCATTTGCTTATTTTTGTTTTCATTTCCATTACTCTAGGAGGAGGGTCAAAAAAGATCTTGCTGTGATTTATGTTAAAGAGTGTTCTTCCTATGTTTTCCTCTAAGAGTTTTATAGTGTCCACTCTTATATTTAGGTCTCTAATCCATTTTGAGTTTATTTTTGTGTATGGTGTTAGGGAGTGTTCTAATTTCATTTTTCTACATGTAGCTGTCCCGTTTTCCCAGCACCACTTATTGAAGAGACTGTCTTTTCTCCATTGTACATCCTTGCCTCCTTTGTCATAGATTAGTTGACCCTAGGTGCGTGGGTTTATCTCTGGGCTTATCTCTGGGCTTTCTGTCCAGTTCCATTGATCTATATCTCTGTTTTTGTGCCAGTACCATACTATCTTGATTACTGTAGCTTTGTAGTATAGCCTGAAGTCAGGGAGTCTGATTACTCCAGCTCCGATTTTTTCCCTCAAGACTGCTTTGGCTATTCGGGGATTTTGCATCTCCATACAAATTTTAAGATTTTTTGTTCTAGTTCTGTAAAAAATGCCATTGATAATTTGATAGGGATTGCATTGAATCTGTAGATTGCTTTGGGTAGTATAGTCATTTTTACAATATTCATTCTTCCATTCCAGGAACATGGTATATCTCTCCATCTGTTGTTATCATCTTTAATTTCTTTCATCAGTGTCTTATAGTTTTCTGCATACAGGTCTTTTGTCTCCCTAGGTAGGTTTATTCCTAGATATTTTATTCTTTTTGTTGCAGTGGCAAATGGGAGTGTTTCCTTAATTTCTCTTTCAGATTTTTCATCATTAGTGTATAGGAATGCAAGAGATTTCTGTGCATTAATTTTGTACCCTGCAGCTTTACCAAATTCATTGATTAGCTCTGGTAGTTTTCTGGTGGCATCTTTAGGATTCTCTATGTATAGTATCATGTCATCTACAAACAGTGACAGTTTTACTTCTTCTTTTCCGATTTGGATTCCTTTTATTTCTTTTTGTTCTCTGATTGCCATGGCTAGGACTTCCAAAACTATGTTGAATAATAGTGGTGAGAGTGGACATCCTTGTCTCGTTCCTGATCTTAGAGGAATGCTTTCACCATTGAGAATGATGTTTGCTGTGGGTTTGTCATATATGGCCTTTATTATGTTGAGGTAGGTTCCCTCTATGCCCACTTTCTGGAGAGTTTTTATCATAAATGGGTGTTGAATTTTGTCAAAAGCTTTTCCTGCATCTATTGAGATGATCATATGGTTTTTCTTCTTCAGTCTTTTAATATGATGAATCACATTGATTGATTTGCGTATATTGAAGAATCCTTGCGTTCCTGGGATAAACCTCACTTGATCATGGTGTATGATCCTTTTAATGTGTTGTTGGATTCTGTTTGCTAGTATTTTGTTGAGGATTTTTACATCTATATTCATGAGTGACATTGGTCTGTAGTTTTCTTTTTTTGTAGTATCTTTGTCTGGTTTTGGTATCAGGGTGATGGTGGCCTCATAGAATGAGTTTGGGAGTGTTCCCTCTTCTGCAATTTTTTGGAAGAGTTTGAGAAGGATGGGTGTTAGCTCTTCTCTAAATGTTTGATACAATTCACCTGTGAAGCTGTCTGGTCCTGGACTTTTTGTTTGTTGGAAGATTTTTAATCATAGTTTCAATTTCATGACTTGTGATTGATCTGTTCATATTTTCTATTTCTTCCTCGTTCAGTGTTGGAAGGTTATACCTTTCTGTGAATTTGTCCATTTCTTCCAGGTTGTCCATTTTATTGGCATAGAGTTGCTTGTAGTAGTCTCTTAGGATGCTTTGTATTTCTGTGGTGTCTGTTGTAACTTCTCCTTTTGTATCTCCGTTGGATACAATTTTCTTTAGATATCTAAAATATCTAAAGTCGCTGCATTGTTTTATTAATAATATGCATATTTTGGCTTGTTAAAAATCATTTCTTAGTAAATGATTACACTTACAAATATAAATTTAGTTGAATCATTGCCTCTATTGAATATCCAGTGATCAAGCATTGTCAATTTCAAAAGGTCTTTATATCAAAGCAGTCTTTCTCCTACTCCCTCTTAGAAATAAGTCATGAAAATGAAAGGGCATGCAATATATTTTTATCTAATATGAAATTAACATTAACACTAGGAAATTATTTTAAATATTTTACAGAGAGTCTTGTTGAGATCCAGATCAAAGCACCTTTACGGCTGCCTCAGAATGTAATGTGCCAGTACCAAGCATCAGCTTTATTTTCATTTGGATCTGTATAGATATTATTTATAGGTGTTTGAATGTTTTCTTATGTAAGATTACTTAGAATACATCCCAATGATTAGACCATAATGAAAGACAGTTTACATAGCTGAGTATTATCATCTTTCAATGGTAGGCAGTATAAATGGGAATAGAATAACAAAAGCAAACAAAAATGACAGAAGCAACAACTAAAATTTTTTTTAAATCTTAAAAATTACATTTATCAAGGCAAGGATTATTCTTCATAATTTTATCTGGAAATGGGTACAATATTGGTAGGTAGGAATGTGTAGTAGATTATTGTGTTTAATATTACTTTGTATAAAAATATTGGCATTCGTGTTCATAGGACCACTGTGGTTTTTATTTTTATGAAGACCCAGTAGCAAGCACATTTGTAACATGAAAGAGTTGGATACAATTCCGTTTACATAAACGCAACCTCATACACAGAGCTCATTAGTTTATCCTCAACTGATATATAAATTATTGAACCAGTCTTGATCTGCCAGCTAAGTGGAATATGACATCTCACAGCAATATTTATTAATTTCTATGAGGACTTTATTTCTGCCCTGCTTCTGAAAGATACAAAGAGGAAATTGCAGCTTTTGTGGTTTCTTAAGGAATGAATACAATCTAAATGACCCTAAATTTCAGAGCAGGAGTTGAACTTTAGGATTTCTTTTGTTGGCTTACCTCCAGCTGCCTTATAAGAAGAACATGATTTTTGGTTCATATTTATATTTTCAGATGTTGACTCATCCCCTTCACTGATTTTGTCTTTTTATTTAAGAAAATATCCTTCATGAATGATTGAATTGTTAGACTCATGCATCCATTTGCTCTGTCTCCTGATATTACAAAGACTTTTTTCAGAAAATGACATTACAAGATTCCTGGCAGATGATTGGATTGGCAAATAATTCAGGCAGATGTGAAAATAATATCAATGACAAATAAGAAAAATTCAATACATATAACAGTACCAAGCATTCATGAGGATGTGGGGGAAGATGAAACCACATACATGTTGGTTGGAGTGTAAATTGGTTTGCTGACTTTGGAGAGCAATTTGTGAGTACTTTGTAGAGGTGAATTTGCACCTGGTGTCCATCCTACTATTTTATTACTTCTTTACCCTAGAAAACCCCAGGCATTTGTGCACAGGGAGAGTCTTTGAGCAGGTTTGTAACAAGGGAAATAATCCGTTTAACAGTGAATAAATGTATAAACCATTGTTTATTCAAACAATTACTATGCAAAGATTTGTAATGAATGTTCCAGATCTACAAGAGTAAGTATGGTTTATTTCAAAAATGCAATGCTGAATAAAAAAGAGTAAGTTGCAAATTATACTTCAAGTATAATTCATTTATGTAGAATTTAAAAATAGTACTATTTATGGATGCTACATATGTAATGAAGTAGAAGAATGTCATGAATCTAATACACATCAGCATTAGGATAGTGGTTACTGCTGGGGAGGAAGATGGCAGATTGAGGGTAGAGATGTAGGTGTAACATTTCATTTTTTAGAAAAGAAAGTGAGAGAATTGAAGTAAAGAAAGCAAAATATTAGTGTATGCTTAATCTTGGTATTTTAGCATTGTTACACTTACAGATACCTATCACATTGTATTTTGTACTCATATTTTTAAATGGTTTTATAGTTAAGGAAAAAAAAAGTCCTAATTACTGGTTGTGAAGGGCTGAGTTCAACCAGGTGAATGTCAACTTCATGGGGTAAAATCACCCCATGAAGTAGGGAATTGAAGAGGTTTTCTCCTAAGCTGGCCCAAGGGAGTAACAAGAGGAATTAATTTATCAAGGAATGAACTTTGAAAATAGACCAGGACATATTGCTGTTCTCATGGGAACTTAATCTCTTTCAAATAGTCTTCTTTAAAGAAACCTTAAGAAGTTAACTTCTCCAATGCTCATATTTTCTCAGTAATAAAAAATAATGATAATAATATTGCATAAAATTTAATAAGCACTTATATTCAGATTCTGCTGATGATTTATACATTTGTCTCATCTAATCCTCACAATGTCTCTATGAAGCAGGTATTATTATAAACCACACTTAAAGATGGGCCAAGTACTTTCCCTACTCACATGGCAGAGCTAGTACATTGCAATAGCAAGATTAACCATTAGAGGCCTTTACAAGAACAACAGATTAATAAGTAAATCAGTGAAACATGAAAGGTAATGGGGATGGTCCTTTCAACATCCCTCTGCTTTCATTTTATAGTAGACTGCCCCACTGAGTTGCTACCAAAAAAGTTTGATAATTAATTTAAGAAAGATTAAGTTTATGTACTAACAGACACTGTACCATCCCTTTTGAATATAACATTTAACAGAGTTTCTTTTTGTTTTAGTGCTAGGAACTTAAAAGCTAGTGAGTGTGAATATGTGAATATTCAAAATATTTTTTAAACTTATATAAACATAAGTTTGTATTAATGGGCATCTGTCTGAATAGAAAAGATACTGCTACTTCTGAATTTCCTTCCACCTCAAAAAATTCTGTTTGTGTAGTTAGATGGATTAGATATTAATTCTACTTCTGAGAAATAATAATCTTTTTATTAAGAAATAGAAATTGCTCATTTGAGCATTAAAAGATTTTAAAATTGAGAAATTGTGTAGGTAGAGTTTTGATATAATAAAATCGAAGCAGAAAAATTACCTAAAATATACTTTAAGTATATTTTTTCCTCTCAAATAGGAGAAAACTGATGAGGATGGGGTGGGATTTTGTACTGGACCAAAAAAGCTAAGTTTCTGAAGTTATTTGGGAGGAGGCTTAAGTTTTATTTTAGAATTAATTATAGTTAAATTTATTGAGCCATTCAATGCTCCAATAAGTAATTACTATTTTCCATGCACTGGACTTTGCCTTTTTACGAGTAGGATCTCACGCGGTCCTGACAACGTTGTGTACTCATTTCGCAGATGAGAAAACTGAGGCTGTGAGAGGGGAAGTAAAGGGCTCAAGGTCACACAACTTGAGGATAGCAGAGTCATGACTCAACCTAGAGTAGGATTCAGATCCAGGTAGGCAACTCTGCTTTTGTGCGTCCTTCAGTTTGTTAAGGTGTCCCAGTGTGAAAACCTCTATAGCTGGTTGGGGGAAGAGCAGGTGAATCTGAGCTCTGAAACCTGCAACCCTGTGTGTGTGTGTGTGTGTGTGTGTGTGTGTGTGTGTGTGTGTGGCTGAGCACTTTTTGCTTCTTTATGAGAAACAGTCATAATTAAGGGCAGTAGTTTAAGGACACCTCAATAAGAGAGTTCTTAAAGATGGGATAGAGTTTAATGGAAAAAAATGTTCTGCTTGGAAAACATGCTAGGGAACTATGAATGGTTTTTTCTCCTTTTCATCCATAAAAAGATTAGAAGTGTAGTACTCTGAATTACTTTTCAGGCAGAGAAACTATAAAACACTGTGAAATAGAGAAGCAGGATTCAGAATGTTGCATTTTGTTTTTTATTACAAAAGAAATACATGCACATGGTAGAAGATTAGAAAATTCTGATAATAAGAAAAGAAAAAAATTTACAAAATCTGTAACTATCGTTGAGTGATAAACACCACCATTACCTTGGTGTGCATAACTCTATGTATGTTCTTTAAAAATCAAATCATTTTGTGGAAGCTGTTTTGTTACCTGATTGTAGCTTTTTTAAAGGTTAAAGGCATTTATTTTTGTACTTTAGGGCATAAATGGAGCTACAGAAATGTCGATACAATAAGTGTATATCTATGAGATTTTGGACTACCTTCCCATAAATCTTACTTGAATGCAGTGTTATTTTCTTCTGTTTTTTATTCAAGGTGGTGCATCACAATTATGATGTAGTTCTTCTAAAGATTTTCTTTTTTTTTTGATGTGGACCATTTTTTAAAGTCTTCATTGAATTTGTTACAATATTGGCTTCTGTTTTTTTATGGTTTGGTTTTTTTGGCCGTGAGGCATGTGGGATCTTAGAATCCGCACCCCATGCATTGGAAGGTGAAGTCGTAACCACTGGACCACCAGGGAAGTTCCTATGATGTAGTTATTGATGCTAGCTACTGGGTGACTGTCAGGACTTTCATGAAATGAACTGTGAAATTGACAAACCTATATGTCAATTATGATTCTTCCAGTATGGAAGACTAATCCAGGGCCAAAATTAAAACAGAGATAACCATAATTTTTGAAAGGTAGAAGAGATCCTACAGAGTGAGTATATATGTTACACACAAGGGAAGAGAGAAAATACTCTGAAACAGTGTCCAGGGCCATACAACTAGTTATTGGTGAGAGATTGCAACTGAAATCCAGCTGTTCTAACTTCTCGTCCATTGCTTTTTCATCTATTGCATGTGTCTCTCACTAAGGAGCTCATTTCATGAGATTGCAGAATAGAGCACTGTGTGGTCCGGCTTTCTTAGGGGCAACGTTTCCAACCTCCAGACTCACAGCCCTACATAAAGAGAGGGCTCCTGGGAACCTCTCCACCGTTAAGAAATTCTGCGAAGCAGAGTAATTGTCCCTATTAACTCTTTAAGTTCTGTCTATCATGGGAAGAACAGAATGACCATTCCTGGATCTTAGGATTTAGGACAGCCATTGGAAAGATTTTTTAATTTTTTAAAGTCCTATGAGATATAAGGCATGGTGGGAGTTTAAGGTGGAGGGATAAATGTGGGGCAGAAGCTGGCCAGAAAATAGCCAAAGATTTAACTTCACCAATAGGAATGTTTTTCTTTCTTGTCCTCCCTCTGTCAGTTGTCATCATCCTCTTCATCATCACTATGATTTTTTTTTAAAAATCTAACATATCTCATACTTACTATAGTCAGACACTGAATTCAGTGTTTTCATATGCATTATCTCATTTAATCTTATGAATCAAATTGTTATTCCCATCGTACAAATAAGCAAACCGAGGCTCAAGTGGCCTTAAGTAATTTGGTCAAGGGCTTCCTAAGCTGGTAATCAAGCTAGGATTCTAACTTAAGTCTTTGGGTCTCCAGAACCCATGCTCTTTACAGTCTATTACACTATTCCTCTTATAAGCATCCGTGAGGGGTTGAGGTTCAAAAACCCAAGTCAGATTGCAGAGTAATCTTGAACTTGATATGGACAGTGCCACGAAAAGGAGGTCTAAGTTGGGACACATGAGGTCTATGGCAGTGAGCTTTCTAGTTCACACAGTCCAATACTAGAAATTTGATTTCTCTGTCTATCCTTGAGGTCATGCTGGGAGTGGGGGTGTGAGAAAGATCCAACATGATCAGGCTGAAGGTCACAGCTATGCTGTTTTTCTAGCAGGAAACATAGATGAAAATTAGGAATCAGGGCAGACATCCAGCTGGGTAGAATGGCTCTGAGATTTATGCCAGATGCTCATGAAGGTACCACTGGGACACAGTTCACTCTGAACACCCGACACACAGGCATTGATGTAGCAGACTAATTCCAGAAGAAATATGTGTAGTTTTTACATATGATACCTGTTTCCAAAAAAGAAACTGTAGTGGAACTAAGTGCAGCTTACGTGTTATGCTCAGTTCTTGGCTAATGAGACACTTATGTGTGTTCAGGCTCAAGACACAGATGGGAATGGTGAGGATCTCCAGCTAAAGTAAAAAATGCAACTGACCATGGGATGGTGAAGGAGCCTACTCAAGGTAATAGATGTCACCCTGGGAGGCAGAGGGACAGATTTCTCTCTCTATTGCTGCTGGTAAGGGGTGCACATTTTTCAATTTGAATATATATAGCGGTAATTCTCAAAGTGTGGTCCCCAGACCAACAGCACCAGAATCACATGGGAACTTATTGGAAATGCACACTCTCAGGCTCCACCCCAAATCTAATTAATTAGACACTCTGGGGGTGGCGACAAACCTTCCAGGTGACTGGGATGCAACTGAAGTCTGAGACCCACTGACCTGCAGCATTACAGCATTTATTTATCAAAGCAACCATATGAGTTATGTATTGTCATCTTTGTTTTGCAGAAGGGAAATCCAAGAAATGTCAAGTTAATGTTAAGTATCATGCCCAAGATTACACAACTAGTAGATAGTAAAATTGAGATTAAACTTCACTGTTATATGGCTGTAGTTATGTATGCTTCCAGATATTTTTAACTTAACTGAATTTAATCTTTTAGTTAATGTGTTTGGATATTTTCTTCAGAGGTGATTACCATATCATGTATATCATATGTCATATCATGACATGTCATATATCATGCTACATATCATATTATACTATTTATTTATCTTGCCTCTAACATAGCATTTAAATGATATAATAGGAGCCACCTTCTACATGGAATTATCTTGAAGAGCTTCCATGTTAACCACCTTTCCCTCCTTTTCCCTTTAGCTCTTTTTTTTCCACAATTTATTTTGAATTTCAATGCTATGAAAGTTGAGAATAGTCCAATAAGCAACACTATATTCTTTATTTAGAATTACCAGTTAACATCTTGCCACGTATGCTTTCTCTGTCTCTTTCTGTGTGTATATAATCATGTGTATCAAACACACATATGTTTTCCTGAATTATTAGAAATAAGTTGCAGGTGTTATAACAGTTCACCTTTAAATAACTTAACGTGTATCTCCAAGGACAGGAACTTTCTCTTATATAACTACAATACTACTAGACAGCAAATAAGTTTAACATTTGTTCAGTAATATAATCGAATATTTGGTCCATATTCAAATTTCTCCAGTTACTAAAGAAATATTGCATATGTTTTTTTAAATTCAAAATGCAACATAAATCATGCAATGCATTTTGCTGTCATGTCTTTTATTTATTTATTTATCTTTAATTTATTATTTTTTTTCTGAAGTGAAAAAATAAATTGTAGTTTATTACAAAAGAATTTACATTAAAATTAAGGGCTTCCTACAACTACTGATCTAGATGTTTGTATAACATCTGAGATATTTTTATTCAAATATTTATTTTTTTTTGAATTTTATTTTATTTTTTTATACAGCAGGTTCTTATTTGTTATCCATTTTATACATATTAGTGTATATAAGTCAATCCCAATCCCATGTCTTTTTCATCTTGTTTATCTAGAGCCATCCCTCTGTCTTTTTGTTTGCTTTCATGCCATTGACATTTCTGGAGTGTGGGTTAGTTATTTAGAAAAACGTCCCACTTCCCACTTGTGTACTTCCTGTTGCATCCCATTAGGTAGCACGTGATGCCTGTTTGTGCCATTCTTGATGAACAGCTTGGTTATTTAGTTAGGTGATGTCTGCTATAGCTCTGCAGCATAAGGTACCCCTCCCTTCCTCTTGTAAATCAAAAGTGGTATGTGGGATGATACTTCGAGATCATAGGATGTATTATCCTGCTTTTTTAACAACTTTTCACTGAATGGTATTAACATCCCTTTGGATCCTTGTCTGAATATCACAGATATCACACGGGGTTGCAAAATGGTGATTTTTTGAATTCTATTACTTCTACATTTATTTTCTGGCATTTTTCTAGAAGAAAGAACCCTGTCCTCCATCATTTTCCCCTTTTCCTCTCTTATTTTTTTATGTACTAGGTATTACGTATATATGTATGCATGTGTTATCACTATCTACTTTGATTACATTTTCTTAAGAATGTCATTTAATTTCATGTTTTAGGTTAGTAAATTATTATCTTTTGAAGAGAAATACATCATAATTTTTGATGAATGATGCTAACTATATGGTCACTGGACTTATACCTAGATAGAAAAAATAGAAAAAAGATTAGATGACTTGTGTATCAAATGGGAGGGTTCAGCCCTTTACTCTTCTAGTTTTTATTACTCATTAGGACTTCTTTGATGTACTTTGGGCAGAATGGAGGAGGGATGGCCAGAAAGAATCTTTTAGATTTGATTTTTTTTCAAATTCCTGTAATTATACTCTACTTTTAAGAGAAATCTGCTTTGAATTTGGTTTGTAGACTTGATCTATGGTGGATTTTTACATCTCTGTGAGTTCAGTAGTCTTCTAGAAGTATTTTATATACATGTGAATATGACATATTCACATGAATATAAATGAATATGAAAATGAATATAGTTCCCTGTGGTATACAGTAGGACCTTGTTTTTCATCCATTCTAAATATAATAGTTGGCATATGCTAACCCCAATCTCCCACTTCATCCCTCCCCCACCCTCCTCCCCCTTGGCAACCACAAGTCTGTTCTCTATGTTTGTGAGTCTGTTTCTCTTTCATAGACCTTAAAAGAGGCATTAATTGCTATTTTTTTCTCAGTCTATTGTTAACTCTTCTTAATGTGGCTGATTCTCACTGTTACTTCATAATTTTTTCCTGAGAGTTTTTGAAAACTGTTCCCTTTGGAAGGAAGCAAGGCAAGACACCAGTAAACTAGTCTCTTTTGTTATCAGACTTTAATGTCTTAATAATTAAGCAATTTTAATATAAATTTATATTGCGATTATTGTTCTGCTTGAGTGATTGTTGATATGTTTAGCAATTTAATATTGCACTGAAGTTAATTGTCTTTATATCACTTATGGAGGAATCTGAGAAATGATGGTGATGATTCATTGAAAATAGTCATTCCCTTCTGATACTTTTGGGAACATAGAACAATGTTATGGTTTTGATGTTTGTAACATTTAAGCTTGACAGGAGGCCCAAAGTAAGAGTGGCTTAAAGAAGGTAGGGATCTATTTCTCTTTCTCATAAACAGGAAAAAGAAGTAGGCAATCTATTACTAATAAGGAGACTCCACAGTCATGAGGGACTCAGGCTCCTTCTATCAGGTCCCTCTGCTATCTTTTTTTTTTTTTTGTGGGTATTCCTATTTAAAAAAAAATTTTTTTATTGAAATATAGTTGATTTACAATGTTGCGTTAGTTTCCACCAACAGTGTAGAAGTGATCTTTTTTCTCCATACCCTCACCAGCATTTATTATTTGTAGACTTTTTGATTTGGCCATTCTGACTGGTATTAAGTGATACCTCATTGTACTTTTGATTTGCATTTCTCCTATAGTTAGAAATGTTGTCCCTCTGCTATCTTAACACATAGCTTCCAATGGAAGGTCCAATATGGCTGCTCCAGATAAAAAGCTCATATGTGCTCTCAACCAGCATGAAAGAGGAAGGGTGCACCCCTCCCTTTAAAGAAGAATGCTTCCTGGAGTTCGCACACTCCTCTTCTGCTTATATCTTATTGGCCAGAATCTAGTCACATGGCCATGTCTAGCTATAAGAGAGACTGTGAAATGTAAATTTTATTCTGGGCAACCCTATTCTGAGCTAAAAATGGGTGGTTATGTTACTAAAGAAGTAGGGGAAGATGCATATTGGGGCAAATTAGCAATCTCTGTCATAACCTTGTAATAATTTGGGCTTTATTTGTCAATATTTTCCAGGGGCAATTGTCAACTTGTCCACATTTTTAACAGTTGACAAATTCTCCTTGAGAACTTTATCTGTTTTCTGGAATAGTTCAATGCATTTTTCAGTAGTTCAATGACATTATTTTAAAGCTAAGAAAAGGAGACTCTGATCTCTCTTAAATGGTAAAGGAGAATGGCAGGGGGCACATGGATCTACGTGCTATTTCTCATCCATCTGCTCTGACACACAGATGTACCCAAACCTCCACAGGTCTGTTGCCAAATTTTGATCAATGAGTAAAACATTAATTTCTGTAGCTGATTGTGCATATAGTTATACAGTGTTGTCACTTAGAACATTGAATGTATACAGCATGTATATGGCAGGTATACCTGCATTAGATGAGTCAAGGGCATTATGAGGGGGTCTTTGTTGGGGATCCAGGCTCTATCTGTGGATTGGCTATCATCAACATAGGGCTTCCATCGTCCACCATTACTCCCAAATTCCAGCAAGCAGGAATGGGAGGAGAGGAAGAGAGGAACACACTCCTTCCCTTTCCGGGCAGTGTCTAGAATTTGCACACATTATGCGTGTGGATCTTTTTTCTTTTTATTGAACCATCTCTTACACTCACACTTTTATACTGATTACATCTAAGATGATTATATCTAAATCAGTCCCTTAGACTTTTACATTATTTGCTATTTTTTCATGATTATAAACATCAGTATATACATTTTGAAATATGTAAATCTTTAAATGTGTTTAAAGATTAGCATTTAAATGTTTAACAATATAAATTATTGTCTGCATTTTGAATGGTATCAGAATTGGGACAAGCACAAATTTGATAAATATTGCCAGTTTTCTTTTTAAAAAATTAAAACAGCACTCTCATCAGCTATATTTGAGAGGGTCTGTTTATTGCAAACTTACTAGTGTTTTGTTTTCTCATACAGTTTTTAAAAATATATAAAGTTTCTTCATTCTAAGTGAGGTGAATATTTATTGTCTATCTGTAACTTTTTCTCTCTTCCTTTCTTATTAAGGAATCTTATTAGATATTTATATATAAATAATACTAATTTTTCTTCTCTTACTTATAAATTTCCATATATTATGTCCTTTTAATTTAGCTAATGTTTCTCATTGAAGGAGAGAAATATAAAGTGCTCACAAAGTCAAATTTATTAAGTATAAATGATGTGACTTTCTCCATTGTTTTTAAGTATACAAGATATTTCTCATCCTGAGATCCAGAGATTGCAGAAATATATACCTTCATTATCTTCTATTTTAATTTTTCTGTAATTTAACTTGGTTTATGATATGAGGTAAGTCTGTAATCCATATATTTTTTCCAAATAGCCAACTGTGAATCCCTACTATTTATTAGGTAATCTTTTTCATTTGCATCAATTTGTAGTATATCATTCTATAAATACACCAACAAAAAATAATATGTATTTTCAACCTGTCTATTCTGTCTTATAGGTGCCAGAAATGTTTTTGTAGCAGAATATTGGTATGTGATGAGAAATTTTGTTGTAGGGAGTGTTTTTTATGTCCTTACAGCACAGTTATTACCATTTTGAGCCTAGAGACAAATAAAAGCATTTCCTTTTTTTTTTTTTATAATGTGAATTTAGAAAGTGCTTTTCCACATGAATGTCCTGTGGGCACATCAAACTCACTGTGTCCAAAAGAATGCCATTATTTGTGGCCCCATTACAACTCTCCTCTTCTAATGTTTCCTAGTGCGGCTAATGGCATAGCTTTCATCCAGTCTCCCTAGCCACAAACCTCAGCATCATTTCTGACTTTTCCCTCTGCATTTCACCCTACATAGAGCTATTCCCTAGTATTTTCTAACTCTATCCTGAAATACTACTGGAATCAGTTCTTTCCCTTTGGTTATCACTGCCTCTGCTCTCAGGGCCGTGCCATCTCTGCTGGACAGCTTCAGGTTCTCGCCTCCAGCCTGTCCACCTTCAGCATAGGTACCAGTTATCTCTCTAAATTACAGATCCAAGCACATTACTTCTTCTGCTCTTAATCCTTGAGTGGCTTCACACTGTCTTGAGAATAGACTTCAAACTCATTAACATGATATTCAAAGCCTAACAAAGGGTGGCTCTTCATCTTACTTTCCTTTTTCAACTCCCTTCATTCCTGGCCACCCATGAACCCTGTGTTCCTGTCACCTTTTACTTTCAAATATTTCAGCATTCTTTTCCCTTGGGCTGTTTTGCCCATAACTGCCTTTCTCACTTTGTTTTCACAATCCACACTCTTAAGTCTCAGATCAAATATCATTGGCTCTGGAAAGCTCTCTTTATTCAGTCAAGCTTAATTGCCCTGTACTCTGTGTTCCTATTGAATTTGTGTACACATTTATCATAGTCCAGATTATTTTCTAAATTGTTTAAGATGCAGTATATCTGGTGAGACTCTATACATTTTAAGGGGACCAAAGTGGCCATCTGTCTTTGTAGACACAGAATATGTAGCAGATTTTCTTAGTTTGGCGTGATGGGCTTGTGACTGCAAACTAAATGAGATAAAATTTTGAAAGCCAAAGCACAAAGTATCACTGCAGCCTCTGCAGAGATCTGACCCAGCAAGGATGACTTAGCAGCCAAAGGCAAGGACCCATATTCAATAGTGACACCAGATGGTAGCAACAGAAGTGATGAAAATTGTAAACTGAGGCTCACAGTGCCCTGATCAAACTCTCTAATTTTGTCTTGTGGATTTCAAATGGTCCTCTTTGAACTGAATAAGCAACTCTGCCCCCAGATTTCTGCTGGAGAAAGAGTTTAGATAATTCAGGCATGGGGCAACTGGATTATTAAAAGTGTGACCATATTTGTACTGCAAGCTGGTTAGGCAGGTTATCCAGGTTACACTTGGTTGTGTCTCCTCGACCACCCTGTACATATCTGCAAAGTGGGGCCCTTGTGGAATAATCTTTATATCTCCCTGCTGATGAGAACCGTGATTTAAACATTGTAAATATTTGAATTGAATTGCTTCTGCCCTATGTTTATTTTAATATTTATAACGACAGTCATAAAACAAGTAACGTTTTAAAGTTTTTTGTCAAAAATATTTTGCATTTGTAAATATTCCTGTAGAAGGTATGGGCTGCTTGGGAGCGCTGCCTGTGCTCTTTGGGACCTCAAGCTGCAGTTACTACTGTAGTAAATTCAGTTAACTACTGCAGCACAATGCCATTAGCATTAATATAAAACCCCGAGAGATAGAGTATCATTACATTAAAAAAAACTATTTTGTCTACTTAGGTTGGCACTGGAGAAGATTGCCCCACAAAAGCAGTTTGCAGTTCTCTAGTTGCCAAGTTTTGCAAATTTGCTTGGCCTTGCTCTCTTATATAGAAATTGGTGACCCTCCATTGCAGTTTAAAATATCATTTTTCTTGTTTAGAGAAGAGGTTTCTAAGTGCACCCTACTACTGGAGAATGTTTATGCTGACATCCTATAATTTAGAATATGTAGCTGTGCTCCCAGGGACTTGTGCTGGCTCAGCCTTTCCCCTCAACTCTTCAAAGAGACTTTTGTTCCAGATCCACATGGTTTCTATTGTTAGTTCCCTTTCCCTATTACTGTTGTCTGTTTATGTGAAAGGAGGGTCAGTGAATTGCTTGAGCTTTCATTTTCATGCCCTGTATGAAACCATGTGCTCTATATTCTAATGGGAAATACACATAGGGTGTAGTCCTGTAGCTGAAATTTACAAGAAGTTTTGTTAAAGAAAATACAGAGGTATTTTGTAAGGAAAGTAGTGTTGATCTATCTACATTATCTATGTATATATGTAAGTATGTACATTTACATCTATCTATTTATCTATCAATCATCTGTTAACTATCTACTGGTGTGTTAGCAAATAAGCTGGTAAACAGACTCTCCAGGAAAAAAGAAAGCTCTAGTTTGTAACATTTGCACATTTCCATGGCATAAATACTCCCACCATGGCTCATTGTAAGCTATCAATATGACATTGTTGAATACAGAGCTGGGAAGTGATACACAGAAACCTTTGTATAGTATTTTTACCATACAGTTACAACAAATGTAAATAACTTTAAAAGCATAGATAAATGCAAAATATAGTAAAAGAAGTAGGAAGTAGTCAGTTCTGAGTATTTATTATATTTGGTTTTTTTCAGATTTACAAATTTTGATAATATATTTTATTCATTTTTTTGTTTTATTTTTTAAAAATTTTTATTGGAGTATAGTTGATTTACAGTGTTGTGTTAGATTATCTTCATTTTAAATGCCATTTTTTTACTGTAAGTTCATGTAATTTAGTTTTTTCACAAGGCTCTGTTTAAGAACTGCTTGCAGAATTCCTGAAAATATAGTGACTGGCTCTTGCAAGCTGGTATAAAGTGGCCCCAACACAATACTGTATTAATCTATTTCTATCCACTTCTTCCTTTTTCTAAGAAGGGTAGGCCCTTGTGGTTGGGAGATCTTTGTTGAACTTCGTGGTTGGGGGTTAGGTAAACAGGTCTGGAGGAAGAAGCAGAAGTAAATTGCAGAGTGTAATAAAGGATGGAAGCTTTTGTGTATGGCGTGGTTAGGTGCTAGAATTATGGGGGATCAGAGGAAAGGTTTACATTTATTTCTGTGATAATTATCTTTCAAGTTGTCAGAGTAGAATGATTGAAGTCTTCAGGAATGTGTCCGTTATACAGCATAACACACTGTAGTTTGCCATGGGGTATTTGATGCAAGTCCCTTTTTCCATTTCTTATATGAAATACTTAGTAAAATCTACATTGCTTAGTAATGTCTTTCTTGGGAATGGATTCTTCTTGGAGAGGGAAGTAATATAGAGTTCTGTATCAAAGTTGAAGTGGGGCAAAAGCTGAGACTGCTTTCTGGGTTACAAGAGATATTTGAAAATGGTGTATCTAAGACTGAAAATTAAATCACATTAGCTGAAGTACAGAATCATTTGTTAAAATCTAAAATATAAGCAGCATAGCATGTGCTTCAGAGTACAGATTTTATAGCCTAACTTTTGGAGTTTGATTATAGATTCTACCACTTATTATCTGTGTGACTTTGGGCAAGTTATATAATACCTCTGTGTTTTGGTTCTCTTGGCTCTAAAACAGGAATTTTAATAATAGATGTTGTATTGGTTTGAGGATTAAATGAGTTATACGTAAAGCACTTAGAATAGTTCCTGGCACACTGTAAATTATAGGATTAGCTATTATCTATAATTGGTCTAGGGACTTAGGAATATGATTAATTAGAATATAATATATATGAATATTATGTATGCTGGGTTTCTGAGGGGTCCCAGTAAGGACCCTCTTCCCTGTTTGAGTTCTGAACTAATTGAGGTATAGGAAACAAAAGTGATAACCATGGAGGAATCCATGGAATTACCCTTATTACTGATAACGGTGATAAAGCACACTGTACTTGCATCTGTAGAAGAGTGGGCTTCCTAATCCAGAAACTTAAAATTAGGCAGACTTGCCCAGCCAGTGGCAGCCCTAGAACTCTGCAAGCATCCTCTTTGGGGCCAGACCCTTTCACCATGTGGCTGAGGGCAGAGCAGAGCACACAGTGCCTGGGGGTATGCTGACTTCCAGAGGAAAGGGGAAGGGAAGAGACTGGGCTCTGCGTGCCTGACTTCTACTTCCACACTCATCAGTCAAATGATTTTACTCTTTGGTCAGTGGCTCCATGGTCACATGGCAGAGAGAAGCCAGGATTATTCCATAACTGGAGCTCCTTCCCCTCTATATCAGTGTTCAACCAGTAACGCAGAAACTACTTCTGGTGTTTTATTTTTTTTACTTCCGGTGTTTTTAATAGAGCACATTTAATTTGGTTATTCAGGCCACAAAGGGGTTCAGAGATTCAGCTGGGGATGGTGAGATAACTCAGGAATTTATAGCAGCAGGAAGACATTGCCTACCTTCACCAAAGGGAGGAGGTGCTGTTTGGCAGAGACCAGGGGCTGGAGTTACCCCCAAAGAAGCTGGAACCCTGGTGGGTCTGTCCAGGAGGAGCTGGAACCACAGAGGTACTGCCTGAGGTGGAGAGACAGTGGGAGAAATACCCTGGTCTCTCCTTTCCCAGCCTTGCATCCGTCTCCAGCACCTGGGAAACACAGCCTGCAGCGGTGAGCCCCGCTGCTATATAGAGCAGAGAGGGGAAGGGACGGAATAGATCCGGGGACAAACGGGGACTGGCATGTGCGCGCATGCGCATGCACACACACACGCACACCCCTTCTATTTCGTGCTACTTTGCTTTTGGACTCTTTGGACTGTGTAGATCAAAATACTCATTCAGAAGGTATGATTTTTTGACATTACTTAAAAACACTGTCTATGGAAGTCAATTGAAGAAAGCTGAAAATCAATATGCAATTTGGCCCTAAATTCTCAAAATTCTGGTGAACCTCTTCTGCAATATTTGTAGGTGATGCACTTCCCGACTACTCCCTAATAATGTCAGATTATTGCCTAAATTCTTTATTGTTTGTGGTCCTTTTGAAGATAGGCTCAGATAATATTCTATACTGTACTCGGAGTCCGACTTGATACAAGTGGAACAACGCCAGCGCTCCACCTCTTCACCTCCTCTGCGTCAGCTAATGGGCACCGTCCAGCCTTGCTGCCTCCATGAAGTCTTCATGCACTGTGGCCCTCATGGAGAGGCATTGCTGAACCTATTACACTTATTTTTGGTATTTGCCTTGTGCAATTATGTGTTTATTTGTCGTAACCTCTGTATCATTCTCCTTAAGAATTGGCTTGTCATAAAAGCCTGTCATGGACTCCCCGTGGAGCTAGCTGCTTAAAGCCAAATTGTGTGCATCTAGTTTAAAAGTCCATCATTATGCTGTTGCTGAACAAAGTTTTCTTGAAATCAGTTCATTTTCAGACTGTTTAGTACTCATAGGCCATTTCTGAAGATTTGGAACCAAAACAACGAAAGAAATGGAAGCCTTGGATTGCATTTACTCTCCAGAGAATTGTGAGGACTCTGGAACAGAGCTGTCCACTGCCAAGGTCTGGTATGAGAATCAGTCTATAGTAGAGAGGTTAAGAGCCAGAAGGCCTGGGATTAGATCCTGATGTAAAAAAGATGAGCAAATGACAGGACCACTATATGCCTTGATTTCTTATGTGGAAAGTGGGGCTAAAAACAGTACCTTCCTCATTATTGTATTCTATGAGATTACCCATGCTTATTACTTGCCTCACTGCCTAGGGCTCAGTGTTAGTTATTATAATTCAGTATGCCTGTTGTTTTTTGAAGTTCGTTTTTAGGTAAAATTCTCAGAAATATAAAAGGTTGAGGTCCTACTTTCTGGAGAACAATATAGCTCATATGCTTAACTGCAGAACTGCATCAGGGAGCAGAGAAACTGAGCAGCTGCCTGGGGCATCAAACCCTAAGGGATGGTAAAACATCACTGTAATTGTAGCAAGAGGGAGAGAGAGAGAAGTGTGAAGACTGGAGCTCCTTTAGTGGGGCTATGGCATTTTAATGGAAGGGGTGCCTGAATAAGGCCCTTGAGTTAGAAGAGTGGGAAAACCCCAAGGGCTATGTTTACATACTGATAGGTAGCTCCTCCATCACCTTCTCAGGAAGAGGCCCAGGTTAACTGCAGGGATTTCACTTTGCTGACGCAACTTTGGGCCAGTTTAGAGCAGCAGTGAAAAGACTGAGAGCGTCCCTAGATGGTCTTTCTCCTCTCCTCCCCCCAGCGCCACTAAGCTCCAGAATTCCTCAAAAAATGGTATCAAACAATAGTTTCCCAGAATGGGGCACCGATATATTAGCTCATTTGGTGTATGTGTGTAACGCCATGGATTATTTCAGTGGGGGAACGTGTAAATCAGTCAAGGACCAAGGGCTTTGAACGGGGTCCATATAAAGAATTGCTAACAAGGTATAAAAGTTGTTAACTAGGTAACAGAAAGGGCCACAAGAGAATTCTGAGGTGTTCGGGAGGTAGCAATTGCAGGAAGCAGCTAAGGCTGAGGGGACAAAGGACAGAGGCTGGAGTTACTAAAATTCAGAGTGTTTGAAGACACAACCTGGAGAGCTGAAACTCAGACCTCTGAGGAAGCGTTGCTGCTAAGCTGGTTCTGATATTTCTGAGCTTGGAGGGGGGCCTGAGGAAGCAGTGCTGCCTGGCTGAAGAGTCTCAGGGATGGGGTGAGAGTCTCGGGACGGGGTGGGATTTGATCAAGCTGGCCCTTCAAGTGTTGGAAAAAAATGCCAACTGGGCTCAGCTGTTACTTCAAGAAAGAACTGCCCTCAGGGTGAAGAAACACTAGGGTGATGCTCACAGGAATAGGAAGCAGGTAGGAAAGAGCGAGCCTCTTCTTCCTCCTCCAGCCTTGCTGCCTCCCTCTGGTTTCCCTCTTGGCGGGGCCCAGTCCAGGTGGCAGAGCAGGATATAAGGAAGGGAAGGTTTGGAGCCCAGAGAGAGTTACTTCATAACTGGGACAGAAATACTGTGAAACACAGAACAAGCCACTTAGTAGATACTGGTGACTGGGTCTTGGGCAAATACTTTACAGGGTATCTACTCCATGCTCCTGGGAGTACAGAACTGAATAGGACCTGTCTCTGCCCTAAGAAAGGAGGGAAGGAGGCTGATTTATAGGATAAATGATGGTGTAATGTGAAACAGTTATGATCATGGGAGCATAAAGATGGGAGTCAACTGAATAGGTAGTGAACCTGGTCATCTTTTCTTCGTTAACTAGATGCTATTTAGGTAGCTTAATTATATGAAAATAGAAAAGCAGCATCCATTACTGGTGCCATTTTAAAGGTAATCAGTAAAGATCGTGTGGCACAATTTTGAGTATTTCCTTATAAACGTTTCCTCCAACTTAATCTCCTCCAATTTGTCAAACCAGTATAATTTACTAGTGTTTATTTATTCATTTTAATTTCAGAGTATTCTGATGTCAAATTTAAGGTATTTCTTCATTCAAGGAAATAACTATACATTAATTTTGTTGAGTGTTACCTTTTAGTATTCTACTAAAACAGGATATTTCATAATTCTTGAGTCATCTTGGTACAGGTAATGTTCTTGTGATATTTTATAAAGGTATTCCAATTTACTTGCATTTATTAACTTAGCTACAAATATTTGCTTTGTATTTCACTAGATTCTGGGGAAACATAGATTGAATAAGATGGGCTGTGGCAGACTCTTGGTTGCTAACACGTGAACCATTCTGCCACCACTTCCTTCCCTACAGAGCCCAGATTTTGTCTAGGTGTTGGGGATTATAAATCCAGTCCGGGGCAAATCATGGTTGGTTTAAGACAATTTTACTAATCCTGTTCCCCTTTGCTAATGGTTGAGGTTGGGGTTTGTGACCAATTCTGACCAATCCATTTTAAGGTAAATTCTGCTGCAGGCTTCTGGGAAATATTTCCTTCCCTGGTCAAATGTCTTATTGGACATTTTTGTTTGAAGACATGATATTTGAGGTCATGGAAGTTATCTGAAAACCCTAAGAAAACAGCTCTAAAAATCACAGAAATTCCAACTGGAGTCCAGTCATTGTTGACCCACTGAATTAATCACCCTGGACCAACCTAATTTTCTACTTATCTTTATTTGAGATAAGAATACCCTTATTGTTTAAGCCATTTTTAGTGGGGTTCTGTTTTAGATGAAACCAAAGTAACCTAAAATAATATACATGGTCTCTATCTGACACAAATTTTTACATTTTTAAAGGGTTCTAAAAAAAGTAGTGTTTCGCTGCACATATATCATTCTAAGTTGCCAAGTGGAGGTCTCAGGGAGTAGATACAATGTAAAACTACCAATAGGGTATCTTGCTCAATAAGGGACCCTCTCTCCTTTTTCATGATATACATTTTTTTTCTTTTAATTCTCAAGTGGATGAGATTTTGACCTGAAAATCCACCCAGAACTCTCCACACCCCTCCCCCATCCCTGCCTCCCTGAAGCTGTAATTCCATGTTGAGTTTTATTTTTATGAAGCCATCTATTTTATTTTATTTATTTAGCTATTCCCAAGCAAAAAACCCACCAAAACCAAAACCACAACAGCCAAACAAAAAAAACCCCAAAATAAACAAACCAAAACTCCCTCAAACCCAGGTGCTTGTTACATTGTTCTTAAACCAAACAAAGCTGTTAACAGGGTGAAGAGTCAATATACAAAGTATTCATGAAAATTATATGAAGCCACTCTAAAAATATCATTAGGGCAAATCCATTTGTGATTCATATTCTTGACAACAAATAACTGATGAAACTCATTGATTGACTCTTCATCCCATGGTGGTAGCTCTTAGGGACCCCCCCCTTCTGTCTTTTTTAAAGGGAGTCATCCCCATGGCCATGCAATAGACTGGGGAGCCTTCTCGTTCCTATAGGGTGTTCTTGGCCCTGCTCTGCCTACCTCCTTTTCCTTCTATTAGAGATCTCTTAGATAAGGTATGTCTGGACTTCCTTGGAACCACCAACTTGCTCCTGAAAGAAAGAATTTTTAGGAAAGTTCAGACAGGTAATTTATGGCTTGCCATTCACTAGGCATTTTTTATGAGTACAGACATCCAGTGTTGGGGTGATGTTTGGAAGGGCATCCCTGGAGGCAGAGAGCAGGGTTGTGACAGCATTTATGTGGTTACCGTTTCTTGCTGTCAGAGAGGATGCTCCCTGGGTGTATCTGATCTGAAACTAACCCCACAATAAACTATTTGATTTTGTCATTTGCTCAGTATCTCTGGCCCACTGCTGTAAACTCTTCTAAATAAATTAACCCTAAAAAACAAATTGACGAATGATGTGACTAGAAAATTTACGAAAGAAGACGTACAAATAAGAAGTGAGGAAAGTGTTTAACCTAACTAAAAAATAAATTAAAATAAATATAGGGAAATATTATTTTCTGTTTATCAAAGTTACAAAGATTTAAAAGTAATAATAGCTGGTGAGAGTTGGTGATACAGTCTCAAGTACTGCTTGAAGATCAACATATACATCTTTAGGAAGAATTTTAGCAATGCATACTAAATTTTCAAAAATATTCTTACATTTCAAATTAGCTGTTCCCATCCTAAGCTATTTTATTCCATTTCTGTTGATCCTAAAGAAACAATTTTTAATGTAGAAAAATCTACATATAAAGCTGTTGATTACAGCATTATTTGTCAATATGTACAGTTATAATCAACCTAATTATTCAACTTTAGGGGAGGTGTAAATATATTTTGGTACATCTGCAAATATGAAAATTATGCAATATAAAAATCATGGTGATACTACAATTTTGTATTCAGTATTAAAGGCTATTGTTATAATGTTAACAAAAAATCAAAATCAAAATTGTGTATACTTTATATTATAGCTTTACTATGAAAAATCCTATAAAATTGGAGAAAATATGACAAAGATTTTAGCAATGATTTCCTTTGAATATGAATGATTAGTATTTTCTCCTATGTATTTTTCTGTATTCTATAAATTTTCTACCATAAGTATATATTACTTTCATAATCAGGAAGGAAATAAACAGTTTAAGAAAAAGTTTAACACTTCTCTTATAAGAACTACTTCCCTCTGTTCTCTAAAGAAGATTTTCCAACTGCTTTTACTTTTAACCTTTAAAAAAATCATACTGTATAGCACAGGGAACTGCATTCAATATCCTGTGATAAACCATAATAGAAAAGAATATGAAGAAGAATGTATGATATGTGTAACTGAATCACTTTGCTGTTCAGCAGAAATTAACATAACATTATAAATCAACTATGCTTCAATAAAATAAATTTTAAAAAAAGAAAACATCAAGCTACTACAGTGTAAAGCTTTTTTAGGTCTCTAGGTTTGAAAGGTACAATGAAAAACAAAGGAATTTGCTGCAATTTTGTTCTTTTTCCAATTGTCATGACAATGCATTTATAACGGGCAATTTTCTATTCTCTGGAAAACTAAGTATATCACATTAAAAACAGATTTCTATCTGGTGTCTTAGAACATTTCCTATTGTTCAAACGATGTATCGGCAGTCTTTTCAATATGTCTTTCCTTTTTACAGTTTGATTTTCCTGTTTTTTGTAAAATCTGCACTTCTGTTGAAGACTAGGTAGATACAGCACGCCTGCTGGCTGTGGAGCAGTCGATGAAGGAATAGGGAATGGGTAGAATGAAAGCTATCAATAGCGGGCATGTGAGAGCACACTCTTGGCCTCTTTGTGCCTTTTGAGGATTGCGTGGGTGCCTTAGGGCCATGTCTCTGAGCAATTACAAGCTAATGGTGTGTGTCATCCCATGTATACATTAAGGAAATGTTATTTAGTCCTCTGGTCCCCTTTCCAGTTTGTATGTATATGTAAAATCTTTAAATTTTATTTATTTCTGATTTTTAAAATGATACATTCTCATTTAAACACTGGAGACATATATACTAGATTCCTATTGCTGCTGTAACAAATGACCGTAAACTTAGTGGCTTAGTACAAACTTACTACCTTAAATTCTGGAGATTTGAGGTCCAAAATGAGCCTCACCGGGCTAAAATCCAGGAAATGGAAGAGCTGCATTCCTTTCTGGAGGTTCTTGGGCAGAATCCATTTTCTTGCCTTTCCTGGTTTCTGTAGGCTGCCTGTACTCCTTTGTTCATTGTCACCTGCCACTTTCCCCACCAGCAATGGCCAGTTGAGTCTTTCTCAAATGGCATCGAAACCACAGAAATGTGTCTCAGGGGGCTCCAAGGAGCCCTGGTTCTTTATGTCTAAGTGCAGAAAGAATTCAGTGAGAGGCAAAGTGATAGAAAAGAAACGATTTACTAGAATAGGATGCTTGTGAGGTTTACAAGCGGGTGGGCAAGAGGGTGCTGCCCTGTGAACTTGGTGAGCTACAGTTTTATAATCAAAGGCAAAGTGGGGAGGGGGAGAAGATCACCTTCTTCCTTATTCTTGAGCAGATGTCAAGCTTCCATCATCAGTTCCTCCTCCTTGTTGGGTAGGGGAGTTTTCTTGTCCCTACATGGTCAAACTGGGACTGTCATAGCGCAATGGAAATGAGCAAAAAGGCGGCAACATATGCTAAAAATGGTAAATCATCTCAGGTTTCAGTGTAATGTCACCTTTTCCTTATATTTTTATTTTTAGTGTGCACAGAAGAGCATGTCCTAGGGATCATTAACTTACTGACCTCACTGGGCAGGATGCGGATCCCATTTCACCACTGTTTTATTATTTTGGGGCAAGTTTCATGCTTCTATTGCATGGTTTTGTTGGTAGGCAGGCCTGCTTTCTTGAGTGATCATTAACTTACAGGGGTCTCCCATACTTTTTTCTTTACTTATGATCCCTTAGTGGGATTAACTATTTAATCACTTACTTGGTCCCTTTACTCTGTCCCTATCAGCATCACACTGGCTCTGAGTCTTCAGCTTCCCCCTTCCACATTTAAGGAGTCTTGTGTTATTGAGTCCACTGATAATTCAGGAGAACCTCCTTACTTAATGTCAAATACTAGCCACCTTAATTCTATCTGCAACCTTAATTCTTTTTTTGTCATGTAACCTAACATATTCATGGATTCCAGCATTTCAGACACAGACATCTTTCAGTTGGGGGACAGGGGGCATTATGCTACCTTCCACAGAAGAGTTCCAGAAATGTAAAGATATGTAAATAAAATCCTTAACTCACGTCACCAAAGGTAACTACTGTTAACATCTGGGAAAATGTTTCGTCTTATGATTTCGTGAAATCATGACCTAATTGATTTAAATACATAATGGGGACTTGAAATATTTTTTGAGTAGATAATATATATTCTCATAATTGGAATATATAAAAGTATTCACTAAAAAGTCTCTGTCTCCCTACCAAAGGTAATGACTTTTAGTAGTTTCCTGTGTGTTCTTATAGGTTTTTAATGTAAATATATGTACACTAACATCATTGTTCTTTGTTTCATATCTGGTCCTTACCTTATCCTAGAGTTGGAATGGACATAGGGATAATAGTAATGACTAATATTTGTTGAATATTTACTATGTGCCAGACATTGTAACAAGTGTAATACATTTAATCTTTGCAACCCTAAGTGTAGGTTCTACTATTATTTTTATTTTTAAGATGCAGAGCCTAAGACATAGAGAAGTTAAGTCATTTACCCATGGTCACTTACCTGGTAAATTAAAAGCTGGGGTTTGAGCCCAGATAGTCTGACTGTAGAGCCCTCATGCTTAATTCCTATTCTCTATTCCCTATCCTATATGATGAGTACATTACTTGCTAATTTAAAGAGTTGGTGAAAATTTTTGTGATCTCTAAAAATCCCCATAAAAGTGACCACATTCATATGCCTGCTTCAAAATGTCATGTGTTTCTGAGGAGGTGTGTCTGACACTCTTGGTTGGCTGCCCAAGAACTATACCCAACAGCCATTCCCAATGGCTTTCTCCCTTACTGGTGCCCCCAGTAGAGCTGACAAAGCAGGAACTTGCTCTCAAAACCTCTATGGAGCAAGGACTAGCTATATGGCTCAGTTCTAGCCAGAGAGACTGGGAAAATTTTCTGAGAGACTTCCGAGAAATATTTCATTCCTGGCGACATGACAAAGGCAAGTCAGGAAACTTCTCTCTCATTCCTCCGTCCACTCCTTTGCCCCACTTGGGACATGACCACATGGAAATATGATATTCAGAGCTAAGGCAGACCTCTTGCAGCCATTCAGGGGCGATTAAGAGAATTTCAGAGATTTTGACATAACCCCTGATGTTCTGGATTTACCAAACTTGGCACCAGCTCTCTGCAGACTTCTTGTTAAGCCAAACAGTAAGGAGTATTATATTTCAAGCCCCTGATTTTTCTATTACTTGCAGCCAGACACAGCCTAACTAATATGGAGCTCAGTAGTGCTGCTCAAGAGAAAACATCCGGAGTGTACAGTAAAATCACTGCCCTACCTTTTAAGAGGCATATGGACAAATTTGTAATAAAACAGGAAAGCAGCATACATGGAAGGGGTTTTGAGACCTTGTTGTAGGAACTGGGTGGAATTATCCTGGAAAGGATGTCAAAGAAGGGGATATAAGTGTCGTGTGCTTGAAGGGCTTTCTGGTAAATTGAAGATGTGGCTGCAGATTCTTCCCATCCCTGTGCGTGTCACCTTGCAAAGTGGCGTTTCTCTTCTTCTTTTTAGTAGAAGTAGTGGTGATGTTTTTTTCTCTGTTCCTTGAATCTCCGCTTGGCCATGTGTATTCGTTTCCTAGGGCTGCCATAACAAACTACCACAAACTGGGTGGCTTAAAATAACAGAAACTTTTTCTCTCATGGTTTTGGAGGCTAGAAGTCTGAAATCAAGGTGTTGGCAGGGCCATGTTCTCTCTGAAGGCTCCAGGGCAGAATCTGGTCCACGCCTTTCTCTTAGCTTCTGATGTTGATGGTAATCCTTGGTCCCCTTCGGTCATCACACAGCATTCTCCCTGTGTGTTTCTATGTTTCTTCTTTTCTTCTTATGAAGATACAAGTCCTGTTGGTCAGAGCCCCACCCTATTCCAGTGTGACCTCACTTTAACTTAATTACAACCGCAGTAATCCTGTTTCCGAATAAGTTCACGTTATGAGGTTCTGGGAAGGACATGAACTTAGCTCTCTAGCCCAGTACACTCATGTGATTTGCTTTGGCCAGAAGGATATTAGCAAACATCGTGCATCAGAGGCTGAAAAAGTATTGTTCTTTGGAACCCTGAGATAATGATGTGAAGAAGCCCAGAGTGGCTACTAAAGGATGAAATACCATGTGGAGCAAAGACAAACTGTCCCAGCTGAGGTCACCTCTAGAACCAAGAGCCTGACAACTGCCAGACATGTGAATCAGGCCACTCTAGACCATCCAGCCACATCTGAGCCAGCCAGTGGAAGAATTACTCAGATGAGAGATAATAACTATTTGTTGTTCAGGATGTTGGAGATGATTGGTTATCCGGAAAAAGCTAACTAATATGGGTTGTAATGTGATAAGGAGATTTAATTTGATTGTGGACATTCTAGAGAGCAGAACAGTCTTGAGATTCTTGCCAACGTGTTTTTTTTTTTTTTTTTTTTTTTTTAATTTTGGCCTCACTGCGTAGCTTGCAGAATCTTAGTTCCCTGACCAGGTATTGAAACTGGGCCCACGGCAGTGAAAGCACTGAGCGCTAACCATTGGACTGCCAGGGAATTCCCGCTTGCCGACTTTGAAATGCTGTGGTCTTAGGATTGGTTTTCTGACCAGCACCTGAAAGTAATAGAAAGGCAGATTTTATTGAATCAAAGTAAGGACTTTCTAATAACTGGATCTGTCAAACAATGTAGCTGGCTGCCACCTGAGGGGAGTGTTATAAAAACTTGATGTTGTTTGGGAGACTGTGTTAAAACCTCTAATATCCATTTCAAATCTAAGACTTTAAGGAAAAATAGTTTGGATTTTAGAGTTTTAGAAATGGGAAAATAATCATTGATGATTTAGTATTCTTTTTTTTTTTTTTTTGCGGTGTGCGGGCCTCTCACTGTTGTGGCCTCTCCCGTTGCGGAGCACAGGCTCCGGACGCGCAGGCTCAGCGGCCATGGCTCACGGGCCCAGCCACTCCGCGGCATGTGGGATCTTCCCGGAGCGGGACACGAACCCGTGTCCCCTGCATCGGCAGGCGGACTCTCAACCACTGCGCCACCAGGGAAGCCCGATTTAGTATTCTTTTAATGCATTGTTCATGCCAGAAATTATGGAAAGGCCAGAAATTACTCAGCATACTCTGTAAAATTCCCAGTGTCTACTGGCATGATTGCACATATTCCTTCTAAATTGAATCTTGGGCTAAGAGTTGGAAGGGAGCCTTTGACTTTGGGTTTCTATACTGCCATCCCCATTTCATTTTGTCTCTTGTAGTCCCCCAGGCTAGAAACACTTTGGTTTCCTGCCAGCTGGTGCATCAGTATAGAAGTAACCTGGCATTGGGCCAGGACTGAAAGTGGTGGACTAAAGCCAGAGATAGAGCCACAAGGCAACCCTCTAGAATGATGTCATGTATCTCCTGACATAACACCAAAAGGAGGATAATGAAAATAGCCAGAGAGAAATGAACAAGCTGCTAGTAAGATGCTTTGGATGGCTTCTAAGAAACACAGGTATAGGGGATAGAACATTCTTGGGATGTTGTACATTGAGTATAGTTATGCTAGATAAAACATAAAGAGGATATAATTCATAAATGTGCTAGTCCTGTTTTATCAGCCAATATTAGACCCTTGTCAGGCTTTAGCTATAGTAAGATTTTCTGTGCTATCTCAGGAAAGTAAAAAACTTCTTTAAGCTTCTTTCTTAGAGGAATTGGTCTTAAATGATTTCTAAACTTTTGTATAAGAGTAAAATTCTATTACTGCCTAGAGGCATTACTCTCAGATGTTAAAGTGAGGGCTCAAAAATTCATTTATATTTCATTTAGAATGTTGAAATTATAATTCATTGAATGCTTCCTGAATGCCTGGCACTGAGAAAAGAAGTTTGCATCTCTTATCATTTGTATTTATCACAATGACCATATTATACAAATGAAAAATCTAAGGCTTAGAATTGTCACAAAATTAGTAAATAGATTTCTGTGCTTCAGTTTTCTCATCTTTAAAATAGATATTTATCCTAGTTATAACTTATCAGTTTTGTGTATATTAACAATTATTGGCAAAGAATACACAGAAAACAACACCCTAATATTTTATAGTCTGTAATTTAAAATTATTTCAGTATAAACAGTGTTATCTGAGTGCATGTATAAGTAACCTCTGTACCTTAGGGATGGCATCTGAAAGACCCTAGGAAGAACCAACAGCCATCCAGAGGGAGTTACCTAGTATCTTATTCAGCTTGGGCTGTTATAGTAAAATGCATAGCCTGGGTGGATTAAACAACAAACATTTATTTCTCAGAGCTCTGGAGGCTGTAAAGTTGAAGATCAAGGTGCCAGCGGATTTGCTGTCTGGTGAGAGCCCTTGTTTGCAGAGGCTTGCTTTCTTGATGTGTCCTCACCTAGCAAAGGGAAGGAGGGCTCTGGTCTCTTCCCCTTTTTATAAGGGCATTAATCCCATCGTGGAGACTCTATAACCTCATCTAAACCTAATTATCTCCCAAAGGCTCCCACCTCCAAATACCATCACATTGGGGATTAAGGCTTCCACACATAATTTGGGGTGGGAGGGACACACAATCATTTAGTCTATAGCACTTAGCTTAAATATCATTCTCAAAATCTCAGAATGATACAGTCATTATGGAAAACAGTGTAGTGGTTCCTCAAAAAATTAAAAATAGAACTACCATATGATCCAGCAATCCCATTTCTGGGTATATATCCAAAAGAAATGAAAACAGGATGTCTTCATTTCCATGTTCATGGCAGCATTATTCACAATAGCCAAGATATGGAAACAACCTATGTCTTTTGACAGATGAATGGATAAAGAAAATCTAGTGTGTGTGTATATATATGTATATACACACACACACAAAATGGAATATTATGAAGCCCCTAAAAAGAAGGAAATACTGACATTTGTGACAACATAGATGAACCTGGAGGTCATTATGCTAAGGGAAATGAGCCAGTTAGAGAAAGACAAATACTGTATGGTATCATGTATATGTGGAATTAAAAAAAAAAAAGAAAAAAGCATCAATCTCACAGAAACAGAGAGTAGAATGGTGATTGCCAGGGTCTAGGGGGTAGGAGAAATGAGGAGAAATGAGGCAATATAGGTCAAAGGGTGCAAACTTTCAGTTATAAGTTCTGAGGAGCTGATGTACAGCATGGTGACTAGTATATACTTGAAATTTGCTGAGATTAGATCCTAAGCATTTCCATCACACACACACGAGTTAACCATGTGAAGTGATGGATATATTAAATAACTTGATTGTGATAATCATTTCACAAAGTATATCAAATCACCATGTTGTATACTTTTAATATATACAGTTTTATTTGTCAGTTATTCCTCAATAAATCTGGGAAAATATTTATAGCAGAGAGTTTGTCAATGGCATAAGGATGGTTGAAATAATTTTCCCTGGATAGATGAGCGGCATTCAGCATACATGGCTGGGTACAAGTTTGCATAGGCCCCGTTACTCTTGCACTAACTCAGCTGTCTGATACAACACCTTCAGTACCGGAGGCTAGATTCCGGCCCCTCACCCACACTGCATCTCTCGTTCCTGGAGGAGTATGTCCACCTAACTTCAAGGCTGATCAGTTCTGCTTTCAGAATGTGTGTGGGGTACACTGAAGTTTTCATGCAAGGTGTGAGTCAGTGTGGCTGGGGGCAGAGAGTGGCACTCTCCTTGGAAATACAAAAAGTGTTTTGGTGTTTGCTAACTAACTGTTTAAACATTCAGGAGAGTTGGGTTAAGTCTTGCTTTCATAGTCACATGGCACTTTATAATTAAGTTGTAGTAATTAAGGTATCTCCCACCTGCCACTTACTATCAAAACCTTCTGATATATACTAAAGAACTTGGCCATTGCTGTACAGCAGAATTGACTGAGGACAGTCAGACAGGGGACTGACGAACCATAAAGATGTACAGGATGACATCAGAGGAAGGAACTGAGAGATTCATACCAATTTCATTCCTGCCACTTTCCTTCTACTGAGCCTACCAGTGCTTTTCATTTATCTTTGAGTAATAGCATCTTCAGCATAATGACACACCCAGTAACTTTTTCCTTGCTATCTAATTTGGCTATGTGGCGATTTACATATCACAGACTGTACCATAGAAATGGGAAACATTTTGTATTCAAGATGAAGAGAGGAATCTACTTTAAAAGAATAAGAGAAACCAAATAGAACAAAGTTATGAATGTGCTCCGTTGCCCTCAGGTGTGACAAATCTCGTTTTTCTTAATTTTTTTAAAATCAGCTTTAATAGGTTTAGCCCCCACCCAGCAGAATTTGTGGGGAAAACCATCTTCAATCATTTTAAGGAACCCTCCCTATTTGAAGAAGCGCAGGAACTCTGAAGACTACTTCTGGTCTTGGTTTTTCATGGTCATCGCTGACCTGCTCTGTGGCCCCTTGAAGGTCAGGGGATCCATTACCCACAGTCCCGAAGTCTTTTCTTGCTCTATTCCATCGGGCCTTTTGCTCAGTATTCGAGGTACCTATGCACACCCACCTCTGAGAGGCCCTGCCATAACCTGGGACACTGGTGAGACATGGGAAGAGGACCCAGACCTCTGCTGTTCATGAAGTGAAAGCTCTTCTCAAGAAGCATTTCACTCTTCTGGGAACCAACCCTCCCTAGGCTTTACCCTCTCTTTCTATGTAAGGTTCAGAACAATAGCTGACCTTGTCACAGGAGGAGGGGCATGGGTTGGAACTTAAAGAATGGGTATTATTTAGGTAAAAAAGAAAAAAATAAATATGCGGATGGAGAGGAGAGAATACAATTGAGGAACGGTCAGGAGAGTTGTCTCTACAAATTAGGAGATAAAGATAAGGGTCTGATCAGATTATTGGATGGGTTTAAAAGCCAAGCTCAGGAATTTGGGACTCTTCCTGTAGTCAAGAAAGAGTTGTTGATACCTTCTAAGAATATGGAGAATTTTGTTTGCTTTCATTTGGTTTCATTTTAGGGAGACTTCCCTGGTCTCGTGGAAGGGATCACAGACAATACCAAATATCAAATAAACTGAAAGCCATGTACATTTGCCTTGGGATGGATGGCATTACATGTGTGGCTGGATCCTGTCTTGAGAGAGTTAGTTCCTATGACATATGCTGTAAGGAACTTGAAAATGAGAAGAGGAAAAAAAAGTTTCCAGGCTTCCCTGGTGGTGCAGTGGTTGAGAGTCCGCCTGCGGATTCAGGGGACACGGGTTCGTGCCCCGGTCCGGGAGGATCCCACGTGCCACGGAGCGGCTGGGCCCGTGAGCCATGGCCGCTGAGCCTGCGTGTCCGGAGCCTGTGCTCCGCAACGGGAGAGGCCACAACAGTGAGAGGCCCGCGTACCGACAAAAAAAAAAAAAAAAAAAGTTTCCTTCTTGCTCCATCGCCCTACCTTTTCTGCAAGACCCACCTAGTTCAGGAATTCTACAGGACTAGACATTTCCTGCACCTGAGAAAAATGAACAACACTTTGTTTTGAAAGCTTAGGCTATCCTACATTTGAATATTTTCACAATATAAATTTTCATCTTTTATTCCTAGCCACGCAGCTTGTAATTCTGTGCTCATGTCCAATCAGATAATCGTGTATCTGTGCCTTTTCGATAGTCTGTTTTCCTTGCATTAGTGATTCTGTATATGATGAGTGTGTAGGGATTAGTGAGTGAGTGAGTGGATGAATTTGTTTTCAAGCCATTAATGCCACTCTCTTCCTAGTAAACCTGGTTCTATTGTAGTCACCATTACAGTGACAGCTATTTTTAATGGTGGAAATGGGTCTATTCCTCACCTCTCTTAGGGCAGATAAGAAGCTGCAAATCATTGTTGCACATTCTTCAAGACCCAGGTCAAATGCTTCCTCTGTAGAATCTTTCTAAACCTTAGTCCCTTTCCTCTCCCTTGTTTACTCCCTCTAGTAATTACATGGTAATTTCCCTCTTCTACCCTTGCATGAACTTTGGTTCATTTTATGGAATTTATAACTTGTGACTCTTTATTTTGGTTTTCCAAAGTTACTTTCCTGTTTTACAGCTCCTGATATAAGCATTTGTTGAGTGATCAGACCAGGTCTGTCTTAGGGTGGCTGAGGGCTCTGAGGTTTCAGACCTCGTTGCAAATGTGTCTCAGGTTCTTGTAACTTTTGGTTGTGTCTAATGTCAAGAAACCCATACACACATGCTCTCAGGTTAAACAGCAACAACACAACGATGAAACTGATCCTATCCTCCCTCCATCAGCAGGGGTTAGAGGGAAGATCCCTAATAGATATCTGGTAGAATAACTGAGAAGAAGCAAGAGCCTGGCTCAGTAAGCTGAGTGTGCTCCAGGACGCTGGGTGGTTCTCTTCTGTTTAGCAAAGTGCTTTTTGAAACCTGTTGGACAGGATCAGCATGGTCAGAGAGCATCTTCCTGGTGGGTGGAGCTACCCTGGAGAGAGAGCGCAGTGTTTCCCTTTTAGGAAGCTTATTGAGTAGAATGTATGCCCAGCTGCTTCACTGCCCACTCCATGCCTGCTAAGAAATACGCTTGTTTGAAGTTCAAATCAACATGTAGCATCACAACAAAATAGTTCACTGTTCAATTACAAACTTCTAATAATAGCTAGCATTTGTGCTTGGTATGTGCCGGGCATTGTTCTAAACAGTCTACAGGTGTTAATATATTTGATCTGTACAAGACTCCACAAAGCAGGCACTGATGTTATTACCATTTTGTACAAGAGGCAAAAGAGATACAGAAAGGTCAGATGATTTGACCAAGGTCACATAGTTAATGCCAGAATTGGGATTTGTGCTCAGACATCGATTCCAGAGTCTGTGCGCCACTCAACAGTTGATTCTCCAACTGCATAAACCTGGGGAAAGACAGACCCCAGGGATGTTCTGGATTTTTCCTTCACCTAGAAGGTGTGTCCAGTCTTGAGATTCCCTGATTTATGTGGTCATGTCCTCTACTAGTTTGCAAAACTAATTAAGGTGCACATCAAAAACTTCCTGGGGCTCCAATTCAAAAGGAAATACTAAAATCTCACCGGAATGAATGGGAAGTATGGTGTTCATCATGTAACAGTTCCATAAATAATTTCTTACACAACCAGAAAAATGCATACTGTTGCTGCTCTCTACCTCTAACTACACGGGGCCAACAACTGGAAATTTTAAACAAGTTCCTCCCAGGTGCTCTTTATTCCCATGTAATATCTTTGGGATACACAGGTACACTGGGTTGTGCCGCCCACTCTGAAACCGGCCAGTGACAGTTCCCTAAAGTTGGCACACACAGACATCTAAAATTCTGGAATTGGGCAGTGCTATTTGATGAGAATAAGTGCTTTTTTGTATTATCTAAAGCTTGAATCTTTAAGTATGCCTCCCAAGACTTCATCTACTTTGAAACTTGCAAAAGAAAACTGAAAAGAGATCAGGAACTACAAGAAAGGAGGAACTATTTTGCCAACATGATAGCCGGAGGAAAAAGATCTTTCAAATAAATATTTGTTGAACAATTAGCTGTAACTAGAGTCTTGTGATCTACCTTGATCCTTAATGAGTATGACTTATTAACAGTATTTAATTATGAATGACGGAAAACTGTGAACAGGAAGAATTTTCCAAATAAAAGCAAATTTTTTATTTTTTGGCTGCGTTGGGTCTTAGTTGCAGCACACAGGATCTTCGTTGCGGCATGTGGGATCTTTTGTTGTGGCGTGTGGGCTTCTATCTAGTTGTGGCGTGTGGGCTCCAGAGTGCATGGGCTCTGTAGTTTGCAGCATGTGGGCTCTCTAGGTGAGGCGCATGAGCTTGATAGTTGTAGCGCGCGGGCTTGGTTGCCCCGCGGCATGTGGGATCTTAGTTCCCCGATCTGGGATTGAACCCATGTCCCCTGCATTGGAAGGAGGATTCTTTACCACTGGACCACCAGGGAAGTCCCAAAAGCAAATGTTAATTATAGTTTTAATGAATGATTTTGGAATAAAGAAAATATATAATTTTATTAATAGGATATGTTTCTTTCCACTGCCACTAAATAAATATTGAATAAACATTTAAAATATTATTTGTCTGTGCAGGGCATCTGTGTCAGGTTGTCCCTAATAGCATGTGAGCTCCTTTATCCCTGATTGTGTCTTTACGTCATTGGTATTATTCAACAAGTTTTCTTGAATGTGTGCATAAATGAATTATTGAAATAGATCTGTACAACTTTGATATGTAGAGGTCCTCTCTAATTTGAATGTTTTTTTTCTTCTTTTTGTATGTCCTGGATAATTGAGTTTGTATACCATCTGAGCAAATAAATTATCTTAATTCCTGTTATATGTTGAGTTGTTTATCCCTAAAATTCATATGTTGAAGTCCTAACCTCTCACACCACGGAATGTGACCTTATTTAGAATAGGGCTGTTGCAGATGTCATTAGTTAAAAGGAGGTCATATTGAAGTAGGGAGGGCCCTGAACCAGTATGACTGATGTCCTTATAAAAAGGGGAAATTTGGACACAGCCATGTACACAAGGAGAATGCCATGTGAAGACAAAGGCAGAGATCAAGGTGATGCTTCTACAAGCCAATGAATGCTATAGATTGCTAGCAAATCACCAGAAGCTGGGGGAGAGGCATGGGACAGTTTCTTCTTCCAGCCAACAGAAAGAAACAACCCTGCCAACACCGACACCGTGATGTTGGGCGTTGAGCCTCCAGAACTGTGTGGCAACACATTTCTTTTGTTTAGGTCACTGAGTTTATGGTACTTTGTTTCTGCAGCTCTAGCAAACTAACATGATTCCCATCCTTTAATGAAAGGAGGCTAGAGTCATGTGGCTGAGATGGAATGACTCTGGGATTTTCTTATCATTTTGTCTGGATCATTGATTACAGAATTACTTTTAAACTGCTGTGGGCTTTGAGAATTGAAGCCAAAGGTGTTTGTTTGCTTAGGAGGACTATGTGTTATTGAGGACTTCAGAAGCTGAGTGTTTATTTTCCATGTAAAAGGTTGTTCCAAAAATTTCTGGTATTATATATATACTTTTAGGAAATGTGTGTAAGAGCTGGATGCTTTGAAGTCTTAGTAATTATATTATGATTATTTAATCTGCTAAAAGTAGAAATATTGGCTGGTAATTTGCCTTCATTTTTCTTCCTGGAAATCTAGCATTTCAAATTTTTTAGCAGCATGAATATTTTTTGGACTCTAACAGTGCAAATAATTTGCAGCTGCAATGTGTCCGTATCATGCATGGTCAAGGGTCTGGGAACCTGAGGAACAAATAGAGCACCACAAACCAGTTTTTAAAAAATATCCTGAGAACACTTTGTCTTTTGAGGGTTATGGCTAGTGAGCATAAATCTCACAAGAACTCCCAAGATTTCCTTCATGATTGAAAAGATAAAGCCCATCTTTCCAGTTACATTTTGAAAAAAATGGAAGAAAGTACAAATTAAAAGGCTTTGGTATCCCTGAAACTGTTTAGTCTGCAGTGGAGATAAACAGACACTCCTCTCATTGATGCATATTTAAAACCTCAAAATTTAGTGTTAAAAGTAATAATGTTTCCATTTTCGACTCCTAAGCACTTGTTAGAACTTGTGATAGTGTAAATTATGACTGTGATAGTGGAGTATTAATTTACTCCCCGGGGAGCATGACATGTTCAAGATTTCCTAAAAGCAGATTTTTACTGTATACCTTATATACTATACTTATAATTTCCTTATTTTAATTTGTTGTCTGGGTATGTTCACTAAGAGGTTCATGTCTGTCCCCACCCACTTCTCTTTGCCCCGCACCTTCTGGTTATTTGAGGAGACTCCCAGATATTACATCATTTCATACATGAATATTTGTTTGTCTCTTTAAAAGATAACAAATTGCTTAAAAACATAACCGCAATACCACTTTCACACCTAAAGAACTGACAACAGTTCCTTAATATCAACAAATATCCAGTGTTCAGATTTCCCTGATTGTCTCCAAAATGGTTTTTTAATCTTGGTTTGTTTGAATCAATTTCCAAACAATGTTCACACATTCACTTGGTTCTCACATGTCTCTTAAGTTTCTTTTAATCTATAAACTCTCCCAATCTTTTTTCCCTTAGCAGATTGTTGAAAAAACAAAGCAGTTTCTCGTAGAGTTTCTTGAATTTTGGATTTTGATTATTGCTTCTTTGTGATGTCATTTAACATGTATTTTTACTGCCTGTTTATCCTGAATACAGGCAATTTGATCTAGAGGTTTGGCTTGATGGTTTGATCTGATTTAGGTCTTTTTTTCAGGAATACATGAATAATGTCTGTTTGTTTCTCTTTTTGTGTGTGTGATCTTAGTAATCATTGATGAGCATTGCCTAGACTCATTATTTAGGGGTTTGAAAAAAATTATGACTAACATTTCTTCATCATTTAACAGCTGGAATATTACACTTTCCATTTTATACCAAGTGTTATATTTCTAGAGCTACACAAGGTTCCTTGATACACCTTAGGCTTTTTGAGTGTTTATGTGATCTCAGTTGATCCTTAAAATAATCCTGAAAAGTGTTTGTGGTGAAGTATCACTATCCTCATTGTACAGAGAAGTTAAATCACTTGTCTAAAGTTCAGTGGCAGCTGGAGTATTTGGAACCTGGTCTCCTGGTTCCTAGTCCATGCTCATTCAAAGCTGGCTCACTCGTGAGGCACAGAGACCATAAAGTTCCATTTGGAAAGGAAGAAATAATTCCATGGTTATAAAATGCTCAGAGTGTGCAGAGTGTACTCAACTTTGCTCATCATTCAGCACACAAGAAGATAGAATGTGTATCTTGAGAAAGCTTAAAGAATACAAGACAGGCTGATCCCAGAGTCCCTAGCTGCCTTCCTTTCTGCTGCCCTCCTGTTAGGGAATAACATCCTTTCCTTTTATGAGCTTGGCTATCAGTAGAGCATTGGATCTGGTTATCTATCATATGCACAGGTAATAAAACTATGGCCCCTCTCTAAAATGTGTTAATAAGAATATTAAGTTGATCTCTCATTGTAGTTTTGATTTATATTTCCCCAATTAGTGATGTTGAGTACCTTTTCATATACATGTTGGCCATTTGTATGTCTTCTTTGGAGAAACTTCTGTTAAGGTATTTTGCCCATTTTTAAATAAGGCTGTTGTTGTTTGTTTGTTTGTTTTTGCTAGTATTGAATTATAGGAAGGAGTTTTAAAATGTATTTTGGATATTAACCTTTCATCAGATATATGGTTTGCAGATATTTTCTCTCATTCCACAGGTTGCCTTTTTGACTTTGTTGTTTGCTTTGCTGTGCAGAAGCTTTATAGTTTGATGTAATCGCGTTTGCCTATTTTTGTTTTTGTTGTCTGTCCTTTTGTTGTCAGGCCCAAGAAATCATTGCCAAAGTCAATGTCAAGAAGTTTATTCCCAATGTTTTCTCCTAGGAATTTTGTGCATTCAGGTCTTACATTTAAGTCTTTAATCCATTTTGGGTTGTTTTTTGTGTACAGTGTAAGAAAAGGGTCCAGGTTTATTCTTTTGCACGTGGATATCCAGTTTTCTCAGCACTCTTTACTGAAGAGACTATCCTTTCCCCATTGAGTATTCTTAGCACTTTTGTTACAGATCAGTTTGCTTTATATGTATGGGTTTATTTCTGGGCTCTCTATTCTGTTCCTTTGGTCTATGTCTGTTTTGATGCCAGTACCATCCTATTTTGATTATTGTAGCTTTGTAAAAAAATGATATATGGTATACTTAAAATTTTTCTAAGAGGGTAGATCTTACGTTAGGATCTTGATAGATAGATAGATAAATGAATAAGGTGGGAGGAAACTTATGGAGGTGACGGATATGCTTCTGGCATTGATTATGGTAATGGTTTCATGGATGTATATATTTCTAAATACCTAGAATTATATACGTTAAATATATATAGCTTTTTGTAATATGCCATAATATTTCAATGAAGTGGTTTAGAAAAAGTATATTGAGCCAGCATGTGTACTACAAATACTTATAGCACAAATTATGTTTGGTGGTGAGAGATAAAGGAAGGAGGACATGAAGGAAATCTTAGATAATTTATATATATATATATATATATATATATATAAAAATATATATTTTTCTCCTTTTTCTTCACTTTCTTTTTATTGGTGTATAGTGGATGTACAATATCATATAATAAGTTACAGGCGTACAATATAGTGATTTACAGTTTTTGTTTTTGTCAATCCCAAACTTCCTGCTTTATCTCTTTGAGGATACTGTTTTTCTTTTATATTCTGGACCCAGTGGTTCCAATAGTTCTAATTCATGCGTATGTATTGTTTGGCTCATTGTCTTTCTTTGGTAATTCTTGGGGGTCTCATTATTTAGGCTTCTGAACGAGTGTGTGTGTAATTATGCTTTTTAATTTTGTAGAGCTGGAGTAATAAATACTCTACCAAACTGGAAGTAATTTGTTTAAAGAAAAAAAGATTCCCTTCAATTCCTCTTTAATTGTATAAGAAGCATTCACTAGGTTGAACTGTCTGAAGAAAAGCTTGGTAGACATCAATTCAAATTGCTTTTCCTCTCAGAACTCTTCTTTTATGAGGAATTTTTCATTTTTACTCCTCCTTATGGGTAGGTTGAATCCCTAAAGTGATTTGGATATAGTAGTACTCACAGAATACAAACAAGAGAGTCAAAAGAAAAGGTGTTTTAAAGGTTTTAATTACATTTTCAATCTCCTTTTTTCTCTCTTCTCCTCTTGGGACCCGTATAATGTGAACGGTCGGTACGCTCGATGTTAGCCTAAACATCCCTTAAGCTATTCTCATTTTTTAAATTTGTTTTTCTTTTTGCTCTTCTGATTGGGTGGTTTCCATTACTCTATCTTCCAGATCTCTTATGTGCTCTTCTGTATCACCTACTCTACTGTTTATTTTTCTGTAGTGTGTTTTTCATTTCAGTTTTTGTATTCTTCAGTTCTGACAGGTTCTTTTTTATTTTCTAGCTCCTAGTTAAAATATTCACTGTGTTCATCTGTTTTTTTCCCTAGTTCAGTTAGCATTCTTATTACTAATCATTTGAATTCTTTACCTGGTAAATTGTTTGCTTCTGTTTCATTAGTTGTTTTTTTTTCATGGGTTTTCTCTTGCTCTTTCAATTGAGGCAAATTCCTCCATCTTCTCATTTTGCTTAACTTTCTCTCTGTCAGTGAAATTAGGTGCAACAGTTACCTATGCCGGTCTTAAAGGGGTGTCCTTAGGTGAGAACATCCTTATACAGTGTGTGTGTGCCCAGGGTCTTTGGTGGGAGAGCTGGATTTGGTGTGAACACAAGTCACATCTTTCCTCAGGATGTGCTGGCAGCTATCACCTTGGTAGGAGCTGGGGCTGGAGAAGGAGTGGCTAGGGCCAGATCCAGGTGTGAGGTGGGTCTTCCCCTTGGTTAGTGGCTGTCGTCACTCTATAGAGGCAGGGGCAGGTCCCATGTTGCTGGAGCAGAAGCCCTGAGGGTTGGCCTCAGCTGGCTCAGTTCCCTTTAAGTGTGTGCTCTTTCCCCTCCCAGCATCAGCACCCTTGCCACAGAGGGGAGCAGTGCTGGAGCAAGAGGGGCTGGCGGGGTGTTTGGTGAAGGTCAGCATGTGAATTGTGTTGGACTGGCTGCCGTTAGAGATCCAGACTGCCTCTGATGTGCTACCTGTGCCATCGCCAGTAATGGCTGCCCCCTCCCTGATCAGATGCCACTTAGGGTCAGTTTATGAGGGGAGCATGTTAAAGAAAATAATACAGCAAGGAGGTATCATCAGCATTTATATAGATGCTTTAACAATATAGCCTCAAAATATACAAAGTAACAGTGGTATAATGGTGGGGATAAATAGATATATCAACATATGTTGCAAGAGATTTTAACGTGCTTCCCTCATAAATTGACAAATAAACACAAACTAGACAAACACAAACAGACAGACAAACACAAACTAGAGACATAGAAGAACTGAGTAATGTAATAAAAAAGCTTGAACTATTTTATATACGTAGATGTATGTATGTATGTATTTATGTGTGTGTTTGTGTCTATGTGTGTCTGTGTGATTATACTGGGCACCTGGATAATCCAGGACAATATCCCCATGTCAAGATTTTTAAGTTAATCACATCTGCAAAGCCCCTTTTGCCGTATGTACTGGGTTGAATTGTGTCTCCCAAAAGATACAGACATACACAGACACACATAAGCACAGAACACAACTCAACACTGAAGCAACTGAGAATACAAATGATCACACAGATTTATTTACAAAATGTTCTTTCATGGAAAATTTACTAGACCATAAAGGAAGCCTCAGTAAATTCCAGGGAATCGATATCATGTGGGCTACATTCACTGACCATAATTGATTGACGTTAGAAGTTTTAACAAAGGAAATAAGTGTGGTTTACATAATCTTAAATGTCAGGTTTTATATTAATAAACAGTCATGGGGCTAAAAAGGAGATCATGAAGGGAATTATGAAGTTTTACAACTCAAACAACAATAAAGACTCATATGTCATATTTGCTAAGGTATGGTTAACACAGTCCTTTGACAGAAATGTATAGTTTCAAGTAAATTTAACAGGACACAGAGAGTTTGAAAATGATTAAGCTAAACATTCAATTCAGGAAGTTGAAAATGTAACAGAGAAAATCCAAAAAAATAAATGGAAAGAAACAAGGAGGAATTAATAACAATAAAAAAGAATTGAAAACAATAAAAATATCAACAAAACTAAAAGTCTGAGCAAGGGAAAGAAAAAACAAAATGAAAACAGAAACATGCAATGAAAAAGAATAATAACTACAAATATAACATATTTTAAATCAAAAGCAATGTTATGAACAACTATATAAGGATTTACCTGATAACTTATAAGAAGTCATTAACTATTTGGAAAAATATAAAGTGTCCAAATTAGAAGAATTGAATAGGTCAATAAGCAGTAGAGACGTTAAAATGGTGGCAGAGGACCTCCCTCCCACCAAAACTTTGTAGCCCCCGTCTGTTTGAAGGGAATTTCTACTAAATTTTCAAGGAAAAACTCTTAGAAATTTTATTCCAGAAAAGAAGCACTATCAGCTTATTTGATGAGATTGGTGCAATCTTGATTCCAATATCAGATAATGGCAATAAAAGAAAATTATAAGCCAATTTCACTTGTTAATGCATGTTTCAATATTATAAATTAAATATTAGCCCATCGAACATTTGATTATTAAACAATAATTCATTATTCAGATCAGGTTTATCCCAGTAATCCCAGATCTCAACATAAGAAAATATAACCAGACAATTTACCATAATAACAGACAATAAAGAAAATAATATGACTTTTTAAATTGATGCAGAAAAAGTATTTGATAAATGTAAACACCTATTTGTTAGATAAATTAAATAATATGCATAGAAATATGTTAAAAGCTAGAGGAGCTATACTAGAACTATATGTTCTAGGATCTAGGACAAGCTTAGAGTTTTGTTAATGGCTTGGTCCCATCACTTAATTCACAGTACTTTTATTGAAGTTGCTCTTCCATCCCCAGAAGGCCATTAAAGAGGACAGCAAGAATTTTGCTGAAGTATAAAATGACTGGGCAGAAAATAGTCAAAGCAGGGGATGAGTTTTAGCTGCAGCTTTTCAAATAGCCTAGGGCAGAGTGGAATGAGCACTAGGAAAATCAATACGAAAATGTTTATAAGCCAACCATTAGTTGCCTGGACAGGTTTACTCATTCATTCCCTAAACAGTAAATCCCTATAACTTAACTTTTGCTCTTATAAAAATAGTGGAACTTCTGGAGAAAAGATAAAACTATTTCAGTAGGAAAAAGATCCTACTTCTCAGCCACAAGCACAGTTAACACTTTGGTCTATGGCCAAGTATATATACCGTGGAAGAGAAAAAAATAATCCATAACTATAATGGACTACCAGTCTGTTTTGTTAACCAAAGACTTAACATGACTTAATATGGCTTTGAACTTTCTGAGTTCAGCAGGTGTTTAAAGAAGAATTTTTCTCTCATGAGGTTTTCAGAGCCCCCCATCACATGTTTAGGAGCTTCTTCCTTGTAGTTCTCTTGTGGTAAGTGACGCACGCTCCTCTTACTCTCTCCTCAGTTGCTAGCAGTCTAGCAGGCCATATATGCAAAGTGGGTTCTGTTGGATAGGACATAATATAAACCTCCACAAGGTCTCTCTTTTGTCATGACCCATATCTGGTGCACTGGAATCCTTGATGTACCCTTGGACTTGATAAGCTGTAGAGTGGAGGTAGACCCCACAGTCCTTGGGTTCATTCATCAACAGCTAATCACCTTACCTTTAGCTCTTTATATTTGTCAGGTGGGAGTCAGATTCCAGTCTACTGGGTTTCCCATACTGCATACATACTAAGCTCTTTCAGTAGTACCCATGAAGGTCCTCTAACTAGCTTTCAGGTGAGAATGAGCACAGCAAACCTCTCCGTTAGGGGCAATTTATTAACAGAGTTCTTACCTGAGAAATCATCTTCAAGAATTTTCTTCCCATTGAAAGAATCAAGCATTTAATCACCTTCTCCTATATGAACTATACCTCAGGGCAGTCAAACAGTTCATGAGGGTGTTTCTCTCTATAAAATTATCATAGCCAATAGACAAAGAAGGAATAATAGTATGCAAATATCACCTTTTTGTGAACCCTCAGTGATATAGTTGATCTAGGAAATGACCATTTACAGCTGTTACCCCCACAAAAAGAGAAACTACTAAACATTTTACGCTTCTTGATAGAAGTATATACCACCATCTCTAAAGCATTCTTGCCAAAATTTTTCTTTGAAACAGATCAAGCCTCTAGATTTAACTAGCAGCTTACAGGAATTACAGGGGACAGACAAACATGTTAAAAGACACCATGGGGAAGCAGTCATTAAAATCCAGAGTGTGGAAAGCTTTATTGGATAAGTGATCTTATTTTTTTTAAATAAATAAATTTCAAAGGGGGAAATGTGGGCATGGAAAAATCTTAAGAAATTTAAGAAACACGGTCAAATGCAATATGTGATTCTTACTTGAGTCCTGATTTAAACTAAACACTTTAAAATGTACAAGACAGTCATGGACATTTGAATACCAACTGCTTATCTGACAATTATTAAGGAATTATGGTTCATATTTTAGATGTGGCAGTGAATGACACCATGGCTGTGTTTGAAAAAAAAAAATGGCCCTTATATTTAAAGGTATACAATGAAGTAATTATGTATAATTTGATACTGATGTTTGAGGTTTGCTTCAAAATAATGCTGAGAAACTTGAACCCAAGCAGTTTCTTGCAGAGCCTGATGATGAAGTTATTCTATAAAGAAATAAATGTGAAAAAATAAGGGATTTGTCAGGGAAGAGTAACTGCCCAGTTTTGTTGGTCTCTAGGGGCATGTAGGGATAGTCAGAGATAAACTTAGAAAGGCAGGTTAGGGTCAAAGCTTGGAGGCCTTGGAAATAGGCTAAGGAACTTTAAAGGAAATCATTATTTCAATATGTAGGGCACCATAATGTTCTGTACCAAAATTTGTTTTAAGATTTAGTGCTAATTTGGACTCTCCTGGTGGTGCAGTGGTTAAGAATCTGTCTGCCAACGCAGGGGACACCAGTTCAAGCCCTGGTCTGGGAAGATCCCACATGTTGCAGAGCAGCTAGGCCCATGCGCCACCATTACTGAGCCTGTGCTCTAGAGCCTGCAAGCCACAACTACTGAGCCTGTGTGCCACAACTGCTGAAGCCCACGTGCCTAGAGCCCATGCTCCGCAACAAGAGAAGCCACCACAATGAGAAGCACATGCACCGTATCGAAGAGTAGCCCTGGCTCGTCAAAACTAGAGAAAGCCCGTGCTCAGCAACAAAGACCCAATGCAGCCAAAAATAAATAAATAAATAAATTTATATATATATAAAAAAGATTTAGTGTTAAGTGCTGGTCACCATGGTTTGTCAAAATATTGGAAGCTCCCTTTGATGGAAGATGAGTTTTGAAAACATTAGATCTATGGAAGTTGAACAATGAATTTTGATGACATATTCTTTTCTTAATGGTGATAGGAGCTCTTTTTAAAATAATTTAATTTTATAACCTAGATTATAAATTTTTAGTCTTGAAGGCCTAGGAGAACCAGAGTTAAAAGAATACACTTGTTCTGTGTCCTCTAGAGAAGGATTGAACCCACCAAGTTTCCTAGTGTTATGATTACAATTAAGATTTAAATTCTCTGTGGTCTTTTTTATTTTGTTTTTACCTTAATTTAGTGTTTTTTGAATCCATAATATTATATATTATTTCTAGAAATATTTCCCTCTATAGTACAATGCTGATTTGTGACTTTGTTTTGCAATATGTTTTTTTAAATTGGACTTTTGTGGGAAATCACCTGAATGATAATTTATTATAAGCAGAATAAATTTTATGGCATGTGAAAATTATTTCAAAAGTCATTTCTTCTTGTTGTAGATGGCCTCTGTTTCAGTTTTCTTGGCCCATACAAAACAACTAATGTGAAAGATAGGCTCTCTGTGATTGCATGCTTCCTGCCTTTAGAGTAATGAAGATTTTGGAAAGACATCATCAAAGCAGAAATAGAAAGCTTGTTGCCTCTTTTGAATTAACAATATTTTATTATATTTATCATAAACTCTAGTTTCCTAACTCAAGTAATATGAAATGCATACAGAGTTTGTGTTATCTACAGATTTAAATTTAATCATTTGGTTTCAAGTTTCAGATTTGATGGAATCTATCAAGTTTTACAAGGCATGTCTAGCAGAGCACAGTTTTATGATTCACAAGTGTCTTAGCTGGGGTTTCTACAAGGAGAGTATGGGATAGGAATTCTTGTTCCAGTGGTTTTTTTGTTTGTTTGTTTGTTTTTTTAGGAAAGCACTTTCAGGGGAAGGAAATTGAGGAAAATAGGATAGGTCAGGAAAAAAAAACAAAAGCAAAAAACTGAGCCAGAATATGGATCTGATTCCACGGGAAACCGTGGAGGACAAATTGTACAACCAAGTCATTTCCTCCTGATGAGAGTCAGTCAGGGCAGTGGTCTTCTTCCCTTGGGAGGGGTGGGCGGTCATAGCCTTCTAGGTGAGGCTGCTCCTGTTTGTGTGAGGGCAAGTCACTAGAAATGGGAGTAGCTGTGAGCTGTTATCAACCAATGCTCACAGTAGCTGGGGAAAAGGGGGACGCCCCTGTTTACATGACGTGGATGGGTACCAACAACATCCTTTACAGTTTACCCTTCGAACTCAGATACACTTACATTCAGGCACAGCCTCTCGAGAATTCTGATTGGAAAACCTTACAAGAAGGTTACTGGGATAAAATCCAGCTGCTGCTGCCGCAGTTTGTCCTGAGGCCATGTGTAATATTCATTACCTCCTGCCTCCACTACCAGTTCTAAATTCCTCTCCCCATTGATGAGCATTTCTGCCAACGTGTGGTTTGCCTGGTGGGGGTGACCCAGGCCCCATCCTTAATTTGTGAGTTGTGAGCCTCTTGGTCACTCTGTCTTTATCAGGTCATGGTTGCTATACTTTCCCATTTACAGTAACGACTGGGAATGAAAGTCACCTGGCTATACAGAGTGAGTCCTTGGTGATGCTGGATGGGAAGTGTGGCCAGGAAAGGAAAGGCAAAGTGCTATCTGGAATACAGGGTCAAGTATGGGTAGCATGGGTAGCCCTTTCCAGAGTGTAAAAGTCTGGTTTGTCTCACTGAAAGATTGTTCCATATTGGGGGCACACTGTAGTTCTCTGCTACTGGCAAGTTAGACGTTCAGCAGTGGCAATAGCTAGACTAGCATTGGTGAGAAGGATTCCAGGCCCATGTGAAGGTCCATTTCTTCCACCATGGCCATTCTAGTTCATAGCTATACTATTCAGTTGCCAGAGAAGCTAAAGACCGAGGCTGGGCGACTGAGTCATCCTGTCCACTTGAGTGCTGGATGCCTCTTCTGAAATCTGTTCTCCTAGCAGACATTAACATGTGATACAAAGGTCCTCCTTTGTCTTCCTTGAACAGGTTTTTAGATGTACTGTTTTCTTAGTGGTTGCTTTAGGTATTACAATGAACGTGTGTAACTGCAATAACAATCTACTGAAAAAATACTTTACTACTTCAAGTGGAGTATAGGAACCTTATTTCCATTTAAATCCCTTAACTCTCCCCATTTAAAAATTTATTTCCTTTACACACATCAAGCACCCCCTGGGGTGGTGTTATAGTTACTGCTTCAACCACCAGACATGATTAAAAATCCATGAGAAGAAGTATAGTCTATTATGTTTACCCCTCCCTGCTTTTTTTCTTTTAACCTACTGCATTGTTATTTCTACCTTTCTGAAGTCATTTTCTTTCTGTTTGAAGGATTTCTTTAAGGCATTCTTTAAGGGTAAGTCTACTGGGAACAGATTCTCTTAGTTTTCCTTCATCTGAGAATGTCTTTTTTTCCCTTCATACCTGAAGGATATTTTTGTGAAGTATAGAATTTAGGGCTGACAGTTTTTTTTCTTTCAACACTTGAAAAATATGCTAAATTTAATATAATATAAACCAATATTTCTAGGGCTAAAGTTGCTAAAGTTTAATTATATGATTGCCACCTAAATAGCCTGTTTTGATTGGAAAAAGAAAAGGGAGGGTATAATTTCACTCTTGTTATATTATTAGAAATATTTCTTTTTGACTGAGGGAAAATATACATGAAAGCTTTTTTTGTTTGTTTGTTTGCCTGCTTTCTAGGTAGTTGCTTCTTTCTTTTTCTTATGAAGCATGCAGAAAGAAGAAGCATCTGTTCTGATAGCAAAGAAGATGAAAACATAAATTAAAAATTCAGTCCCAGTGAGCCGCCTTCTGTATCTGAGTCAGAGAGAAGAGAGCCAGTTACACAAAAAATCATCTGTGGGGAAGCATAAGGAGCTTGGAATCAGCCACATCTGCCTTTGAATCCTCTCTGCCATTTACTAGGTGCATGATCTTGGTGAGTTATTTAACCTCTCTTGGTCTTAGTTCCTTGACTAAAATTGAAATAATAACACTTACTCTTTGGGTCATTGTGGGATTAAGACAGACGAGATGTATAGACCTGTAGGCTTCTCAGTAAGATTCTTTCAGTTGTCTTCCTCTTTCCTCCTTTAATATTGAGGAAATTTAAGGTTAAGGAAAGACCACCAGAAAAGGTGTTTGACTTCCTCTTGGGAAACATGGTGAACTGGCAAAGTTAATATTTCATGGGAAAGGTATTATTTGAATTATTTATTTCTTTAAAAGTTGTGATGTTAAATTATCATCTTTGAAATGTATAGAGTTACTATTATTTTAATTTCTTTGGTTATTTTAATTTCTTTGGTTATTTTAATAAAGGTAAGTGTAACTGGATTTTATCAGTATGCATATTATCAGGAGAGAAAAATCATGAAGTAACTTGAACAGGGAAAATTTAATATAAAGAATCACCAACTCTAATAAGAGATTGGAGCGATGCCTCTTTCACTGGTGAGAAGTAAAGAGAACTCTTAAGAATACAGTATAACGGGTATAAGGAGCAGTCCTTATCCATAGGGCTGAGAAGATCACCCAAGGAAGAGTTCCCACTCCTCCGCCCCTCTCTACACTCCAGGATTGAGATCTGGAACCTACTGCAGACACAGTCCTCACTGGATGTCAGAAAAGTCCCTGTGATGCTACCCTGGGGGAGTTTGTTGGAAATCTGCTCTCAGGAAGCTGCCTTTCTCTAGTGCTCCAGGGAAAGTTGTTCGTGAGGAGGTATCTCACCTGAAGCAATGCTACAAAACTGCCCAAAGGTGGTATCACTCTTCTCCTGACCACTCTGCAGGAACCTGGCTCTGGAGAAGCTGGGCACACCATAGGAACCTGGTGCTGGAAGCTGCCTGAGCTGTAGGACCTGGGCACTAGGCACGTGCTGCAGAAGTCTGCGCAGAAGTGAGCACATGAGAAGCAGGAGGCAAAACCCTTTCCCCCTGTAATGTCCCTACAGCAATCTCTACTGATAAAGTGTGACATGATACAGTTGACAGTGGAAAATATTTAAAGGGCCCATTTTCACACAGCAGGGAAATAGAAAGAATTTGGACCTGAGAGGCAATAATTTATGACAGGCATATAAGGGGTAAAGAATTCATGATTGGAAATCTCTGTTAGGTCTTGATAAAAGTGATTGTCTTAAACTTATACAATGTATTGGCTTAATTATTCAAACCCTGATATCAATGTATCAGTGCCTCCTGGTGATAGCATATTGAAATTGCATTTCAAATCTTTGTGCCTATTAGAAGCAGCTTTTATAATCGAAATTTTAGAACAGGCTATAAGATTGTAGCAAACATTTCTCTACATCCATAGTTCCTAAATTACAAATTATACTTTAAAAAACTTTCTAGTTAGAGGAACTTATCCTGCATAAGAGATATTATATAAATTTGAATGTGGTTTGATTTGATCCTGAAAGATTTATTTAAGTACCAGGGTCAGGAGTTCAAATGCTAGCTAATCCAACTGCTCAGGTAATCCAGATTAAGACCCTTACAATGGGCCAGTACCAAAAAGATGTCCAGGTTGGTTTCCGACTTGTAAAAGTGGTTAGATACATGGTTGTAGAGTAAGTTCCTAATTCTAGTAACTGAGTGACTGCTGAGCACGTGAAAGGGTCAGCAGGACTGATGAGTATTACTAACAGGGTATTAAAAGAAAATGCAGTGTATAATTTTTTCACTTCAATTTGTATAAATATAGATTTTTATGCATATTTAATTTATATTTACCTTCTCCATGATATTTGGAATTTTTTTTTTTTTTTTTTTTTTTGCGGTACGCGGGCCTCTCACTGTTATGGCCTCTCCCGTTGCAGAGCGCAGGCTCAGCGGCCACGGCTCCCGGGCCTAGCCGCTCCGCGGCATGTGGGATCTTTCCGGACTGGGGCACGAACCCGGGTCCCCTGCATCGGCAGGCGGACTCTTAACCACTGCACCACCAGGGAAGCCCGATATTTGGAATTTTTGACAACACATTTCTTTTGTAAATTTTCCTCTCCTTTGTTTCACATGACCCTATTGATTTTCCTTTTCTAGGCTCTTTTCTTTTGGAGCATCATCTTTAGTGTCAGTATTCCTTAGAGTTCCATCCTTGATGCCCTGTCTCATTCTATATATTCTTTCCAGGGTAGCAGTTTAACATCACACTTAAAAATAGAGAACTTCAAGTTAGAGAAATCTTGGCTATTAGCTCTGCCACTTTCTGCTTTGTGATCTTGGGCAACTTAATATCTTCAGTCTCAATTTCTTCATCTGTAAAAATGAACTACCCTCTCTTACCTTTCAGAATTGTTGAGATTTTGAAATGAGAAATTATGTAAAGCCCTTACATTAGTGCTTGACTCATAGAAGATGGTGAATAAATAGTACTTATGATTATCTATTTTGTCAATTTCAAATACTATGCTTATGATTCTAGATCTTCCACTAACGCTTCTCTATTGGACCCCAAATCTCTATATGTACAAACTATTTCATTGGTTTTAGTGCCAATTTGTGGTCTGTTGTAAGTCAGTGATGAGGATTATGTTGGAAAAAGAGGAACGGAAAAAAAATAAGGACATTTTGGGACTTCCCTGGGGGTCCAGTGGTTAAGAATCCACCTTCCAGTGCAGGGGATGCAGTTCTATCCCTGGTCAGGAAACTAAGATCCCACATGCCACAGGGCAACTAAGCCTGCGTGCCACAACTACTGAGCCTGCGCACTCTGGAGCCTGTGCGCCACGACTAGAGAGAAGCCTGTGCGCTGCAACCAGAGAAGCTTATGCACCGCAATTAGAGAAGCCCGTTTGCCACAATGAAGATCCCGTGTGCCGCAGCTAAGACCTGTCTCAGCCAAATAAATTAATTAATCAATTTAAAAGAAGGACATTTCAGTGCAGTTTTAAAATGAAGTCAAGTTTACTTAATTTAATAAATTGCCTTTTATATTAAGATTCACTCAGTTTTTGGTGTTGAAATATCCTTTTATAAAAATGAAATATTGATATCAGTGGATAGATTTTTTTTAAAACGTATCCTGACTTAGCAAAATGAAAAATTGGCAGTCTTAAATTGGTCCCTCATGTTTATTTGGAAATTTTGCTGGTATGTGAAATCTGGAAGCTTAGGAACCTCTGATCTGTTGGACAGTTTTACTTGAATAAACCATAAGCTCCTCAGACTCGACACTGTGAAAAGTATATTTGTTGCTTCCTTCTTCCCCTAAACACAAAACTCATTTTTATTATGTATCATAAAGTACGTCATAACTGTCCATCCCAGTTGGTTGTCAGAATATGTGAGTTATCCTCAAACCCCCCGTGGAGCTGTTACCCTTACATTCAGTTGATCACCAAATCCTTTAGACTCTCTCTTGAAATTTCTTGATTCATACCCAATGCCACTGTTGTAATTTCTTGTTGGAATTATTTTCTTTCTACCTCCAGACTCTCTTCATTTTAATTCATTCTATCCAAAGCCGCCAGAATGATCTTTTACTTCCTTGCCTAAAATCCCCCAAGGTCTTCCTGTCTCCTTTGGGGTTAAACTTTCATATAGCCAAAAATTCCCTCCCTTCCCATCTGCTCCTTCTCCCTCACATGGATCCCTCAGTGAGCCTGCCATAATTAGCTGCTTGCTTCTCTGTTGCCTTGCAATCTTTGAACATCCAGTTCCAACTGCTGGTAAATATCCTTCTCTCCTCATCTAGAAAGTTCCACTTAGTCCTTCAAGATTCGGTGTGAGTTTCTACCATCCTAAGCCTTCCCAACCACCCCCATCTGAGTCTTGCAGCTCTTTTCTTTGTCCCCAAATCTTTGTTACAGCACTCTACCACAGTGGGATGCAATTTTGGGGGTACATAACTCGGTTTTATTCCCATCTGTGAGAAACTGATGGTGGTAATCACGCCTTCCACCTCAGGACTTAATACAAACCCTGATACGTTATAGGTGCTCAACAACTACTAGCTGCATGACTATAAGCTTAACATCATCCAGTTAATGATTCTGATAGACCATCTTTCTGTTCCTAGGAACTCTGCAGATCAAAGTGTTAAGAGAAAAATGATAGAAGGCCATAGTCATTGTATTTCTATTATAAACTCCCTACTCAGGAAATCAAGACAGATGTATAAAAACTGTGTTTAATGTGTTGGCAGTTTTTTTATACTATTTATTTTCATTATTGAATAAAGGTGTGTGGCTGAGGTATGAGTGGGAGATGGGCAAAGGGAGTAGGATGCATATTATTTAGTATGGCTACACATTCCTAGGCTCCTTCTCTGCTCTGCAACCAGGATTTGTTTGTAAATATGAAATGTGCCCTCTCCTTTTAGGTACTTAGGTATGTCTTCTATGCTGTGTGTAGTGATAACCAGAAGTATAAATTTTTTTTTTTTTTTGTGGTACACGGGCCTCTCACTGTTGTGGCATCTCCCATTGCGGTGCACAGGCTCCGGACGTGCAGGCTCAGCGGCCACGGCTCATGGGCCCAGCCACTCCGTGGCATGTGGGATCCTCCCGGACCAGGGCACGAACCCATGTCCCCTGCATCGGCAGGCGGACTCTCAACCACTGCGCCACCAGGGAAGCCCCAGAAGTATAAATTTAAAAAAAAGATTATCAAGTAAGATCATCTCATCAAACAGCTTGTCTTCTTGAGGAAAATTCCTAAAATCTGAAGAGTCATCCATTATTTTCTTAAATGATGATCCTTGTTGTGAATTACAACTCAAAATTCAGAGAGGACCCAGAGCGGTATCCATTGCTTATCCATAACTATGCCTTTCACCTCAGTCATGCCATCCAGAAGGGCCTATCAGAGAAAATAAACTCCCTCACCCACTCGGAGAGGGCAGCTGAGCTTGATGAAATGCTTCTGTTATTTAAGCCTGATCAAAAGCTTAACTTTCTTTATAATCTTGAGCATCATATATGTTCTTGATGGTATGAAAACGCTCTGATACTGTTTCAGTTAGGATGCGTAGGTCTGCAATTAATAAACACACAACGATCATTTGAGACATTTTTCTTCTCTTATATTAAAAAGAGTCTGGAGGAGACAGGACATCTAGTTCATCAGTGCAGTGATGTTATCAAAAACCCAATTTCTTTGACCCTTTCTGTTATTAAGCACATTTAATTTTTGTCCTCCTTTATTGCATCATGGTGGCAAGATGGCTGCTGAAGTTCTAAGCATCATTATGACATACCAGTATCCCAAATAGGAAGGAATCAAAAGGAGACATTAAAGTAATTATTGGTAAGACTAACCCGTGATTCAATCCTTGGGGCTGGGCACACTGTCAACCCAAACACAGTGGGCTTCTGTTAGCAAGAAAGAAGGGAGAAGATGGGTAGGCAACTAACATTGTCTACTTCCTACTCCTTCCCTTTTAACTTCGTGAAATATGACAGTGTCACAAAGGCTTCACTTTGGAGTGTTACTTCTACTATGTCTGTAACCAGAGCAATCTTCTGTCTTCTCCTTTCTTTCCTCTTCCCTCCACAACCTATAACAAGTTGTACTATATATTTACTGCTATGTGTTAGGTTAAAAGACACGAACTTAACAATATTAACATTTTTCCCAAGAAAGTTGAGCGATTCCCCCAAATAATTCAGGATTAATGTAAAATGAATAACCATGGACAGTAAGTGAATAAAAGCTGCTTAAAGCCACCAGAGAATGTTTTTAAAAATGGGGGAAAAATGTAATTTACAATTTAAACCAGTGAAAGATTCACATTGGACATTTTCATTTGGAAAAAAAGAAAAAATCACCTGTTAATCACATTTAATGACATTTCTAGAGACTGACAATAATGGACGAGGAAATGTCCATTTTTATTTCTTAAATTTGAGGAATCTATCGAGTCATGTACTGCAGAGAGAAAATGTATTACCTTGTGGCTTTCTTTAATAGTGTAAACTACCATTTACCTTATGCCTTCTCTCTGACCCAGTTGGAATTATCACAATGGCTGCACATATATTCAAAAAGACATGGAACTCAATGGAGAAGAATTAATCTTCCTACAGTAGAACACTTTAAAAAAGATGAGTGGAAAAAGCCAGCACAGAGGGGAAAGACAAGTGTCTCAAACACCCAAACATGGAGCAGATCCAGCAGTTTGCAGGGGCCATAGCCAGACTTTGTAACAGGAGAGGAAGTCATCTGGAAAATGGCATTTCTCACACACCAGCTGTAAGTCAATCTCCTGGGTAAGAGTATCAAATTAAACTACCTTTGCAAGTCTCTCATTTCTATGAATGTAATAAGATTCCAGCAACAGAATCATTCTTTTGTTCAGTGGTTTCCCACCTGCGGCTCACATCCTGCTAAAGTCATCTTCTTCTCAAAAGTCTTGCCCATCAAGTTTCATATGCTTAGTCCCAAATGTCTCTTTTGTGGAAGAATTAGATTAATATTATCAGAAGTCACCCTGATGTGCAGCCATAAGAAATAAAACTGAGTCGTGATCATTAAAATGTAGGTCATTTAACAGCTGGGAAGGACAGTGTGAGAGCTCTTGAGGAAGTTAAGAAATGGGAGGAAAGAAAGAACTAAATAAAAATACAAAAATGGCAAAAAAGCAATGAAGATTTTTAGAAAATAAGGGAGTAAAAAGTAACTGTGTTACACACAAGACAACAGCAAGGTAAGAAAAAAGAATTGTACTGGTTGAGAAAGTGTGGATTACAGTTCTGACTTCACTAATTATTCCTGCAATTTTGAACAAGACACTTAATTTTTACTTTTTAAAAATAGGTTTATTAAAACATCATTTATGGGCTTCCCTGGTGGTGCAGTTGTTGAGAGTCCGCCTGCTGACGCAGGGGACACGGGTTCGTGCCCTGGTCTGGGAAGATCCCACATGCCGTGGAGCGGCTGGGCCCATGAGCCATGGCCGCTGAGCCTGCGCGTCCGGAGCCTGTTCTCCACAACGGGAGAGGCCACAACAGTGAGAGGCCCACGTGCCGCAAAAACAAACAAACAAACAAACAAAAAACCACATCATTTACATTTCATACCATTCACTCATTTAAAGTATACAATTCAATGCTTTATAGTATATTCACAGAATTATACAGTTGTCACAATCTAACTTGAGAACATTTCATTATCCCCAAAGAAACCTAATACCCATTAGCAGTCACTGTTTATTCACTCTGCCCCCAAACCTGGCAACCACTAAGCTACTTTCTGTCTCTATAGATTTGCCTATTCTGGACATTTCATATAAATTTCACTTAATGTAATGTTTTCAAGGTTCATCCCTGGAACGGCATGTATCAGTACTTCATTCCTTTTTATTGCCAAATAATATTCCATTATGTGGATATACCACATTTTATTCATCCATTTAGCAGTTGGTAAATATTCGAGCTTTTCTCTCTTTTTAGCTATTATGGATAATGCTGCTATTAGCATTTGTATAAAAGCTTTTGTAAACCACTTAATCTTTCTGTGACCTTATCTGTAAAGCAGAACTAAGAGTTTATGCTTTATATTTCCACATTTGAAGAAATCTTCATTTTAGGTTTCTAATTGATTTATGACATAGGTATTGAAGAAAAGAACATAGATACAACATAGATGCAGCTGATATTCCTAGTAAAACAATTAGCAATAGCATATACTACTTCCCCCTTTCAGTTGATAAATAGATGAGAGTTCTTCAAATATTTGTTAATTAACAGACCATTTAATTTTCTTTTGTATTCATTTAGCCATCCATCCACTTATTCATCAAATATTTATCAAATGCTTATGAGTGCCCATAATGTTCTATTTCCACAAGATACATAGTGGTGGATAAGAGAGAACTTACACATAAGGAATTTATATACTGGTAGAGAAGAGAGGACATGTATGCACATCCATAAAATACATGGTGAAAATGAAAATGACATTTATTGAGACTCAGATATAGCCTCAGTGGGTTCAGAGTACAATTCTTTGCCTACCATGATATTTCAACAAATTCTTTGTTGTTGAAATGAAACTCTTTGTTGAAATTATCTAGGAAAGACTTACGTATATATAGAAAATGGAAAGCGTTCAAGGAGGAGGTACTTACTGTTGAAAGATACTGTTGTTGTATATGTTACAACAGTGTATAATAATTGCCAAAGAGATCTGGAAGTGGTGTTAGCAGCAAGTTACAGAAGCTCAAAACTTGTTCCTTATGCAGCCGTGTGACTATACTTTGGCACAAAACAAATCACCCTATATTGCTATCCAGTTTGTTTGAATATACCCTGCATTTCAACATCTTTTTGAAATAACCATTGGCCTTTCCTTTTACATCATTCTGGATTTCTGATAAAAAGGCCTTATAAGGGATGTAACATCTAAAATTGTAACATAATAAAGGAAATTCATTTTGTTAACTCATTAGATATCATAATCCAGTCAGTATTTACGAATACTCCCAGTAGTCAGTATCATGGAATGTCGCTGGTTACCATATTTCTTCTTCTCAGAACTCATGACAACATTTGATACACTGAAAAAGTTTTGCTAATTTGGTTAATGTATGAAAAAATTATATAAATATGAATACAAAGTTTATTGATTTCACATTGACCTGAAATAATCTTGGACATCATAGCTTACAAATGGATTCATTCCAATCATAACCATTTGCCATCTGTTTCCTTTCCTGAGAAGCAATAAAAGAATGTATTAATTTGTAATCAGAATGTGATGAGACACTACATCCATGAATATTAGAATCTATCAAGAGGTTCCTTTTGGTATAGTACCAATTAATCGGTCATTGCTTTATGTCCTTTATGCTTTATGCTTTATGTAGCTATAGGACCTACGTAAAGGCTCCTTTGCCCTCTGGCATCAGGTTGGATTTCGCCAATGGAAGTCACCAGAGATTGGAGAGCAGGAAAATGATGAGGGATATTCTTTCCTTTATTATCTTCCTCAGGCTGAGGGATTGCCACTGGATGTGTTCCTCTATCAAAGTCCACAGTTGGCGTCTACAGCTTTAGGTCTCAAAGGGTCGTGGTAACCATTTGCTCCGTTATCAGACCTAGTGGAGCTACTGTTGCTGATCCCAGGGTCCCTTCACCATTTTTAGTTTCTCTTTCCTGACTCTGTCCATAATTTCATAAATGGATTGTTCATTAACTCACTTCACTCACTTTTTTTTTTGAGTGTTTCTGATACTTGCCAAGACCTTGAAGATAAACTTCCTTTCTATTTCCTTAGCAACTACTCTCTCTTGAGAAAAATTGTTCAGAACTTGTAAATAACGCCAAAAGGTGAACAGAATGTCCTTTTATTATCATATGGGGTCATTGTTTTACAGGTCCACGTAAGGATTATCTAAGGAAATGTACTCTGTTCAGCTCACAACTTATTAGGACTTAGTGAAGTTACATGCATAGTTAAGTTATGCATTTTGCCCTATAGTGATGTAAATAAGGTCTGTCCACATTTTCTCTTCTGTAAAAAGATAACTCCAAAGGCTTCAGTTTTTTGCTTTCCAGGATATTAATCATTTTGCACTTACTGAGCAATCTTATCCTTACATTTCCATATTAAATTACTTACAAATAAATCAGCTACTCAAATCACTTTGAGCTGGTCTTACTAACTTATGAGTTACCTCTTTGTTTAGTGAGTTGAAGGCCATCTTTGATACATGTTCATTTTATATCTGCATGAGGGTCCTGATTTTATCTTTTTGAAAATTCTACTTTAGCATCTCTTTGGACTATCTCTCCTGTCTTATCCCCACATCTTCAATCTGCCCTTACCTGTTGGTTCTTTCCTATGTTCATTTAAAGCATATTCAAATCTCTCCTTTCATTAAAAAACAAAACAAACCCTGGAAGTTTCCTCTGTTTGCATTTATACTTTACACTTCTTGAAACATTTGCCTATGTACACACACATTTGTCATTTCTTCAACTCACTTCGACCTCTCTTTCTATTGACATGATTTCTTCCTCCGATTCTAATGAAACTGCTCATATCAATGTAAATAAAGACCTCCTTATTCAATTGAATAAACACTTTAAGTTCTGAAGTTATTCGAGTTCACCATAGCACTTGACAATGATGTCTCTTTTCTTGAAATATTCTTTTAGCCCCATGGTATCCTGCATTCTTGATTTTCTTCTTTCTGGTTGTAATTCTAAGTCTTTTGACTGTCTTTGAGTGGTTGTGCTTCAAGGGTTCTCAGCTGAGCCTTTTTTCTTCTTCTTCTTCATATACTCCGACATGATCTTGTTCTCTTTCATGACTTCAATTACCATTTAGTTCCATGGCACAAACCTAGCTTTATCTCCAAAGCACCAGATCTGCCTATCCAACTTCTGTTGAACATCCCAAATATCCCAGTACATCTCAGACTCCCTATAGTATCAAAAGAACAAAATGCTTTCACTGTCTCATTTGCTGCATGCTCTATGCTCTCTACATTAGGGAAGAGTGCCACCATGACATGGTTGCTCAAGGCAGAAACGGACAATTTTCTTAAATTCTTCTTCCTCACCTCTTGTATACAATTAAACTCTAAATTGAGACAATTCTACCTTTTAAACATTTCTCAAGTCTATTCTTATCTGTATCCTAACTCCTACTTTTTGGGTCAGGCCTCAATCATTCAACTGCCTCCAAATTAGCCTTCCTGCCTCTATATTTGCCTGTTCCATGCCATTTATATAAAATGCAAATCGAATCTCTCTCACTTTGAACCCTCAAATAGCTCCTGTTTTCTTTGGATAAGTCCAATGTCTTTATCATGGTATATAAAACCCTTCATCCTCTGACCCTGACTTCTGCCGCAGCCTCATTTCTTGTATTTCATTCACCAACTCTTTGCTCTAGTCATAGTAGGTGGGGATAAAAGCCAAGCGGAGCCCAAGCATTGAACTACATCGAAATAGGCTTGCTCTGTGTTCTCTGCAGAATAAATTAAAATTTGCAAATTTTGGTCGATGATTTATTTGTGCTTATATAATAATAGTTTTGTGGGAGAGATAGTCCTTTGTAGGCTACTTGGCTGTCCTTTATGTCTTGCTGAGTGTGCTAAGATTGTAAGGCCCTAACTGCTGTTTACTGGGGCCATTTTTCAGGGCTGTTTATGCAGTTGGTAATCTTGAGAGATGAGGTGATATCTCCTTCTACACCCACACAAAGAGTAAGCTAGTTCACTCCTTTCTATAAATGTGGTGGATTCCCCAATCTCAACATTTCTCAGCTGGGATGCACATACTCTGCATGTATAGCATCCATCTGGCCCCCTCCCCATCTCCTTGTGAGATCTGGGGGCAAGAAGAACCATTGTAAATATACTGATGCTCCAGCTGTTTGCGGTGCCATGAGTGACAAAACCCTTTTTCTCTGACTTAGGAGTTTTGTCTCTTCTACCAGCATCCAGGAAAGAACAACAGACTAATTTATTAGCTTGTAAATCAAATCAAATCTTAGACCTGACCATTTTATGTTTTAAAGTTCTTTTACTTCCAAGTAATTTTAAGAAATGTTGATAAAAATGCTGCTTTTTTTCTGAATAAGAAAATAAAATAGTGAATGGTCCAGGTCAATATTGGCATCTGGCAACAGTACTTGAAGGCAGTTTTAGTTGGGATTCTCAATAGTGATAGGTCAGCATTTGGTGTCAACTTCTATATGATCATGGGACCTAAGACAATGTTAGGAATGTGAAGTCATGTTATTCTCAGGGGCATCTGAAGGATATTAAGTGATTCATTATTTGTTTTCTTTTAAAAATGTTAGCACTTAAAAAAAAAAAGCACAACATGACAGTTGTGAGTTAAGTTTTCTTTGGGGTCAAATGAGGACTATAGCCCAGAGACAGCCATTCAGATAGCTCTGAGGAACTGCTCCAAAGAGGTGGGGGGAAGGTCAGTATATACATGATTTTAGTGAAGGTGGATACATGCGGTCAGGCACACATTTTGGCAAAAGGTTGCTGCTAGTCATGAGGAGCCAGATGTCTCCATTAATGATTTTAGTGCTTTTCTAGGTATGAGAAGATGCAAGAAATTGGGCTCATAAAATCTTCTCCTGAAAATATCTATCTGACGGCCTGTTCTGCCAGTTTTTCCCAGAGCACGGAGAGCCTCATTCCTGATCTTCCCCTTGAACTCCTTTCAGGGTATGTTGAAGGTCAGCGACTACAGTGGCTAGTGACTTCATGCTTGTAGAACCAGATGGCGAGTGACAATTTTTAGTTGGAAGCACCTCTAACATATTAGCACAATCACAGGAACGTGGATCATCAAATCCTGGTTAGAGTACTTGAACGAATGGACGGACACTGACCTGAATGAGAAAGTCCAAAATCAAACTCATTCTTTCATTAATTTATTCTGAGGACAAGAACTTACTAATTTCCAGGTATTATTCTAGAAGGTATGGATATAGAAATAAGTGACAAGACCCTTGAATCCTTATAGAGATTACAGCTAATGGGAGAGACTGACATGCAGACATTTCTAATATAACGTAATAAGAATTTTGTTAATAATAATCATATAGCCATAGTAAAGTGCCAGTGTGCGTGCTGCACGTGCCCCAAACACAAAATACCTTTATCCCACCATCCAGAAAAGAGCACTACTGTTAGCACTACTGTTAATAGCTTGGTAAATTTGGTAGATATCCTTATAGTCTAATATTTTACACCCCTGAGAATACATGAATACTATATATATATACTCTATATAATTATTAAAATACGTGATAAATGTTATTAAAACACATACTGTGCTATGAATTTATGAAACTATCTCCCAGAAACCTTTATCTATGAGAGTTTATATATATAACTATATATACTAATACATATACTAGTTTATATATACTTTATATCCATATATACTTATTTATATTGCTTATAAACTAGTATACTCATTTATGTATATAAATCATCATATAAGTTTATATAGTTTAGTGTATATAAACTAATATTATATATTTTTTATACAGTAATATATTAGAATATACAGTGGAGAAAAGACAGCCTCTTCAATAAGTGGTGCTGGGAAAACTGGACAGCTACATGTAAAAGAATGAAATTAGAACACTCCCTAACACCATACACAAAAATAAACTCTAAATGGATTAGAGACCTAAATGTAAGACCAGACACTATAAAACTCTTAGAAGAAAATATAGGCAGAACACTCTATGACATAAAGCAAGATCCTTTTTGACCCACCTCCTAGAGAAATGGAAATAAAAACAAAAATAAACAAATGGGACCTAATGAAACTTCAAAGCTTTTGCACAGCAAAGAAACCATAAACAAGACAAAAAGACAACCCTCAGAATTCGAGAAACTATTTGCAAGTGAAGCAACTGACAAAGGATTAATCTCCAAAATTTACAAGCAGCTCATGCAGCTCAATAACAAAAAAACGAACAACCCAATCCAAAAATGGGCAGAAGACCTAAATAGACATTTCTCCAAAGAAGATATACAGATTGCCAACCAGCACATGAAAGAATGCTCAACATCATTAATCATTAGAGAAATGCAAATCAAAACTACAATGAGATATCATCTCACACTGGTCAGAATGGCCATCATTAAAAAATCTAGAAACAATAAATGCTGGAGAGGGTGTGGAGAAAAGGGAACCCTCTTGCACTGTTGGTGGGAATGAAAATTGATACAGCCACTATGGAGAACAGTATGGAGGTTCCTTAAAAAATTACAAATAGAACTACCATATGAGCCAGCAATCCCACTGCTGGGCATATACCCTGAGAAAACCATAATTCAAAAAGAGTCATGCGGGGCTTCCCTGGTGGCGCAGTGGTTGAGCATCTGCCTGCCGATGCAGGGGACACGGGTTCGTGCCCCGGTCCGGGAAGATCCCACATGCCGCACAGCGGCTGAGCCCGTGAGCCATGGCTGCTGAGCCTGCACGTCCGGAGCCTGTGCTCTGCAACGGGAGAGGCCACAACAGTGAGAGGCCCACGTACTGCAAAAAAAAAAAAAAAAAGAGTCATGTACCAAAATGTTCATTGCAGCTCTATTTACAATAGCCAGGACATGGAAGCAACCTAAGTGTCCATCAACAGATGAATGGATAAGGAAGATGTGGCACATACATACAATGGAATATTACTCATCCATAAAAAGAACCTAAATTGAGTTATTTGTAGTGAGGTGGATGGACCTAGAGTCTGTCATACAGAGTGAAGTAAGTCAGAAAGAGAAAAACAAATACCGTATGCTAACACATATATATGGAATCTAAGAAAAAAAAAAAAGCCATGAAGTACTTAGGGGTAAGACAAATAAAGACACAGACCTACTAGAGCATGGGCTTGAGGATATGGGGAGGGGGAAGGGTAAGCTGTGACAAAGTGAGAGAGTGGCATGGACATATATACACCACCAAACATAAAATAGATAGCTAGTGGGAAGCAGCCACATAGCACAGGGAGATCGGCTAGGTGGTTTGTGACCACCTAGAGGGGTGGGATAGGGAGGGTGGGAGGGAGGGAGACGCAAGAGGGAAGAGATATGGGAACATATGTATATGTATAACTGATTCACTTTGTTATAAAGCAGAAACTAACACATCATTGTAAAGCAATTATAATCCAATAAAGATGTTAAAAAAAGAAAAAGACTATACTAATCATCATAATGTATTAGTATATATATACTTATATATTTATATATACAAATATATATACTAATCATATGTATACTAGTTTATATATATGATAATATAGTTTATATATATAAAAAATATACACTTATATATATATATATATATGTGTGTGTGTGTGTATATATATATGCTAATCATCAGGGATACTAAATTTGAATTATATTTATTGTCCAGAGAGCCTGGAAAGAGTGCATAATTTGCCTAACAAACCTGTGTTTTCCTGAGTCTTCATAAGAGAAAATGAGGATATTCATCTTCAGTTGTATTCGCTGAGTATACACAGGGGCAAATATTTCTGTTGCGAGACTTAGATGACAGATTAAATTTAGGAAGAGTCAAGTTTGCTTGCAGCAAACAGCTTAGTATTTTACATTTTAAACTGTAAGGACCTGGCAGAATCGGAAAATTTTCATGTGTTGTGCTTGCATTTTGGAATTTCAAGGGCCTGCCCCGCATTCGATTATGATATCCACCTCATGTAAATTAGAATGTATCTTTGAATGAATTGAGTACAATAGCAAGACTAAATATATTTGCCCCTGAACAAAATTTCTTGTATAGGAAAATCTTTCTTCTGCTTGCTGCCAGACCGCTGGAATATGACTGCCAAGGGAAAAATAGCTGTTGTCCTCTTCATTAAAGTGTGACCCCAGGCAAAGTAAATTGATCTCTTGAAAATGTGACTGTGGTGAACATGGTGGTTTACCACGCCATCCCCATACACAAGCCCTTCTCCCTAGGGAACGTGGTACTGGCCTATGAGATGTAAGCACAAGCGGGCTGAGCGAGGTGTCCCAGATGCCATGGCTTCTCTGATAAGGGGGGAGAGGCACGCAGGAAGGCCCCTTTGGTCTTGTTCTTTATTATTTTTCTCCAGTCGCACTCTTCTTTCCTTGATATCAGGCCTGCTGGTTCAGGAGCTATCTAGAGACCTGGAGGCCACAATGGTGAGAGGAAGGTCTTTTATTGTGGCCAGGGACTGGAACAAAGAGAAAAAAGTTCCTGAATCCTCAGTAACGTCATTGAGCAGTCAGTGAACACCAGATACTGCCTTGCCCTGAACTTCTTGTTCTGTGAGGAAAAAAAGAAACTTTTTTTTTTTTTTTTTTGCAGTACGCAGGCCTCTCACTGCTGTGGCCTCTCCCGTTGCAGAGCACAGGCTCCGGACGCGCAGGCTCAGCGGCCATGGCTCACGGGCCCAGCCGCTCCGCGGCATGTGGGATCTTCCTGGACCGGGGCACAAACCCGTGTCCCCTGCATCGGCAGGCAGATGCTCAACCACTGCGCCACCAGGGAAGCTCTAAGCTACTCTTAATCGTGGTTTCTTTACTTGCAGCTAAACTTATTTATAACTGATAGAGTAGGAAATACGTATTTCTCTCCCTAAATGAATATTAAATTTTTATTGCAGTCTTTAAATTATGGGAAACTTACAGCTCATAGCTTATTGTCCTTTGACTCTTTAGGAAAATTCAAAATTTGACATTACTGTTTAATCCTATTGGGGGAACACCATAGCCCAACTTTAACAGCCTATAGCAGTAATTGTTTAAAAAGCTTTTAATAGGGAACACTTCTCTCTTTCAATTCTTGCTGCTTTCGATCTATGTTTCTATCTGTCTTTTTCCTCCGTTTTCCCTCTCCCTCCACCTTCTTGATCTCTGTTGCTTTCATCTATATTTCCATCTATATCCCTTTCATTGTATTCCTAACCTAGACAAAGATTATACTTATATTGACTGAATATATTTTTTCTGTTTCCTATTATAATTAAAAATGGATGAGTAAAATATTTTAATTTATAGATTTATAATGCTGCCTTATTCCAAAAAGGATTTGTATTGCCATGGTTTGTAAATTTCTTTAAAAAAAAAAACAAGCTACTTTCCTAATACCTTAGGTTGCCTCTGTGAACTTTAATTTTTTTTGAGCTAATTATTTTTGAAAGAAAATTAGTCATCCCTTTTCTGAGAATGATGACTGAGATCATTATAATTTACTTTCATAAATTAGAAGAAAAAACAGAAACGGATAAAACTCTGTATTTCTTAAAATGTAGAGGAAACTTACTTGGACCTTGTGATTCCAAGGATCCAATGCCATCTTTAACTTGTTTGTCATTAGTTCATTCATTCAACAGATGTTTATTGAGAAACTGCCCTGTGCAAAGAACTATTGTCTCCTCTATTGCCCCCGCCCCCGCAAAGGGATAAGTGGGTAATTAAGATATAATTAACTTTTATCATCAGAATCACCAGTCCTAGAAACAAAATATATTTATCTCATGCCTGCTGAGAAAAAATATATTTATTTCATGTTCTCTCCAGAACCAAAGAGAGAATGAAGAGAGAGAGCCAAAGGGTTGGAGGCATAGTTTTCTTCCCAGGTCTTAGAGGTGTTGGTGTCATTTTGCTCAGTGACTTATTGAAAATATAAAATCCTTATGATTAGTTAAGGTTATCTTAGCCAGTTTCCTTGTTTTTGCAATGCAAACCCCTAGGAAACCTGGAAAAACTGTGAGAAAGCTCTGAGTTATTTAGGGTCATGGAAAACTCTATTTGGAAGAAGTACGTGGTAGCACACAAGAAAACAGAGGGCACAATCTCTGAGGTCTTAATAAAAGAGGTGATGAGGAAGTGTGTCTGTGGTCAAGGTTTCCTCTCTGCAGGAGGCCTCCACTCTCCCACTTTGCATAATCCCCTTATTCAAGGCTTCTCAAGCAGTATTAACGAAGACAACATATTGAATGTTTGGGTTCCTAAGATCATTTTTTTATTTTATATACCATTGGTCAGGTAGTTCTAGGGTTTAATATTAAGTTCTCTGTTTCAAAATTTAAAAGATACGGAGAGACCCTAGACAGAGTTCAAAGGAATGAATCAAAGAGAAATATAGGACTTGTGAATAAAGATTTAAGAAGAAAGGCTCTAGAAAGGAAATATCATTTATTATTGGCAGTGAAAAAGAGATGAAAATTTATTTCATCCAAATGAAAGAATGGCTGCTTTTCATGGGTGCTGAACATAGAATAATTACAAATATACTTTAATAACGGAGAAGCTTAATATTAAAAGAATGGATTACCAAGTAAAGGCTTACCACTTCTTGGCAATTTTATGCCTTTTGGTATGAAGCCAAAATAATTGGCCAAATTGATTTTAATTGTTAAAAAAAAAAGGTAATTCAGTGTTAATTGATATACCCTGGTGAAATTTATCAAGGGACAGGGAGAGAAAAAACATCTAACATACAAAATAAAATTGCACATACATGAACAGTGTACAGTCTTATGTAAAAAATTTACATTGTAATGGACAATTTCACACAGAAAATTACTTAGCAATACTGAATCAAGTAGAAATAAAAGAAAATCTTAGTAGACCTGTAACCTTTAAAGAAACTAGATCAGTGTTTAAAAATCTTTCCCTCTTCTATATAAAAAGCCAAAATGAAAACCCAAACAGAACAAACAACAGATCTAGATCAATTAAAAGGCAAGTTATGACACATCATCAAGAAACAATTAATTCCAAAACCATATAATCCTTCCAGAAAATAGAACAAAATAAAACAGGTGACATCTTACAAATAACTTAATGAGGCTAAATTATCATGATGCCAAAATCAAATAAGGATTTTATTGATAATGGATGATTAAAAGTCATTCTTCCTTGCGAAAATAGATGCAAAATTCCTGAACAAAATATTAGCAAACCAAATCTCACAATGTGTTGAAAAAGTACATCATGAACGAATTGGCTTTTCCAAAGAATTCAAGGAAGGTTAATGTTTAAAAATACATTGCAAAGCATGATACAACCATTCATTTAGATTATTATTATTATTTTTTATTGAAGTATAATTGAATTACAGTCTTGTGTTAGTTTCAGGTGTACAGCACAGTGATTCGTAGGGTTTTTTTTGAAGATTCTAGTCTATTTTAGATTATTACAAAATATTGGGTATAATTCCCTGTGCTATAGGGAATTGTTGCTTCTCTATTTTAAGTATAGTAGTTTTTATCTGTTAATCCTGTACTCTAATTTGTCTCTCTCCCTTCCCTTTCACCTTTGGTAACCATAAGTTTGTTTTCTGTCTGTGAGTCTTTTTCTGTTCTGTATATAGGTTCATTTGTATTATTTTTTAGATTCCACATATAAGTGGTAGCATATAGTATTTGTCTTTGTCTGATTTATTTCACTAATCATAATATTCTCTAGGTCCATCCATGTTGATACAGATGGCAGTATTTAATTCTTTTTTTGGCTGAGTAATATTCCATTGCAGATATGAGCCACATCTTCTTTATCCAATCGTCTGTTGATGGGCACTTGGGTTGCTTCCTTGTCTTGGCTATTGTAAATAGTGCTGCTATGAATGTTGGGGGTGCATGTATCTTTTCAAATTAATATTTTCTTTTTTTTTCCAGGTATATATACAGGAGTGGAATTGCTGGATCATATGTTAGTTCTATTTTTAGTTTTCTAAGGAACCTTCATACTGTTTTTGCATAGTGTCTGCACCAATTTACATTCCCACCAACAGTGTACAAGGGTTCCCTTTTCTCCACATCCTCTCCAGCATTTATTATTTGTACACTTTATGATGATAGCCATTCTGACCTGTGTGAGGTGATATCTCATTGTGGTTTTGATTCACATTTCTCCAATAATTAGCAATGCTGAGCATCTTTTCATGTTCCAGTTGGCCATCTCTATGTCTTCTTTGGAAAAATGTCTATTTAGGTCTTCTGCCCATTTTTTAATTGGGTTGTCTGTTTTTTAAATATTGAGTTGTATGAGCTATTTGTATATTTTGGATATTAACCACTTGTCAGTTGCATCATTTGCAAATATTTTCTCCCATTCCATAGGTTGTCTTTTTATTTTGTTGATGGTTTCCTTTGCTATGCAAAAGCTTTTAAATTTGATTAGGTCTCATTTGTTTATTTTTGCTTTTACTTCTTTTGCTTTGGGAGACTGATCTAAGATAATATTGCTATGATTTATGTCAAAGAATGGTTTGCCTATGTTCTCTTCTAGGAGCTTTATGGTGTCATGTCTTACATCTAGGTCTTTAAACCATTTTGAGTTTATTTTTGTATATGGTGTAAGGGGATGTTCTAATTTCATTGTTTTATATGTAGCTGTCCAGCTTTCCCAACACCATTTATTGAAGAGACTGTCTTTTCTCCATTATATATTCTTGCCTCTTTTATCATAGATTAATTGACTGTAAATGCATGGGTTTATTTCTGGGCTCTCTGTCCTATTCCATTGATCTATGTGTTGGTTTTCATGCCAATACCATGCTGTTTTGATTACTGTAGCTTTGTAGTATAGTCTGAAGTCTGGAAGGGTTATACTTCCTGCTTTTTTTTTTTCCCCCCTCAGGATTGTTTTGGCAATTCTGGGTCTTTTATGGTTCCATATAAATTTTAGAGTTATTTGTTCTAGTTCTGTGAAAAATGTCATGGGCATGTTGATAGGGATTGCATTAAATCTGTAGATTACTTTGAGTAGTATGGCCATTTTAACAATATTAATTCTCTCAGTCCGAGGACATGGGATATCTTTCCATTTCTTTGAATCATCTTCAATTTCCTTATCAATGTTTTATAGTTTTCAGCATATAGATCTTTCACCTCCTTGGTTAAGTTTATTCCTAGGTATATTTTTTATATGACTTTAAATGGGATTTTTCTTTTTACTGTCTCTGATATTTCATTATTAGTGTGTAGAAATGCAGTGGATTTCTATATCTTAATTTTGTATCCTCCTACCTTGCTGAAATCGTTTATTAATTCTAATAGTTTTTGTGTGGAGACTTAGGGTTCTCTATATAGAGTATCATGTCATCTTCAAGTAGTGATGGTTTTACCTCTTCTCTTCCAATTTGGATACTTTTATTTCTTTTTCTTATCTGATTGCTGTGGCTAGGACTTCTAATCTGTGTTATATAGAAGTGATGAGAGTGGGCATCCTTGTCTTGCTCCTGAATTTAGTGGGAAGGCTTTCAGCTTTTCACCATTGGGTATTATGTTGGCTGTGGGTTCGTCATAAATGGCCTTTATTATGTTGAGATATGTTCCCTCTGATGAGACTTTTTATTCTGAATGGATGTTGAATTTTGTCAAATGCTTTTTCTGCATCTACTGAGATGATTATATGGTTTTTATCTTTCCTTGTGTTGATGTGTTGTATCACACTGATTGATTTGTGTATGTTAAATCATCCTTATGACCCTGGAATGAATCCAACTTGATCATGGTGTATGATCCTCTTTATATATTGTTGGATTTGGTTTGCTAATATTTTGTTGAGGATTTTTGCCTATATAGACAATTATTATCAAAATTATTACCTTCCTGTTAATTTGAGAGCCCAGAGAGGGCAAAATTGTGTCTATTTTGTACACTGTTTTATTCCCAGTTCCAGGCATAAGGGCTTTTGGTGGGCACTCAGTGAAATTTTTTTTCCTATTAAATTAAATTACATGTAGTTGGATAATAAAAATTTAGTTTCAGAGGTATTTATAGAAATCAAAATGTGTTAGATGTCTTAATTCAAAGTAGAAAAGAATATTCGTTAATATTTTGAAAGGTAGAGGTAATGTCCTAAGGAATTCTTTTCAGTTCTTTTGGAGTCAGGATGGCCAAAAATATGTATCCAGTCCTCCACTCCTGGCTAATATTGGACTCTGAGCCACAGATTCTTTCTCAGAATCCTCAACACGGTCCTGGAGTTACTCAGTATCAGATAATTGGAATTGGTGCATGCAACACAACCTATTTGGTATTTCTGTTTTGTCTCAGGAAAAAAAAATCACATTTTGTACTCTATCAAAATATTTAATTATGTATTGACTGATGATACTAGCATAGAAACAACCTTAGGAAAGCCTACCTTTTAATATAGATTCAATCTCTTCACTTTGCTTTCCTATTGTACTTACTATATGACCTTAAGGCAATGGTTTGGGACAAATTATTTATCATTTCAGATTCAGCAAAAATTACTTTGGGTTTTTAAACTGTAAAAATCTGAATGATTTGGTGAAAACTTGGATTCTAATTGCAGCTTTGTTTTGGCAAAGCTAAACCTAGATTATAAATATTAATGTGTCTAGATGATATATCTCAAGTTATTGTCCAAAACTTTTAAATAAATTCCAGCTAGAAAAAGAAACACATTTCTCAATTACTTTTTATTTTTACATTTTTTTTATTGGAGTAAAATTGCTTTACAATGTTGTGTTAATTTCTGCTGTACAATGAAGTGAATCAGCTATATACCTATATCCCCTCCCTCTTTGACCTCCCTCCCACCTTCCCCCATCCCACCCATCTAGATACAATGGAATATTCTCAATTACTTTTGAAAAGCCATATGTTAAGTGGCCAGAGAGGTTCAAGGTAGTTCTAATAAATCACATAATAGAGGCAGTCTTAAATTGTAGAGAATTATCTTGCATAATTAATTTGAGGTTCAGAGGCAAGGTAATCAGTATCATTTTCTCTAACAATCAGACATCTTTAATTGAGTATTGCTCCTCTATCCTTAGGGGACCTTTTTCCAATTTGAGCATGAAGTTGAAAGTGTCAGTTTCAATCAGTCTTGCACCAGAGGGTACCATTTGCCCACATAAGTATCATCAAAGAGTTCTGAAGATGCTTTTTCTGTGAGGGCTTAGATATTGAACTTCCATGATGAATTATGTCTTTCAGCATGCACCAGAATCTCAGTTTCTCTCCAAGTGAAAACTGAAATTTTTTCTAATTTTAATTTGCCTTATTGTTTACAGATATAATGCTTTTCTTATTTTAATTAAAATAGTGAACAACCAAAGATTTTCATTTTTTGTCTCGTGTACGGATGGATAAAGTATATATCTTGGCATTTGTTAAGTAGTTGATTTAAAATTTTTGTCTCATATTAAAAGTAATTACAACTTACTAAAGACAATGACAGCTTTAGAAATACACTGCTCTATAAAAATTAGAAAAGTTATGAAACTTCCTGGAAATAATTAGAAATATTGGGCTGAAATGGGGTTTGAGTACATAAAATCATAGCAGAATAAAAATATTGAAAATCACTCAAAATGTTAGCACTGTCTTTTAGACAGTTTGTATTGACAGAGTTTAAAAAATCAAGTGATTATATAAATTTTAATAAAAATGGTAAAGATTATTTAGTTCCTCACATTATAAAAGTAAGGAGGTTTAGTTACAGTTTTGTGAGGAGTTAAAATTTCAAGTAGGGATATCAGAGAGAAATGGTAAAAATCAACTAAAAATATCAATGCTTCTAGGAGGAGCTAATTCTATGCCTTGGGGAAGAGAGTTTTCAAGATTAGGCTAGAAATGTTTGTTTCCAGCAGGCAAGTGTGCTTTGAAATGTTCTGATGTGGTGTTGACAGGACTCAGAAGCTAGCTTAAAAAGAGTTCCCACTGGGCTTCCTTGGTGGCGCAGTGGTTGAGAGTCCGCCTGCTGATGCAGGGGGCACGGGTTCGTGCCCCGGTCCAGGAGGGTCCCACATGCCGCGGAGCGGCTGGGCCTGTGAGCCATGGCCGCTGAGCCTGCGCGTCCGGAGCCTGTGCTCTGCAACGGGAGAGGCCACAGCAGTGAGAGGACCGCGTACCGCAAAAAAAAAAAAGAGTTCCCACTGGTTAATTTGTGACAATTTGAGCATTAAAAAAAGGTAATAAAAATCACAATTGATTAAAACAGCAGAGCCTAGAAGAAGCCATTATTCATAATTATGCTTAAAAGAAAATGGAACTTTATTTTCTCTTCATATAAATGGTTCTACATTCAGGTTAATTTTTTTTATTTTTTCAGGTTAATTTTTGAGAGGAAAATTTCCTCATAATAATATATACATAATATATATATAGTATATAACATAATAATAATAAAATATTGATGTATGTTTGTAGATATTATTTTTAAGGTAAGGTCATATCCATACACAAATAATAATATGACCAGCAGCATTGTTATTGGTATTTTGTGGAATCTGCTTTGTTCATCCTTCTTGTATGCTTTTCTGACCTCCCTTTATGGCTAATTTGTCCTCTTCTAGAAGTATATTTTAAGTGCTTTTATTTAGAATCTATTAATAGAAGAAACAGTTTGTTTTCATCTAATGATTTACATGTTTTGCCCGCATTATTGGATGATAATTTTGTTGGACATACATTTCTAGATTGATTTTCGAATGTATTTTTTGAATACATTTTCTCAGAATTTACTGTCTTCCATTGTAACTGCTGATTTGTTTTCAATCAAATTGTCATACTTTAAAGATACTCTTTCATCTATGGATGTTTTTTCTCTCTATTTTTGTTAGTTTTTTGAGAACAGTGGCTTTGTGTTTTTTTGTTTACTCTGATATCATCAAAGCCCAGAATAATGTCTCACAGTAGTTGTTCAATAAATACTTCTTAAATGAATATTGTAAAGGTTTTCACCATTTTAATATGACTTTGTCATAGAGTTCTTATATGAGTCTAAAGAGCTTAGTATGGCACTGAGCACATAATAGCTACTCAATAAATGATAGCTTCTGTGTTTATTGAGAGAAAGGGATTGTTAATCTCTGTAATAGGAGGAGAAGGAGCTATCTGTAAGTATATGTATCATAAGCTTACATTCTAGAAAGTAGGCAAAACAAAAGAACAACACACACATACACACACCGTATCTTCTCATCATACTTCCAAGTTTAAATACAAACATTGATTTTTGTTTCTTATTCTTTTCCCTTTGGCAGCCACAAAAAAAGTTTGAAGTAGTAAAATTTACAACAAAAACGTACAAAAAAAGTTACCTCTCCAGTTCTATTTAATGGTGCTACAAATGTAAAACCAGAATTGCTTGCTTAAGAATAGAATATCGTCTTTGCAAACTGAAGAGAAATGTATTCTGTAGAAAGGCCGTTTTGATGAAAGTTTGTTCATGCAGTAAAAAATATTAGACCAACTTTTGAAATAAATTGTAAATGAAAATATTAAAAGTAGCAACTCAGGGTAAAGGTGATATTCTTGGGCCACGTCGTTATTGATATTTCTTCTTTCAGTGTTTTCATAGAAGGCTCCTGTTCCATTATACCAAGACATCTAAACTTCTCCCTAAAGATCTTCAAAGAAGTGAATAGATATTTCTCTAATGGTGTTCCAGATCCATCAGATGATTCCATTTGAGATTTCTGAGGAGATTCTATGCCAGTATTTTTCATTCTTCTAATTTTTTAGGTTACGGTTTTTTAAAACTTCTAATTAGACAGAATTCATTACATTAGACCATGTCATTTATAATATTTATATGATTCCAAACAGTCACATATTCAATAAAAGTGAGTCATCAAATTATGTGATCAATTTGTCTTTATTTACTTTGCTAAAACTTAAATTTATAAAACCTGCATGCTGATAGCATCTTACATTTGATGAAATTCAGTGTTCTGTGGTTTCCACTTGTGCACATTCAACAAGGTTGGGTTATCAGCATTACTAGAAGGACCCTATTGTGTTTTATGTGATGATCCTGCAGCTTGGAACTTCACAGTAAGTGAGGTATTGATTTGAGCTCAGAAAGAACACTAGTTCCTCAAAGTGCTAAAAAAAAGTACCTGCTAAATGAAAGAATCTTTCAACCCTGGAGTGGGGAGAATGATTTTTAATAAATGTGAGTGGTTTTTGCATGTTGCAGGGAATTTTGAAAATATCATTTATCCTAAATATACAATCCAATGTGATTTATTTGTTTTGCATGTGGAAATGTCACCTGCCATATCAGTAAACAAAGGATATTGCAGTCATCAAGCCATCAGCCACTGTAGCCGCCCATGACTGTGCACCTTGAGGGGATTCAGGATGGAGAAAAACAGGATACTTGCCTTTGATATCAAGGCCAGGTATATCATATCAAAGGATTGATTTCAATGAGGCCAGACTCTTGCATCTTCCTATATATGGAAAAGCGCTAAATTCATTAAGTTGAGATGTCTGGTTTTCTTTAGCAGTAATCTTCTGATGTTCCGACTACCTGGTTGTTTTTGCAAAAACTCCTATATATATCCTGGCTCCTCTCATACTTCTTTGGAGCAGTCCCTCAGAGCAAGCTGAGAGGCTGTCTTCCAGGCTTATGTCCTCAGCAAGTCCACTGAATAAAACATGATTCTCAACTTTCGGGTTGTGCATTTTTTTCAGTCGACATGCCTTTTTTCTCTTTCATGGAAAACTGGCCATACGTTGGGGTGAGTGGTAACAGGTCCAGACACATGCAGGAACCCATTGCTCTGGTTCCCTCCACTCCTCTCACACGCAGCACATGCCCATTCCTGCAAGCCCTTCTTCAGAAAATTGTGAATCTAAGGGCCCACGTCAATTTGTTGTGTCTCTTTTTCATCTAGTACCAACAGAAAAGTGTTGAGAGAGTGGAAGAAAGTTCCTTTCCCGAGGAGCTCAGTGAATATATTCCTTTGCAATTAGAGAGGAAATTAAACTGTGGCTGAACCTTTTTTCCTTTTTTCTTTCCAAAAGCTTTCTGCTGTTTGATGTCCAGGATGATTGCTTAGACTACTCAAGGGGCCACTGGAGTAATAGGCTTGCTCACTTAGCAGAGCCTGGATATTTCTTAAATTTGAAACAAAGCTGAGAAAGATAAATTTTGTCTTTGTAGTCTGTGTTTACAGTTTGTACTTGGTGAGACTTGTCTGTAATACATTGCATCTAAGCAGTGGGGTAGTTGCTTCTATACCAATTGAAAGAAGAATGTTTAAGTCTGCCAGATGCTGTTTTCATGAAATTGTTATGATACTTCTGTTTATACAAAGTTAGGTGAAAATGATCTCATAGGTTCCTATCAGCTCTACAGTTCAGTTTCTCAAATGACTCAATGATTCCCCTTAAATCCATGGCACTTAAGATAATTTCTGAATTATCACATAAGAAATAATTTTCACATTTGCTTTTAGAAGTCAGAAGTTACCATATGAACTAA